>NC_141084.1:14530674-14803174 GCF_041138505.1 Cibotium barometz | reverse complement strand
GTCAATCAGCCTGCCTAGTTCCAAGCTTCCCCAAGCCTCGAAACTAGTCTTGCGTGCGTGTAGCACACGGTAGATACACACTGTGCACATGACAGGTCTTGAGCCTGGATCTAGTGCAGACGTGTACCTGCTTCATGCAGCCGAGAGGCTGGCAGCAGTCTCAATGCCCGCGAGGGTGGCTTCGTGGCGGTATGGGACGTTGCAAGGTAGAGATTGGTCGGTAAGTCAACCTAGTTAGCTCAGCTCGTGGCTCGGTGGGGACAGCCGAGATTGTGGGCTTGCCCACGGCTGTCATGGTTGGGTGGTGAGTCACACCTGGAACCCCTTCTTGTTTATTTGTTTGTTTGCAGGTTTCAAGTCTCGAACTGGGAGCGTTCTACGAGGAGATCCTTTGGGGATTTGACACTCTTCCTGTAACAAGAGAGCTATCAAATCATCAAATGTGTTCAAATCTGTATTTCTCTTCACAAGAGGTGAAGACTTGTAGCAAATCCTTGATAGAATTCAAGCAAACCATTGAGAACTGTAGACACGTGAACTATCAAGTATCACCTCATCAATATTGATTAACTGCTCTTGCAAATCCTTAACATGGTTGAGAAATCCATCGATAGAATCACCCTCAATCATATGCTCCAAGTCAAGATTTTTTCGGAGATAAGCTACACAAGCTTCATTGCGGATCTGATATAAAGAGGCAGTATATCCCATGTACTTTTAGAAGTACATGAACGGATATGAGATATGACTTGTTGTCTACACGAGAGAGCAATCAAGGCATGAGCCTGCGGATCTTTAGCATCCCACCTGAGTTGTTCTTGTGTAGAAGGAACAAGTGCAGGCACTTCCACTAGAACCAGAGTCATTCGTTCCAACAATGAATCCCCCAGTTGTAGATGCAGGACCAACAAGCCTTAACTTAGCACCAGATACATGTACCCACAAATTCTTTGCAACCAATACATGCTTCATCATATATACCCACATGGGATAGTTAGTCCTATCAAGCTTGTCCTCGATAGAGAGCATCCCAAATACATCATTATTAGCCATGTCTCAAAGTTAGTAACAATCTTTCCCAAGCTCGCTACACAATGCACTACAAACCCTCAATGTCCACTGAAAGGCAAGCTTCTGTGATGCCAATGATTCACTGATGACAAGGACCTCCAAATGCATTGAGATGAGAGAGTGTAGGGATAGAAAAGTTATCTCAATAGAGGCTTGATGACCAAAATAGACCCCAAAACTCGATGTCGTTGTCACCATTTGGTCCCTCACCAGTCTTGACCAATGTTTTATACACTAGGTAGAACCAAGGTGTGAATGGGGATTTTTCCACAGAAGCAGCAAAGCCACAGGATGGAAGACCCCGGTATAAAGCCAAGTTTTGTCACAGAACATGTGTGAAGGCTTATTTGGCATATTTCTATTTGAAGGCGGTTTACGGGACATAAGTTTACAAGATTTTACTCACTTTTATGGTTTATAAGGATACATGTTCACACTTATAAGTGGGTGGACATGTGGGGTTTTGGTCAAGATATATATATATATATATATGAGGTGGACCTAATCTTTTTTAACCATGTATGAACACTTTACGTGGGCGCCTCTTTTATCTCCCAAAAAGAGAGGTTTGTGGTATTTTTGGAGGGTCTGCCACTTTTAACGGGGAAAAAGCAAGCATAGGTATTTTTGGGCTGGTGGATTCTTTTGAAGAGAAAGCACAACAAGTATGCGCATGATGGAGGGTAGGCAGGCAGCAGTTGAGAAATGTTCTCTCCCTCTCCTTCTCCTTAGCTCCTGAGCGCTGTCCGTACTACAGAAGGCAGCAGGCCCTTCTCTTCTAGGCGAGGGTTGACGGGCAGGCTTTTTCTCTGTTTTCATTGGCCATACAGGACCTTCAGCAGCAGATGCGGTGGCCGTTCAAGTTCTGTTTGCTCCCTCTTCACCCAGTCTTCAGCAGGCGGCAGCTTTTCCTTGCTTTCTTGCCAGTTTGCTGACCGTACAAAAGGGGGTAGCTGACTGGTCAGTTTGCTGGCCATACAGTGGGCAGTGGGCAGATTATCTCTCTTTCCCCTGCACCGGACATACAGTGGGCAGTAGGCAGCTTTTCTCTCTCTTGTTCCTGAAGTGCCGGGGCTGTGTTTGGGAGGTGTTCAGGGACTGTTTTGAGAACCTCTTCAGGGCTGATTTGGCACAGAGTTCGGTGTAAGGATTGACACCAACCCGGGCTGTTGATTCGTATTGGTTCTTGGAGCAGTTTGTGCTTTGATTCCTGTGCAAGTGTTTTGCTGAGGAAACTTGTGGAAAGATCTGGTGTTGTTCACACCCGCACCTTATTTTGTAAAAGCTTCTCAATCAATAAAGAAGTTCCTACGGGGGGCCGGCCATTCCGGCTCAGTGTTGTGTTCCTTATAGCATAGTTTATGGTCATTTCCGTTGCGTTTTCATATCTTTGTTGGGCATCTGAAGTGTCTGTCCATCGCTCCAGTTCCCGTCCGGTTTCAGTCGCAATGTTGTATTTCGATGCAGAGTGCATTGAGTGAGAGCACGAGAAATGCCAGATTTAACCCAGGGCTCCATTCAGCTCTGTTTTTGGAGAAGATGAAAATTAGCAAAGGGGATTCAATGGCCTAAATGGGCTCCGATTCAGGTGTGCTTCGGCTTGGGAGACTTGGCAAAGAACAAGGAACACAACTGTGCAAAAAAAAAAATGGTCTGAGATTTTGGCTTTGCAACGGTGGTGCTGCCAGCAACAGCGGGCGGAACTGGCTACTCAGCCAGCGGTGGCGGTGCTGCTATAACGGCACTTGCGGAAATCCCCAAATCAAAAATTGATTTGGGGTTTTGCTAATTCAAAGCTAGGTGAAGCCCTTGGTGCGGCAGCGCTGAGGAGTACCGAGCGATGCAGGCGGCACTGAGGTTCGGTGGTGGCTGCCGCAGATCTAGCTCAGCAGCAACAAAGCGACCACAGCCAGCAGCAAGGCGACCACAGCCAGCAGCACGGCGACCACAACTAGTCAGGGTGACCAATGGCAACAGGCAGCAAACTGGCTGGCAGGCAACTGATACCAATGTTGGCTGATGTGAGGGAGCTCTGCAAGAGAACACAGAAAGACACAGAGTCGAGCTCATAGATAAATGTGAGAGTGAGACATGATGGAAAAATGTACTTGATAATAATGAAAGTACAAAGTACTAAGTACTAAATACTGTAAGGCTCAAGGCCCAACACACAAGGGTGTGTTCCCACGGGGAAAAAACCTCAAGTGCCCGTGGGTAGAGGTGTTCGCACCAGGACTTCTCGAAGGCCAAATGGCTAACGTTGATGCATTCAACTTCAGTTGCTCCCAGGGTCTATATGGTAGATTTACCAAAGAAAAAGACAAGTATTGGAGATCAAAAGTCTTCGGTACTTGAGAAGCATGAGAACTCAAAGAATGGGTTTCAGCCTATGAAGCCGAGGGGTATGCCAAACTCATACAAAGGAAAACACAACTTGACCAATGAGCAAATAGAGGTCTACTGCAATGAAGGGAAATGCTTTAGATGTGGCAAAGAGGGGCACATGTCAACCCAATGTCCAAATCGTCCTAAGGGACCTTGAGAGGAAGTAAAGTCCAAGGAAAAGTCTATGCCAGTGGTTGGTGGGATTCCTGATGTATTGGGAAACACTTTAGAACCCGAGGCTAGAGAGTTATGCTTCTCTTGGGGCAAAGTGCGGGACAAGAATGCTCTAGTGTTGTTTGACATGGAAGCCACAGATAATTTCATTTCCATAGAGTTTGCGGAACAGTTGGGTATCAAACCCAAGGAGATGGGACCGGCCTTGCATGCGGAACAACTGTTTCATGGTGATGCAATGGCATTAACGCCTATCATGAGGATTCATGTCCAAGGTTATGTGGACTATGAGGATTTCTATATTCCATCTTTGAAGCCCTCGGATGTCATCTTGGGGATGCCATGGTTCCATAGGAAGAGTGCTATTATCCAGATTCTCGAGAGGACTATTTCTTTTCAGCATAAGAATAAGGATATCACTATTGTAGCAAAGAAGAAGGGAGATATCATATACCTAGATGAATCCAGGAACATGCCCACACCAAGGATTGATGATATATTTGGATCAACTAGAAGGTGCCGCATTCTTTAGTCGGATTGACTTGAAGAGTGGCTATTATCGGATTCGGATCTAGCCACAAGATATTCACAAGACTATCCTTTCGTACCACTTTTGGCTTGTATGAGTATTTAATGATACCTTTTGGACTCACAAATGCTCCGGCTACCTTCAACTGCATGATGGATCGGATCTTTAGGCCACATCGGAAGTATGCAAGCACTTTCTTTGATGACATCATTGTGTTTTCCAAGACCGAAGAGGAACACAAAAAGCATTTAGAAAAGGTATTTCAAGAGTTGTTGGAGCACAAGTTGGCATGTGGTTGCCTTTGAGAGCCGAAGGTTGCAACATGCCGAGGAACACTTGCAAGTTTATGAGAAAGAACTTCTAGCCATGATTCATGCTCTTACTTCATGGAAGCACTATTTGCTTGGGGCTGATTTCATGGTGAAGACGGATCATCAAAGTTTGAGATATCTTCTGACCCAAACTAAGCTTTTCAAGAAGCATGTGAGGTACGCAAACTTTTTGTCCATGTTTCATTTCCAGATTATCCATATACTTGGAAAGAAGAATGTGGTCGCATGATCCCACCAAAGTCTTCATCATGCACATAGTGATCTCTCATGGAATCCAACTCTCTAAGATAGGCAATGGTCATTGAATGTACATGTGGTCTCCTAGATAGCGCATCTAGAGGATGGTCACACACTTAATCACTATTCATTGAAAGAGGGATATTTAATGATGGATACACAGTATGCGTAACCAAGGATTTGAGGCAAAAAGTGATTGAAGACTCAAGAGTCACATGCACCACCTTATGCAGGGCATCAAGGTATTTCTTCTACTAAGCAGGCATTGGAACAATACTTCTATTGGCCTAGCATGAGAAAGGATATTGACAAGTATGTATCTGAATGTTTGACTTGTCAAAAGGTTAAGTATAATCGTCAAAAGACTCCAGGACTACTTATGCCTTTACCCATGCCCGACAAGCTATGGGAAAGTAAAACGATGGACTTCACTGTTTACTTGCCGAAGTCAAAGTTTGGGAATGATGGTATTCGACCATTGTGGATAGGTTCAATAAGCAAGCTCATTTCATTTCAGTAAGGAAGACCATCAAGGCAAACCACATGACAAGGATTTTTCTAGCACAAGTGTTCAAACATCATGGAATGCCAAAGCCATCGTTAGTGATCGAGATCCCAGGACCACCAGTTTGTTTTGGAGGGCATTGTTTGATAATATGGTGACAAATTGGATTTTTCTTCCTCGTATCATCCACAGACACTGTCACCATTTGGCCACCCATTTGGTCCATCTCCATTTCTGGTGCCACTTCTATGAGACTATCACTCCATAGAGCGGCCAAATTTGTGCCATGTTCAGATGAGGCCAGGCCGGTGTCTCATGTGAAAGGGCCAGTCACTTTGTGTCACATGGATGGGAACCAGTTTTGTGCCACCCGTGTGACGCCAGGATCGTGCCATATGGACGAGAGCATGTATCGTACCACCCATGTATGACCAGGACAATGTCTTGTCCATGGGACTGTCACTCCATGGAAGGACCCGCGTTTGTATCGCATCTTGCCTATGGGATTGTTACTCCATAGAAAGACCAGGGTTTTCACATTCTGTCGCGCTAGATTTGTGCCCGACTAGAATGTTTTATACAAGTTTCATGAAAGGGAGCTTTCGTCCATTACATGTGCACGTGCATTCATCTTTGCATGTCTGAAACTGTTTTCGCGTGACTTGTATTTGTGTATCAGCCTACTAGGATGTGCCACTTACTGAGCAGGGACACCTGCCAATGAGCCGTGAAGCTTGCCCTATCTTCTAACATGTTTTTTTGCATGTGAACAGGTGGTAAGTATTCTTTTTAACCCACTTCTTAAGTTTATATTTATAACTAACATTAACCTTTGTATTTATAAGGCTATGTGTTTACATTCATTAAACACGGTCCCGAAAGACCAGTGTAGTGCATGTGCTTAGCCCAGTGAAGATGGGAGACTTCCTGTGACATGGACTTCAACAACAAATCGTTCTTCACCGACAACATTTATGGTATTTGATCCATTTATACTCACTCTGTGACTGGAGGAATCTAGCTCTTAAGCCAGTGAAACTTGTAATTATCAAATACTCCAAGAAATACAATTTGTATTGAGGGGAGGCCGGCCCTTTCCGACCCCAGGGGTGGTGTCAAGTTGTGAGAGCCAGTGAAGGTCAATGGGCATGGGACTTTGGGAGTAGAGCTTCATTTTGGAGTACCACGTTTTCTCCCCTTCGCGATGAACCATCCTACCAAGTGTTAGTACGGGCGTGCGTGTTGGTGCACGGTTCCGGAAGACTAGTGTAGTGCAGGTGCTTAGCCCAGTGAAGGTGGGAGACTACCTGTGACATGGACTTCAACAACAAATCGTTCTTCACCGACAACATTTATGGTATTTGATCTGTTTATACTCACTCCGTGACTGGATGAATCTGGCTCTTAAGCCCGTGAAACTTGTAATCATCAAATACTCCAAGAAATACAATTTGTATTGAGGGGGGGTCGGCCCTTTCTGACCCCAATGGTGGTGTCAAGTTGTGTTTTGTTATTTTCAAATTTAGTGGATGATTATGTTGTACATTAATTGTTAAAGTTAAGTGATCTAAGCTTGTTCATTTGTTTTCGATTGTGGTTGGTCTCCAGTAAGGAGCAGTTGCATTGGTATCAGAGCCCGGTTGTCTATCTTTCTCAAGAGGAGACACAGTGTTTTGAAATCGGAAGCAATCACATAGACACTTGACTCAATGGACAGCCAAGGCAATCCTTTGGAAGTGCCAAATTCAAGGGGTCAATCAAGTGCCTCTCAAGATTCTGATGCATTGCAGGGAAGGCACAAGCCCCTTGAGAGGGTTTATGACAGTGCTTTGATGGAACAGCCATCCCGTGGACAAGAGCCTATGCATGAGGATGAGCCCGATACTTTGAGGGCTGAATTAGAACACATGAAGAAGCTTTTGCATGCAAAGGAGCAAGAGCTGAAATTTTTGCATGAAGGTCCTCAAGGGGACAAAATTTCCAAGAGGAGCAAGACAATTGAACTACTATGAGAACACTGATACAAGCCTTCATTGTACCACACACATTTAGTAAAGTGCAAATTATGATCAAGGCGGAATTGAACAACATGCGACTAGATTTGGAAAAGGAAATGTATGAGGCTATGGAAGCCCGGAAGAACGACATGTATGCATGCATGAAGAAGGAGTTGCATAAGGAAATACTAACGGAATTGCGAGCTGAGATGTATATGACACTGAAAGGGGAAATGCAGGCCCTCTTGAGAACAGAGGTGAATGTAATGGAAATTGCGGTGTATAAAAAAGTTAGTGATGCAATGGCTGAGATCGAATCCTGGAAAACTAAGATGGAGAAATGCATAACAAATAAAGATGTCTTGATCAAGGAACTCCAAGGAGAACTTTTGGCATGCAAAAAACAGCTAGAAGGGCAAAAGGGGTCGGTAACACCCCAACTTGCTGATGAAATTAAGGAGTTGAAAACACACGTTGAAAAAGAGATCAGATCCTTTGCTGAGGTGACAAAGCAAACAAAAGCAGATGTTGAAGAGAATACCAAATGGATTGATGTAGTGAAGAAACACAAGGGTGCGTCAGTTGATAAAGTCCAGGTAATGAATGCCACTCTGGAGGAGGAGGCTAAGAGACGTGCCAGGGCCTTACATGTGCGAGTTACTGGATGGAATGAGAACAGCTCCCCCAATGAGGATGCAAAAGATCTTGGCACTAAAATGGGAGTATTTGAGCTCCCCATAGTGGATGCTTGGAGAGTGGGCAAGGATGCTACAAAGGCACGGGCATTGATCTTGAAGTTCCCAGACATGGGATCGAAGAGGGCCTTCTTATCAAAAAGGATGGCTCTCAAGGGAGAGAAGATTTATCTAGATGAGGATATAACACCAACACAAGTAGCACACAGAAAAGAGCATATGCCTCGGGTATATGAAGCACGGAAGGAAGGGAAGTGGGCAGTGTACAAGGACGGTAGGGTGATTATTACAGAGCGCCGATCCACATGACGGTGCGCGGCCCATGGGACCCTAAAGATGACAGTATGGAATTGTAATGGATCTCTACGTCTAGATGCAAGATACTTCGAAGACACATTCAGAGATAGAGACATTGTCTTTTAAACGAAGACCCATCAGTGTGCAGGGAGTCGCCTCCCGACAGTGCGCGGATATACATGGGAGTCGGTTTATCGCCCCCACCCACGTACACTAGGTAGTACTAGAGGATCAAGCAGAGTGGCTGTGTTATTTAGAGAGGAGCTTCGGGATATGGTTCATGTAGTACATAGAGACACAGATGCACAATATATGTGGATTAGAGTTCGCACAGAGAGGCTACAGGACATATACATTGCCGTATGCTATTTTCCTCCTACCTACTTGAGATAAAGCAAGGTGAGTCACCTTATTTCCCATTGTATGAGGACATCATACGCTTTGCTAACTTGGGAGACATTCTTTTGGTGGGGGACTTCAATGCTCGTACGGGGAATGAGCAATCAACACTTTATGACACAAAGGAGCCTTTATATAGAGAGCTTGAAGCGGATGAAGTGGGCATACAGAGGACATCACAGGATATGGGTGAGATCACAGAGTATGGGACACATCTCTTGGCTTTGGGGAGTGCTCATGGGTTGCTTATTTATAATGGTTTGTCACGATGGCCCGGTTCGGGTGCTTTTACATGCTGGAATAACACGAAGGCGGCAGATCATGCATACTTATGCTTCACAGTGGTATGTAGGAACCAAAGACGGTTATCGCCATTACCTCTCTCTCGCCACCCTAGATACCATTTTACACGAGAGACTGCTGGAGTTTATTGCAGTGCAGTCTACGATGGCCTTTTCACTCTTGACCCAGATAGCCCTTTAGAGGAGCTTACGAGAGGCTTTACAGAGGTACTACATACCTGGGCAGCATATGCTTTCCCATATACTATAGCTGCCTCTAAGCCCTTGGGCAGTACTATTCTGCAGAATAGCTGGTATGATGACGAATGCCGAGAGACCGGAGCTTAGCTACAGAGAGATGTCGCCCTTGGGACACGTACACACAGACAGGCCAGGATGCTCTTCCGACGCTTTGTGGGAAAGAAGAAGCAGGATTCCCTGGCAAAGCTTGAGGCAGAGTTGTACCAATTATTCTTGAGTGAGGACAGTAAGAGGGCTTGGAAAATGTTCCAGGAGAGGCAGCCACCTACCCACGGCACCTGAGACTTGGCACGAGTATGCGATGTCCCTATATGATGTACCTGGACAGCCTCCCATTCTGTGCCCGCCATCACCTCGACCGGATCATTGTGCTTCTTCACTTTGCGGATGGTGCTAGATGCGATTGATAGACTACACATAGGGAGGGCGCAAGATCATGAAGGTCTAACAGCTGAACATTTCTCATATGCACGGGATACTCTGGCACCGATCCTTGTACACTAGTTTAATAGAGCTACGTGTGAAGGTTTCCCAGCTAGTTGGACAGGTAACACTATTGTGCCGTTGCTTAAGAGCGGGGATCCCATGATGCCCAGTAACTATCGTACGATCATGATTGGCCATTATCTGGCTAAGATATACAGATCCATCTTGGAGCATGAGATGAGCTGGTGGGCAGAGAGGCAGGGACAGAGAGCAACTGGACAGGCTAGTTTTAGGAGGGGATACACTACACTGGACCCTATACTCACCCTCAGAGCTCTTATTGAGGAGGGACGAGCACGAGGACGGAGGATATATTGTTGTTTTGTGGACTTCTGCAAAGCATTTGATACGGTACCACATGCCAAGCTTATGAGGAGACTACAGGATATTGGTGTCCCTGAGGAGATGCAGTGGGGAGTATACACTTTGTATGAGTGCCCCACGGGGCTTGTCGGATGTAGTGAACAGTACTATTGGGGTGAAGCAGGGCTCCCCGCTTTCACCCACACTCTTTGGGCTATACATTGATGAGGTCTCAGACTATGTGGATAGATTGGGTGGCCCAGGGGCGAGCCTAGCTGGGGTGTTGATACCCATCCTACTATATGCAGATGACATTGTGCTCATCTCAAACACTCCGGAGGGACTACAGAGACACTTGGATGCATTGCAGTCTTTTTGTGTGGACAAAGATCTCACAGTGAACCTTGGTAAAACCAAGGTTATGATATTTAATACCACACAAGCATGGGTGACTAGAACACAGACGCAGTTTACGTTTAGAGGAGAGCCAGTTGAGTATGTCAAATCCTATGTGTACCTGGGGGTGACCTTCACAGGGCCGCAGTTTTCTATGAGGGAGGCAGCAGAGGCTAGACTAGCACACGGATTTGCAGCTTTGGGGGCACTTGAGAGACAGTGCGCAGACATACAGTTTCAGGAGCCACGCACGAAACTATGGCTATTTGACACTCTGGTTACATCGACACTTCTCTATGGAGAGGAGATATGGGGGCCTAGTCTTTTCCATAAGAGGAGGGAGCCATTGGCAAGACAGGACGGACCAAAGAGAGACTATTACGATGGATGGCAGCATATGGAGAGGCCATTAGTGATGATGATTGCACGCATGATTTGGAGCAAGTCATCTGTACCACATGAGATCATTAGGGCAGAGATGGGGACTGCCCCAGTGGTTACTAAGGGTTTGTTCCGTGGAGTTACTTTTCTCCATAGAATATGGGAGCTCCCTCAGCAGAAATACCCTCGCCTAGCACTCACTTCCTCCAAACAGCTTGCAGATGAGGGAGACACCCAGTGTTGGTATGCCCAAATGCACACATGGCTGGCCTTGCATGGCATGAGTATTGATGCACTCCCGCATTTTGCTTACAGCCTAGACTGCCCGTTCTTAGATCTCAGCCGTTCAGAGCTGAATCGGGTGATCAGGATGGACATTGTGAGACTAGATACAGAGAGGATATGGGTCAAGCCCCCGCAGCCGTTGGGCACGAAAATGGCACACTACCATAGTCATTTTCTACACACCTCTTCGGACGGGTTTCTTATACGCCATGCTTACATGGACACACACCTCTCACATGGTATTCGGAGTGCTAATGGACAGATTCACACCTCTTCCCACCGGCTGAGGATAGAGACAGGTCGATATGAGGATATATCACTAGAGGACCGCATATGCCAGCTTTGCCACCAGGAGGTGGAGTCCGAGGAACACTATATATGTCGTTGTACTATCTACTATGAGATCCGAGGGAGGTACCACTGCCTGTTCCGTGAAGGATTTGGACCTTTGCGTCAGATCATGGACTTTGAGGACCAAAGGTGCTTAGGGCTCTTCATACTTGAGCTTAGACGCCACAGACAGAGCCTATTGAGGGACAAGAGGGTAGTGGGACGACCAGAGCCGCCTAGACAAAGAGCCCTCCCACATTTTTTCAGAGCCAACACTATAACCCCACCAGCCTCTACTCCCCCATCTACAGGCCTACCTGGCAGACCACCCTCCAGAGGAGTCACCTTGGACAGAGCTATAGAGCCTCTCTACTGCCTCCCAAACGCGAGAGACAAAAGACCAAATCTGATGGGCCACTGGACAACTCATGAACAGATGCAGAACTATTTCAGTGCATGTCGTGCAGAAGAAGCAAGAGACCAATGTAATTTTATGACGGCTGAGCTGATCCCGTGTAGGTAACCCTCCCACCAACATCCTCCAAATGAAAACCTTACCTTGGTTAGGGAGTTTACCCAATCTTTCTCTGATACGAGCTTATGATAGACCTGGTTAGCTGAAAGTGATATCAAGTCACCAGATTTACATAGTGCCCAATCAAGCCAAGGCTGATCTGTAGATGGCCGAGGCAATGGAGTAAAAGGCTCAACTACATGCATGATGTCAACCCATAGTGGCTGAAATGTCCGAGGAACCCTAAAGTGCTGCCGAATACGACGAAATGAATATGGCCTGTCACGACCAGGTATCACAGCATCTCGGATTCTAACCAAGCCTAACCTGACCATGCGGTTGAGTCGTATGCATGAAGCATCTCTGTCTGGCCAAACAATGACACGCGACTCCACAAATGTTTCGAACTGCAAAGAGTTCAAAAGTAGTCTTTCATGACCAGGATCCCACCGAGCCAATAGTAGAACTTCATGCCAAGAAAGGAGAATATGCGATAAAATGTGAGATGAGCAAATCCGGAGAGGATGAGCCACATTCACAGTGTCCCACCATAAAGCATGCACACGTGTCCGTCCATGTGACAATCCCTCCAACTCAATCAAGTCACGAGCCATGAGTACCCAAGGCTGCTCCTGCAAACACATATCCTGAAAAAGCGCCCACCTACACGCCACCATATGCAAGCGGACATCCAGTAAAGCAGCCCAACCCATTCTTTTGGACGTCGTAATGTGATTCCAAGCTATCCATGTTTGACCCATAATATTTCCTTGCCTCTTCCACAGCATAAACCGAATGGGAGCAACCAAACGGAGAAGAAATTTGTGCGTCCAAGGTAGCAAAGGCAAAAAATAGAAAATCATGCTAAGCATAATAACCTGAGCTACCTTAACCCTCACGTGCATAGGCCACCCTTGAGCTTTCCAATACACAAATTTATCCGAGATCCGAGCAGAAATCCAAGCAAGAAGTGCTTGGGGTTCCACATCCACACCCATCGGATACCCAAGATGACGAACAATGTCTCTTGTATGCACCACACGGCCTTGCCACCCTAATGCCTCAAGATCAAATTCCGTGCATACAATGAGGGCTGATTTTGTTGAATTTATTTTCAGCCCAGAAGCCAATGCAAAATTATTCCAAGCTTCCATTGCTCGATCTATATTGGCTTTTTCAGCCCTGAGAAACATAAAAGTGTCATCCGCAAGGGCTTGAGCAACCAATTGCTTGCCATGAGGGAGATGCAAACCAACCACTTCACCATGCGATGCTATAGCATCTAGGCGAGATAACATAGGATGAGTGGCAATGGCAAAGAAAAGAGGGCTAACAGGACAGCCCTACCGGAGAGAACGGGTGAGAGAAATACCATCCGAAAGTCCTCCATTGAGCATAATCCGCGTGATAGAGCCAGAGCCAAGTAAATGCACCAAATTAGCCATTTTGGGACCAAAGCCCATGGCTGTCATTAACTGAGAAAGGACCAGCTGACATGATCAAAAGCTTTTTCAAGATCTAGCTGCACCATCACAATCTCTTGCTTCTTTGCCTTGGCATAATCCACTCCAATTTGAACATTAAGAATATTATGCAAAATATTCCTGCCATGCACAAATCCATATTGATATGGATGAATAAGAGTAGGAAGCACCTTCTGCAAGCGATTGGCAAAAATCTTTGTAAAGATTTTATACATAATACCCATAAGTGAGATCGGGCGCCATTGAGCCAAAGAAGCAGGCGAAGGGACTTTGGGCAACAAACGGTATGCCCAACTTCCAATCGACAGGCATATATCCCTCATTCCAAACCCTTTGACAAATAAGCGTCAAAGGCTCTACAAGCTGATCAGCATATTTTCGGAAAAACTCATTTGTCAAACCATCCCAACCAGGGCTCTTTCCCATGGAAAGTTTGGAGAGAACAGCTTCCACTTCCCCTTGAGTAACAGGAGCATCAAGCTGAACCGCCACATCAGGGTCAACTTGATATCGTACTTCAGCAAACAATGACTCCCTTGCAGCCAGGACAGCCGGCGTGACATCCTCTCGAGGGGCAAGCAAATCTTCATAAAACCTGATGCAATGCTGAATAACCTCATAAGGTTGAGTAACAAGGTTGCCTTGGGCATCCATCAGCCTAACAATACTCTCACGCATATGTTTTTGATGCAACTTATCATAGAAGCGATGAGATTGACAGTTAGCATCCCGCAAAGCATCAAGACGTGCAAGTAGTTTAAAGCGAACATATTGTGCTTCGTGCACCCTAGATAGCTCCTTTTTCAGCCATTCTATGGCATCCACAACTTCAGCATCCATAGAGTCAGTAAACATGAACGCCTGCAAGCCCTTTAAAAGCGACTCAAGAAGAGCCACATGCTGTTTTTGTATAGAGGCATTAGCAAGACCATAATGCCGCGCTAATTTTCGAGTGTTGGTAAGGAACACTGGCCAAGCATGATAATCAGCCATGGACACTCTTGTGGAGAAATGTCGTATCAACTGACACATATAAACATCAAAAACTTCATGCTCCAAAAAAGTGTGATTTAAGCGCAAAGGCAAGCGTCCCAACAAGCCTTTATATGCATCCACAGGATGATAGACCATTTCAAACACAAGCGGCCAATGATCCGAGAAAACCTGTTGCTGATCAACCATCATAGTAAGAACCTCTGCAAAAAGAGATCTTGATGTAAAATATACATCCTATCCAATCTAGCATAAGTGCCACGAAACTGTTGAGGCATAAGTGTAACCCCTTTCATCTGGATGCAACCAAGACCACATGTCTTGTTTTAGCGACCTTGCTGCAAAAGTGGCTTGCTCCCTGGAGACACACATATTAAAGTCTCCCATCACAAAGCCAGGATGAGAGATTGAAAGAGTACACAAGTCATTCCACAGCAAACGGCGTGCACGAGCATTATTTGGAGCATACACCCCTAACAACCATAAAGGCGTATCATCCCAAACAATCTGTATCACTAGAAATCTTCCATGAACATCTTGAATCACAAGAGAAGGCTGAAACTGCGAACGAACAGCAAACATAACACCTGACTGCGAAGCAGGGTGTCCGCTGTAGAAAACATGAAACCCCTTATATACATAGGCTTTGCCAGCCAACTTATGCTACTTATGTTCAACTGCACACAAAACATCCCAACCATGACAAAAAGTTGTACGCCAAAGCCTGAACTGCTTTTGGCGCGAAGAAATACCCTTTACATTCCATTGTACAATTTTCATAAGCCTTCCCAGAAAAGGAATCAACAAGGCCGTGTACTAGGCCCAGGACAATCTGCCAAATCACGAACCTTTTGAAGCATTGCATTTTTAGACATGGTATTTGTGATCTCAGACTGCCCTTGGAGTTCCCGAGCACGTGCCGAAGGGTAATGACCATCTCATAGCGAGATGACCTCACCCTTCGAGCCAAACACAAGAGGCAATTGTTGTTGTGCTTCTTTTGTTAGGCGACTTCTAATAGGATAGCGTTCTACTCTATCCACCCCAAGAGCCCCTGTACCCTGAGAAAGTTGGCCTCCCAGCCTCTCAATCCTGGTCTGTTTGCTGGGCACCTGAACCCAAAGGGCGACGAGCATGTGTATGTAAGGGCCCCTTATGAGTACGCAAAGGCCCCCGCCAAACAGCATCTAAGAAATCCCCCCACGGGGCAACAAATCGTATCTTTTTACCACGTACTTCCACCCATGGCTGCTCAACCTCATTCTGAACATCCACATGTACATCCATGTGCTGGGCATCATGTAAAGGAGCATCATGCTCATCTTCCACGGGCAACTGCCCATCAACGATATCCTTGGTAGCAACAACTTGTTCTTTCTGAGGACATTCGGAGACAAAGTGGCCCATCTTACCACATTAGAAACAGTGGCCAGCAAATGTATCCCACCTCAATTCATACATTAAAGGTTGCAGCCCAGTCATATTGACACGCAAATGTGTCGGCCTAGGTCTCCCAGTATCCCACAACATGCATAGACGATTTCGGTTTCTAGATGTCATTCGAGGCACCACCAAGACATCACCGATACCTCGCATGAGACCTGGTAAAACACGCCAAAACATTGGTGGGAATTATTTCACTTCAACCCAAACTGGGCAAGCCTGGCGCAACATATCTTGGTACTCTGCCATAGGCTTCCACGGAACCACATGAACCAACTGCCCATCCAAAAAGAGTGGCACCTGCTCCAAGACTATCCTACGGGCTTCCGAAGTGCGAAAAAGTATTTCATAAAAGCCTCTCGGACCATCATAAATCTCCTCAAGTGCCTCAGGCGACACCAAGCGGCCCAACCATGCTCTAAGACGAGGCAACAACGGAATACACCCAGTAAAGAAGAAGATAGCAGCACGATCATGAAAATCTGCAAGCTGTTGTAGCAACAAAGGAGTCTCCATGCATACATCAGCCACACCACCATTATCTACTGCAGCCATTTGCACGCTATTTGCCTTCACATATTCATGCAGAAGCTCACCAGTGATCTGCAGCAAACGTGCAAACTCCGGAGAAGGTACCTGAGAACTTTCCTCTGCATTCTCTCCCACATTCACCGGAGTGTAGCTTGCATCAACATCAAGCCTTTGACGTTTTTGTTGCTCCGAGGCATCTGAAGCATAACCCACATCCTTCTCGATCATCTCCTCAATAAGATCCATGTTAAGGCTATTGTCAGCCATGCCACCAACAGCAGCAGCCGGGTCCTCCAAATCCATGTACAAAAGCAAAGAAAACCCGTTCTCTCAAACCCTAATTCAGCACCTGAAAACCCTAATTCAGCACCTGCAAACCCTAAATCAGTAGCTGCAAACCCTAAATCAGCACTAGGCAGCGTCCCACTCACGGGAAGGTAAGCCTACGATGTTAAACTCTCTCTCTCTCTCTCTCTCTCTCTCTCTCTCTCTCACACACAAGGTGATGTACAAGGAGGAGAAACACAAGGCAGAAATCAACGTGATACAAGAAGTAGACACAAAGCACAGGAAGCAAACGAGCATGTCGCGAGAAACAAGACGGAAGATGCAGAGAGCAGGTCGCAAGTCTTAAATGAGGAGACAAGAAAGTCGCACATTGAACAGACGAGCAGATCACAGAGACTCAGGCGAGCAGGTTGCAGGTGAGCAGAGACGAAGGCGAGCATAATCACTCTCTCTCTTCTCTCTCTCTCTCTCTCTCTCTCTCTCTCTCTCTCTCTCTCTCCTTTATTTTCAGATTTTATCAAGGTTCTACATGTGAAATTATTGTTTTCTTGAAGATAAGCTAAGTTCCCGTGCCACAACCCTTACTAAGGCGTGTTTCACACTACATATTCCAAACATGAATATGTACAATGATCTTGGATCTTGACCTAGATCCGATTCATGCATGCTAATCTACGTGCATACAAAAGCTTGCTGATTCCGCAACTTGGTCGTGCTCTCCAGATGCTTGTCGTCTTGCCTAGAGCTACCTCGGGCTGCCTCTATGCGGGAGTTCTTGCCAACACCTATGAGATGCCAAAGAGATCTATCTGATTTCTGACTTTCCTAGCCCTTTGACCTCCTTTATACACGGATAGGATGGAAAGTCATATTCAGGTCGGTTTTGCCTTTTTGACCTACATAAAATGTCCAAAAAAGTCATATTTGGCCTCCAAACTATGTCCCATCCATGGGCGCATGTTCCGGGCACTTTTGGGCGCATTTAGGGCCTCAAAATCAGGTCCAAATCTGCCCATATACTTGCTAGGAAAGGTAATCATGTCCATGAGCATCGGAATTAACGGATGCACATGACATATGCATCAGGAGCCACGCTTACGTGGTGAAACTTACCCAAGGGGATAAATTGACATAGGATGCTTGTTTAATGAAAGTGAATCTTTTAAATATTTGGCAAAGGATAATCTAATGCAATACTTGGCTAAGTGGAAATTGAGTACGTTAATCATAAGATTTCTCTTGTTGGCAAATACAAACTAACTGCATTACTATTTGGACTGTTATATTATCATATTTGATGCAATCTTTCACTTTTGGAAAAGTAAACTTCTTGGATAAAATTGTCTACTTTTATGTATGATACTTTGCATGTGGTCCTTGTTACTTCATGTTTTGGCTTGTGTTATAAGTTCCGTCTACATAAACCAACCTTCTTCGGTTGTCGTTTAATGAATATTTGCATGAAGAAACTTTTAGGAAAATTTGTATGGATAATTAGCTTAACTTTGGTTGATTACTCGTGTGTTGATCGCCAATAGGTCCCGTACTTTCATGTTTTGATGTAGACACATCCATGGATCGATCCCCACATGAAAGAGTTAAAAATTTGCAATTAAAGTACCTGTAGTTTCAGCACCCTCGGCCATGGATTTTACTGATGCAAAATCCCCAATCCTACTATCTCAAAATTAAGTGGAGGAAGGGTATTGCATGAGTGGTTTACTAACATTTTGGATGTTTTTTCAGTCGGACTATTTTGTAAATTGTCTTCTTAGGAGTGATAACCATAGGATTCACCTCGTTTTCTTGAGGACAATCAACTTTAAAGAGTCTAAACCCATTGAGTCTCTTCGAAGAAGAGATTGCAAGGCAACTCCTTAAATACCTCCGGATGGAGCATATTCCGCCAAGCAAGTCCCTTTGGGGAATGCCAATCATTCCGGAAATGTTAAGTCATTAAACATATGCTTTATAAAATTTAGGCATTATGTGATCATGATGTTAGTAGTTTGACCCCTCGCTTGAAAATTTATTTGGTACAAGCTTTGAAAGATGGAAGATAGTCTTGGACCGTTTGTTTATGCATTCATAACTTGCCTATATGATGAATTTGAAATGTGATTGGCTCATTGCCTAGATTTATTGCTTGTGAATGTCCATCGGTATTAAGGTGTTCTCAGGCACCCCTCTCCATCACACAGCTCTTCTGCTGCTCCTCAATCGTCGGACCAATATCAACCGCCTTACTATGCTATACAGCCTCCCCTATAAGCCCAATGGGGCGTGCCGTGACAGATTCAACCACGTATCCAAGAGACAATATAGAGAGGGGGAGAGAGAAGGGGTTAGGGAACTTTGCACAATACACCACACTGAGCGGGGAATAGCCCCCCCCCCCCCCCCCCCCCCCCCCCCCCCCCCTTCAAGAATTTATTCAGAAACAATCCACGAGCGGTCTGGCCAGGATCAATATAACAATGAATACAAAAGTAAACAAATATGCCGATCTAGAATCCCAAGTCGGCACGAGATCTCTGATGTCGAGCACACCATGGGGATGACCCAAAAGAATCTCTCACCGGGCTAGTACCATATCCAATATTCGAATCCAAATCCAAATCCAAGTTCAAATACTAGTCCAAATCCAAGTCCAATCCACAAGAATGCTACACAAGAGGACTGTGTAAGCCAGTAAGCGACCACGAGAGCCAGTAGCTCCTTCAAATGATGGTGTTTCTAGGTGACGTAGCCAAACATCGGCAATGGCTAGTCAACATATGGTGTGTAGCCACATGGCAGAAGTGGCTCGGTTGGCTGGCGACAACAGTAGCGAAACCGAGGTTGCTGTGCAAGGGCTAAGACAAGCGCAACACTAGTGGCTGATGGCTAAGAAAGGCACAAAGGCTGGCGGTTCTGGCGCGGACCGGCTGGCTACAGTGCAGGCTACACAGGCTGGCTGGCACTAGCCGTGCGAAGTTAGTTGGCGCTAACGTTAGCAGTGCTAGCTAGCAGCGTTAGCTGAAGGCAACTCTGCACAGTTCAGGCCGCAACAACAGCCAAACGCTAGCGTAGGTGGAGTAAACAGCTGAACTGGCGGCATAGGTAGTACTGAAGCTAGCAACACAGGCAACAGAGGCGACCAACAACAGTGATAACAATAATCTCCTAGCCTTTGATGAAAACGACGATGTCCTCCACACTTGTTGATGATGAGAAAGCTTTCGGCCTCCACATTAATGTTTACTCCTTGATGATGTTGCACACCCTTCAATAACGATGATCTTCAAGCTCTTTCAATGGTCTTACTCATAGGGTTACAAGGGAGGTTCAAGCCTTTTTATACTTGAAGAGGGCCTTTCTTTTTGCCAAAATCTTGTCCATGCTTTTGCTTTTGCCTTTTACTCTTTGATTTTCCCTTTTTGCTTTTTAATAATAGAATATTTCTGAACTTTTGTCAAAGTTCTTTGGCCCTGGAGCCACTTTTTGAAAAAGCGGCTTTTAGCTTTCTAGTCCAACTCAGTCTCCTCTTGCCAATGATATCCCTAGCTCACGGTCAACTCAGCTTGACTTTTTGCTTTTTCCTGCTTTTCGACCAAGACTGGTGCTTTTTCTAGGGCAGATCTTATGGTCCTTGTCCCCATGCCTTCTTCCACCTGTCTAGGAGCTACTACTTTCTTACCTACTGTTCGGCAAGTTGCTTTTGTGACTCAAGCTTAAAGAGAAAGTCACTTTTGTCAGCTGGTGTACCGGGAGCTTTCAAGTATTGCTAGGATCTGTGGGCACTAGCTGGAGACTGTACCAAAAGCAACAAACTCCTTTCCGAGAACAGACCTTTATAGGGCTTTTTGTTACCTAACTGCCAATGCAATGTGTAATAAATTCATTCTGCAACAAAATCTCTGCAGAAAAAGTTAATCCTCTGCCTAGTTCAAATGACCAATGGCCTCTCAGGGAAAGCTAGTCCTCTGCCTAGCTCAAATTACCATTGGCCTCGGAGCAAAATGTCATCTTCCTTGATTCTACTATGGTACTCCCAAAGCCTCACCAATGTCTGCCTTCTTTCCAAAAATTTGGACCTGAGCTATATTAAGTAAGCCCTTACCTGCTAAACTAGAACAGAATGTTCACAGCACACTAAAATTGCACAAGCATACATGTATGTTGTGCACCAAATGAACAGATAACCAAACTATTCAAGCACATAAATAGAGATAAAACACAAGCATACATGTATGTTGTGTGCTAAATGAACATATAACCAAACTCTTCAAGCACATAAATAGAGATAAAACACAGCAAAGGAAGCCAATAAGCCAACTAGAAAAAGAAATACACCTCACAAAGTATAATGAGCTTGGCATAGAGCAGAAAAAATCAGTCTTACAGACCTGACAAATTGTCTTGAAACTCAAGTCTACTATCACCAGAACTTGCAACGCTATTGCCAATTCTAGCAGTACCCCATCCAGTGAGAGCTTGCCCTTCTAAATTGCTAGCAATGGTCACTCCATGTCTGTCCAGCTGTATTTCCTTCGAACCTTTAGGCATTTCACTACTCATCCAGGCCCCGGAATCACAAGTAGCAAGGCTGGCTCCTGATGTGTAATCCGAGCCAGAAGCTTCAAACCGAGATTTCCCTGCAGGAGGCCTTCTGTAGGACAGCTTTTTTACAGGTGATTGCTGTGACTTCGGATCTCCTTCAAAAGGTAATCCAGCTTTCAAAGCCTCCATAATCTTACGAGCAGCATCTTGGATTGATCGAGCCTGGACAATCTTTTTGATCAGTTATGAAGTACTCATGCAACCTTGCAGCCACTCTTTACAACATAAGAGATATGTGTTGTTTAATGTTACGAGCATCATCCAAGATACAGAACTTCTAATCCAAACAGGGCTGGGCAACTCTCAGCATATACTGGAGTACCAAGGTCCTTGATGCACAAAGGGTCAGATTCTAGGTTCTACTCTCCAGTCTTACTACGTAAAGAAGACAAGCCTTGCAATATCAATGCATTAGGAGAGAGCAAAGTGACCTGCTTGAAGTAGATGGTGTCTTTAGCATTGTAGCTCATTGCGTTGCTGCAAATAAGATAAATGTCATCCTGTACGAGCAACACCATTAAAAGAAAATGTCATTCTAAAGCCATGACTTGCATGAACATTTGAGACATGAGTGCAGCCGGGGGGGGGGGGGGGGGCATCTGCTCCAACTGTTGCTCTTGGACTGTCCATCCAAGCCCCCACCTGTCATGATTCTCAGCCTTATATGTAAGAAGCCTAAGAAACGTCCTTCATCCAATTCACACAGTTACAAAGCTCAGAGCCATCCGATTGCAAACCTGAAATACTTCCACTGAACTGTACGCTCCATTGTTTATCTTTTTCCTCATAGTACCAAAATCCATGGGGTTCTTGATGAAGTCATAGTATCCAGGAACCTGAAAGCATTGAACACAAGATGTCAAGCACACTAAAACCAAGGAATGATGGTTAAAAAATTGTCTAAAAAAGGCTGGGGTAGTTACCTCCTTTGGATCAACAGGTTCTGCAAAGACTCCGTATGTATCTTTCCTGACAAAAGGGAAGACCGTCTTGATGAGTAAAGCTGTATACGTGTAAAGATTCAAAGTCCGCCTGCAAAAAGATGCTTGTTTATGCGGTCTACGCAAGAGAAATTCTTACTTTTGCAATCTATCAAGCACTCCTTCCAGCAGTCTTCTTGAGAGCGTCTCCCCCGACTGGTTACCTGTCGGAGACTACATTGATGTGAGACGCTGAAAAACGCTGCCTGTTGCAGAAAAGAGAGATCGCAGATAGCAAAGAAGCAAAGTCTCACTTGAGCGTTGGCCTGAGCGCTCTGACTCTGCATTGGCTTTGTCCTGCGGGGGAAGCACCGGATCAGAAAAACCTGTGATTTAGCATAGAACGTGCAGGCATTTACAAACATTCTGAGACAAGAAATTGTGATGTGGAGAGATTGCTGCTTGATGCAGTGATTTGCGGGGCACACCAGTGGATTAAGCGGGGTTAACCGCGGGAGAAATGCGAGAAATTTGCTAGGAAAAAACAGCGATTAAGCGGTGGGGAATTCGAAGGAAGAGGGATCCACGAGTTAAAGGGTGATTTGTAACATGAAGTAAGAGGAGGATTTGCAAGGAGAAGAAACCATGGATTGAGCGTAGGAATTGCAAGGAGAAGAAAACCATGGATCAAAGAAGGGCTTGGTTGGGCATGAGATTCTCAGGGAAAACCATGGATTAAGCAGGAAATTTTCCGGGAAAACTATGGCTTATGCAAGGAAGTGGATTAAGTAAAGATTAAGCGACTCTAATGTCCTGTGATTAAGCGATGCATGCGGAAGGGGGAGTCCCACGGCTTAGGGATTCAAGGACCAAAGAAAAAGGCAAGTTGGCTTGGACCGATGGCATTGTTATTAGTTGACCTCGGAAATCGGGTCCTACTCTGAGCGAGGCTTGGCAATGGCGCAACAAAACAGACTACCTACAGGCAGCCTCGCACAGTCTGGATCTAGACTCTAGTGATGTGTGCACGTGTGTGGAAGATGATAAGATTTGGACAGCACACACATGCACAGAGAGAGCATGCATACCAGACCACCAGTCGGCTTTTTCTTGTTCATGTGTGGGACAGGGGTAACAGGAGGGCGGGGAAAGCCAGCGGCGGCGGCAGCTGCAATGGCGACCTCCTCCAGCTTGCGTTTCTTGAACGGCTTCTCTCCCAGATCGTCTGCGTCGAGGTCATCATCTGTCGCTGCAGAGGTGGCCATGGAGCTTTTGCTTGCGCTCTCTCTGGTGGAGATGGCGGAAGAAGCGAAACGGCGAGATGCAGGAGGTGAAGAGCAAGAGGAAGAGAGAGGGCCATGGTTTGCAGACTTGGCAGCAGAAGGCAAGGGTTTCTGATGGCTAGGGTTTGTAGGAGGCAAGGGTTTGTGATGGCTATGGTTTGAGGGTTTGTGATCTGCAGAAAGCAAGGGTTTCTGGTGGCTAGGGTTGTCTGCAGGTCTCAATAGCACCTTGAATCTGTGCGAAGGGGTAGCAGCCTGTTCAGCAGGAGAGAGCTCGGCGGCAGATACGGCGAAGGCAGCGTGCCTGCTTTTGATTTCCTTGGAAGAGAGGGGAGGAATGGCGGGAGATGATGGTGAAGCGGTTATGGCCTGCCGCCTGTCCTTGCTATCCGCCATAGCCGAAGAAAAACCAATGCGCCAGTCTCTTTCCTTTCTGCATTTCCTGAAAATCGCCGCCAGGCCCAGCCGCCGAAAACCCTACCACGCCCGCCGTTCCACCTACCCCGTGGTACGTGTCGCTTCACTGTTGGTCCAATTCTTTTCGGTTGGCCTGCCGCTCATTTTGCCCCGCCCAACCTCGCCGCTTTTCACCGCCCTGAACCGCCGCTTCCCTCTGCCGTTTTCCAACCTCTGGTGTCCACGTGGACCAATCCAACAAAAAGAATGGCCATGCCATCAATGTGGCATTCTCTTCAATCAAAGACGTCACGTGAGCGCAAAAGGGGGAAAAAAGCGCACGCTGCCACGCCCTAAGTCTTCCCAAAGAGGGAATATAATAGTAACTTGCCATCCCTAATCGTCCCATTTTCAAAGGAGATGGATGCAAAGTTGCAAACCATTACAACACAAAACCCTTAGAACGCACCTGCAAAATTAAAATTCATGATCTCACTTGTAAATTTTATTTTTGTAATTTTAAAGATCGACAAAATATTAAGCATTTTAGTTATGTTTTAGTGGAAAAACCTGTAAATATTGAAGAAAAACTTATAAATTTTAAAATTGCAAGTTTTAAGATCTGAGAAGAAAAATATTCTCCATGAACACTGGATGGATGGCCTCCCCTTGGAATGAGTTTAGGCAGTCAGCATTAAAGCGGGACCAGTGTGTAAAGGCCCTAATTTGTCCCATGTTGGCCTTTAGATTAATGTTGTGGTTAGCTACGTGAGAATGTTACTCTAGGCATCAGCAGGTGTATAAAGGCATCTAGAGACTATGCGAAGAAGCATAGGTTAGAGAACTTTAGAACCGACACCAAATCTTCTCAAAGGATGTATCATTTCATCCTTACTACATGTGTTGTGGTCATTACTTTCTTATCATTCTTTTGTATAGCAAGTAAGTGTTGGGAGGTAGTTGTATAATAAAGGATTCACTTAGTCCTCTAATAGGATAATACACTCACCTGAGCTCTGGTGCCACACTAAAATTATTTGCAAGTGCAAACATGAGCAGAGGCTAGTTGGTTTTAAGAATGTATATTAGCCAACGCTTCCTGGTGCATAGTTTTCATGTGATCGAAATCAAGAGGAAAATCAGGATCTCGCCTATACAATGCTGGAAAAGGGTTGAATTTCGTAGAAGCTTGTTGTTTTATAAGCATGCAAAACAAATGGGAGGATCTCATCCTAGTTTTGGTGATGGGGGTCCACAAACATTGAAAGTATTTATTTTATTCATCCTTTTTATAAGCTCGTTTGTTTGAGGATGGTAAGGCGAAGTTTATTGGACACCCAAACATTTAGTTAAAACCTACATGACTTCTGATTGAATTGTGGACCTTGATTGAGAGAAAAGCACCTTTGGACAGGAATGGCATACAATGAGATCTTCCAACAAAAATTGGGTGATTATCGAAGTTGAAGTATTAGTTATTACTCTTGCGTCACACTAACATGTGAGATATTCAGATGTACCTATATACCTACGATGGATTCAGGCAATGGACAAATCCCATCATACAATCTCAAATGGAGCTACAATCATGATAGAAGCTAGGTGCCCAAAATGTTACCTACTGGTTGTTTATATGGTTGGCATTTTTTGCATTATAACAACCTATGAGAAATTAAAGGACACATCTTACAAACAAAGTTACGTAGCTCTTAACATATCTAAGATTTTATGGAATCCTAAATGGTCAAAGCATGAAAATAGTCTATGTAGACATTTACCAAGGGCTTAGGCACATAAAGTTTGGAAATGACATAATAGAGCAAGTTATTTTAAAGGATAAATTGTTTTTTATGTGAGTGAGGAGATACTTATTTGAGATGATTAGGGATTTTGAAATTGAGCATTAGCGTATTGAGTGAATTGAGTGATATCTGAAGGTAGGGAGTATGGAATATGTATAAAGTTGAACATTTTAACTTCAAATTTCTAAGAAAGTGAGTCAACAATGACATCCCCTTTATAATATTTGATTTTAAAAGTATACTTATGAAGGGCAAGAGTCCATCCGAGGAGATGACTTAGGGGCGGGCTTCGTTCACATTAGAGCTAGGATTGGTTAATAATCTATTTTCCACCATTACATGTGAGCTATGCAAATATGGACGAAGGTTAGCAAAAGCCTAGAAAATAGCTAAGAGCTCTTTTTTCTATTGTGTAGTAGTTAGTTTCAGCCAATGTGGAGTAGTTAGTTTCACAAAACAACTAAGAGTAGTTAGTTGTTTCACAAAACAACTAAGAGCTCTTTTTCTATTGTGGAGTAGTTAGTTTCACAAAACAACTAAGAGCTCTTTTTCTATTATGGAGTAGTTAGTGGGACTACAATTAATGAAACAAATCGTTTTCCAATGCTAATATGTATCCTATTATAATAAGATGGCCCCGCTTAGATTGCATATATGTCTTCAACAAGAAAGGTTTTTTAAGATTTGGGTATAGTAACTGTTCGAAACGTATTTGCCCAATGTTCCACCCTCATGCTGTCACTACGAGTGAGTGACATATGTGCTCTATTTTGTAAAGCCCCCCATGTGAGGACCCCCACATCAGAAGTAGCCATTGTGAGATGAGCATTCGGACACCCGCCGCCGTCGCCAGTTCCTAGACACCAGGTGGCCAAAATGAGCATCAGATGGTTAGGAAATAACTTCTGTAGACTTAGTATCTTACCAAGTAGGATCCATGTAAGTGCAAGTCAATGGAGTGCACTCTTGGGTAGAAGGAGAACTTCTCATGATAGCATATCCTTGGGTTGTGAGATTGGTTCATGTACGTATGTGCCTATGTACCCATTTGGGGATATGGCTAGGCAATCAGTTGTTTCATTTACGCATGTACCCAGTCATGAAGATGGTTGAGCAATAGTCAGCTACTACATTGCCACCACTAGGAGACTATATATAATCAGGAAGATGGTTGAGCAATAGTCGGCTGCTACATTGCCACCACTAGGAGAATATATATAGTCTGGTGGTGTTCCTCCATTTCATATGTTGTCTTATAAAGATTGAGATCTACCTTCATTACAGTAGTGCACCCTTGTATATGTAAGACATCCTCCCTCTAGAGTATGTCTAGATCACCATAAAAAATCCTTACTCATAGCACATGGGTGGCAGATAGCCATCAATTTGTAATCAAAGTTTGCAAGCAATAATATTGTTTACTCTCCACTTCTTTCTACAAATCACTACTTTGCGCTGTGAAGATGCTACTTCCTGTATTTTGTATTCTTACATGGTATTAGAGTTAGGTAATAAGAAAAGCTTGATTTGGTAGCTTACGATTTGCAATTTAAAGGTAGATTTAGAGAGATGGCCTAGCTTACAAATAATGAAGTAGCTCATGCCTACACTCCATATTTTGCTAGTGGAACAAATTACAGGCTTTTGAAGTTCAAGATTAGGTCCATACTTGATTCATGTGGGGGAAATTGCAAACAGGGGTTGATTGCAAACCATACCGCTAGATCGTACTCTTGCTTTGGGGTGGAGGTGAAGGAATGCAAAAATGTGCTTCATCATCTTCTTTGATCCATAATGAAAGCCAACAAAGGGATGCACTAATAGGTGCTTCAATCAATGATGTTGAGACCACCACATGGTCTATATCCTATGCTTCCTTCATGGAGCTATCGGACCTTTCAGCATTGATGCATGTCTCAAGGCATATGTGTTCGGCATCGACATTCACATCTTTATCAAACACATCTACATCCGTGTGCTCTACACTGTCCCATGAGTCTAAAAGGATGAGCCAAGCTTCCATTGCTTAGAAACGGTTTTGCAAAAGGAAGCAAAGCACTTGGATGTAGATGTGTTTGATGAAGATGTGAATGTCGATGCCAAACACATATGCCTTAAGACAGGCATCAATGCTGAAAGATCCGATAGCTTCATGAAGGAATCATACGTATAGATCATATGTGGTCTTCTTAACATCATTGATTGAAGCACCTATTAGTGCATCCCTTTGTTGGCTTTCATGGTGGATCAAAGAAGATGATGATGCTCATAATGAAGGCAACATTAAGCTAAACAAGAAAGGTTAAGACTAATCACAAGATTAGGGTTAATGATAACATAATGATGAGAAAGTGAAAGTGAGTTATGTACTTTTCCATTAGATATCCACTAGTGGATGACAAGCTATGTGACAGCCACTTTGGAGTACTAGAGTTATGGCATACTTATAAAACCAGCTTAGATAGTTAAGTTCACACTATGGACCGACCATTGTATGTTATTGTAGGAGAGTACTTTCCCTTATAGTATGTACTCTTATCTTTTTAGTTATATGGTTGTAGATAAGAGAAGAAGATAGAAGAAAATTTAGCCATCCATCTCTCTCTTGTGCCTTGCTCTCTCTTTGTGTATGTTTTCTTGCAAGGAACATAAGCTCTCCCTCTCCCCCACAGTCTCTTTAACCATTTCATACCTCTCGCTTCTTTGATAGTTCTTGGGATGTGTGTTTGTTGTCCTCATTTTCATATGTAGTTTGATCAATTGTTGGATGTTTACACTTGTTAACTAAGGGTGCATTTGGAAATTTAAGATTTCCATCCACATCCCTTTGCACAATGGTGATGATGTAGAGGTTACCAAGGGCATCCTTTTAATGACCTACGTCACCTTGATAATTCTCCTCAAAAAGAATCTATTCACTACATTCAGAGGTTAAGCCTCGCCAAGCTCAATGTGAGATCTTGATGTTTCATGGACTCGCTGAGGCCTTTTTTCTCCAATCCGTACTCCAAACGACCTAGTACTTGATGGACTTTTTGTGGGGATATACGTGCTTCCTTCTAGATTTACATAGAATTCATATTCATCACCGTGTAGTGAACGACAACTTTCAGGTTGTCAAGGATCCATGGTTTACAGCTTGGAAATGCCAAAAGTAACCATCATTCCAAGAGGTTTAGCAGTCTCGTGATAACTATAGGATTATAACACATAGGTTTAACTAGATATGTGAATTTGTGCTTGTTCCCCTGCATTCTCACTAACCGATCGTCTTTCTTTGGTTTGGTGAGCTACTTGGGCCCTCCTTGTTGATGATTCACCGTCGATGAATACCTGATGCTCACTCAATTCCATTCTTACTCTAACAGAAGCTATACAGACTTTATACCCCACACATGGTCAAGTACCACTCCCTGGTGCTAGAGAGTGAGGCAAATTTTTGTATTCGAAGGTCGGGTTTAATTAAGATTGAGCAATGACTCAGCCTGACCACAAATGCATAAGCACTTAATCTAGTGTGAGAATTACTTGCTGAGATTTGAATAGGATTGAGCAATGACTTGGCCTGCTAACCGTAAATGCATAAGCACCTAATCTGGTGGGGGGGAAAGTCCCAAGAGGTCACCCATCCCAATTATGTTCATACCAATGCGTGCTTAACTAGATGTTTCCATTAATTGGTGTAGCCATCCGGACCCCAAAACCTTAAGGTGATGAAGGACCTCCGGTCTATCCATTTTGTGTAATTCTCCTAATGCTACACTTGGCACCACTTTTCTCAACCCCTTCTCAACAACCCCCGTTGGTGCCAACTTGTCCAGTTTCTTAGCTCAGAGGTTAAGCTTGTCCATGTTTTCTTAGCTCAAAGGCTCAGCATGTCTTCTCTCGCGGCTCAGAGGTCACACTTCAACCCATAGCTCTAATTCCATGTTGAAAATTGGGTGGTTGTTGGGTGGGGGCCAAGTTCCTAGAGATCACCCATCCTAGTTGCCAATACACACTTAACTAGAGGTTTCCACAAATTGGTCTAGCCATCCAGACTCAAAAACGTGAAGGTGATGGAGGACCTCCGATCTATCCATTTCTTAGTGCTATGCTTGGCACCACTTTTCTCAACATGATCCAGTGGCAAAATTACTTGCTAAGATTCTTTTTATGAGTTTTTTATTTTTATTTTCTGATGTTTTGGGTTTTCAATTGCTTTCTTAATGTTTTTGGCTTTTTGAGTTTTCCATTTTTTATGTTTTTTAAGTTTTTGAAGGTTTTATGGGTTTTTAATTTTTTTAATTTTTGAAGATATTCACATCAAAGTTATAAACATAATAGACATATGAATGAAAAAGTGCAAGGTGCATATGAACAACATAAATATAAACTTTTTGCTTTGATAGGTTTCTCAGCTTTCTAGAAGTCCACTTAGATCGGTTATTCGGATTTGAAGTTTTTATATTAACGATTTGGATTGATGTCAATGATATGGATCATAGGTGGTCTAAAAATTGAAATGATCCCAAAATAAACAATCTAAATTAGGATCGATCTTAAAATTAGATCAACAATCTGAGAACGATTTAGATTTTCGATCATGCGATTTAGAAATGGATGATGTAGTTTTGGGATCGGTGATTCAAAACTAATAGGGATTAGCAATCTAAAAATGAATTAAAGATAATAGTTGGCACTGGTTTCAGAGATCCCCATATCCATTCAGCTACTTTTAAGCAAGTTTGTACAGCAAAAAGGGTGATCTTAGGATAAAGATAGATGCTTTCGGCTTGACCTTAGAGAATAATTCTTTGCTTTGGCTCCAAATGTTATTCGTAGAAAGAAACCATGGAAGACTTAAAGCTAGCATTTACAATGGGATTCTCAAAGACAAAGGTGTCAAGCATAGCTCTAGTAGCTCAATTGTACCAATTAAAGTAGCTAGCATTTAAAATAGGATTATGAAAGATAGGTGTCAAGCATAGCTCCAGTAACTCAATTGTACCAATTCAAGTAGCTTGAACACAAGAGTATGAGAGACTACATCACGACCGTCTCAAGAACTTGAATAGAAGGTGCCTTGTTGAGGAGAAATCGAGCTAAACTAGGCTAATCTATTTGTTCTTGGAAGGGTTAAGAAGCAAGCATCTCTTTGTTCTTGGAATGGTTGAGAAGCAAGCAATTTCATGATGCATTATATGCCAAGAGGCATCGAACTCTAGTGGAGTGTTGTGTAAGCAAGCAACTGCATGATGCGTTATATGCCAAGAGGAATCAAACGCTAGTGGAGTAAGCAAGTGTTTTGTAAGTAAGCAACTGCATGATGCGCTATATGCAAAGAGGCAATGCTAGTGGAGTGTTGTGTAGATGTCATAGACTTTGATGATAACATTATGGGCATCCCATCTAATGAAAGCCTAAAATGCATGCCACAAGGTGAGATCCATTAGCATGTCTTAAATGTCAAGGGCCTCACAGAGTGGTTGATTACCCAATGGAAGCCATCCTAGAAGCTATAACAGCTAACCCACCATTGTTGGATAGACGGTGTACAAAGTGTGGCATTGATCATTTAATTAGTGGCTGCCTTTTTAAGACAACTCCTCCAAATCCCATAATGTATACATCATCACATAGGGTTGGGAGAATCATTAGTCTTATTTATAGGTCTTGTCTTCTTTGGAAGAAGAAAAGTACCATATCAAAGGTCATGACAAGGGACCCCTCTGTCATCATAGCAACATCTTCAACATCAGAATCTCCTAAGAGTAAAGAGAGGAAAAGAAGAAACAGGGACCACGGAAAAGGGAAGGCAACATTATTTCCAATTAAGCCTCCAATCAAACCGATGATTTCTCAAGCTGAACCAATCAAACCAAGGACTTCTCAAAGTCCTCAAGGAAAGAAAGAAACAAAAGAGAAGGATCCAAAATACATTCTAGGGTATATTGAGATTGAGGATGTTCCAAATTCCTCCACTCATTACTTTTCAAGAAGAACATGGAGTAGACAACCTTGACAGGGCAAATCCTATCAGACAGAATTAAAGAACTTAGGCAGAAAACTCATAAAGCTTCACAAGTTCATAGGGATGACCTTGTGAAGCTTCACAAGCTCATAGGGATGAGAGACATAGACAAACCAAGGATCTAAGAGATAATCTAGGCTACATTGAAATTGAAGACGTTCTACAATCTCCAATTCAAATCACTCTTAATAAGGAACGAGGTATGTAAAGCAGTGACAAATGGATAGAACTAGTAGACTCTTGGAAATGGCCAAGAAGGTAGTGGAAAGATGTTACAAAAGTCAAAGCATTCCCATTTATGCATCCAATGATGTTAATCCATGATTGGGAAAGAGATGACATCTACCTCAAACACAATTATAGTACCATCAAGGTGAACCAAAAAGAACCATCCATACAAAGATGTGACCAAGATGCCTATCAATGAATTAGGATCGGATATAAAAACACACTAGGAAATCATAAACGTGTGTCATGTGAATATACATAGTTGTAAAAGCACTATAAGTGTGAGGAGTGAAAATTCCATTGCTTCATTTCTAACCTTAATAAAGAGGAAAAATGGATGCGTATGTTGGCTATAATTGACACATATCTAAGAACCACTAAAATCATCTATCCCTCTTTTTGCTTAAGTGTATTAGGTTGGTTTACTAAACTCCACTTAGCACTAGTATTGGTATAAGAAATAAAAAATTGTTTCAAATCCTTATACGTTGGTTTGCCCTTTGGTTCCAATGTTCAAAATCATTTAGTAGCTTTGTGCTCCAAGGTGAATCCTAAGCTTCAATCCTCGTGGGATCTTCAAAAATTAGTTAGAAGGGTTCTAGATGGCCATGGGCATCTCTTGAACCGCTAAACTTGTTCATGGCATTATATGGTGAGTTAGGTGCCCTTCATGAGAGAGAGTCTTCTCATTAGTGTTGTTGTCATTAGAATTTCCATGGTAGCTTCCCCATCTACTGGCAAAGGATGCACTCCTGGAGGTGTGGAGGTGAGTGCTAAGTGATGCAATCCTATTATCAATTTAGGACTTTTGATCGTGTGCATTAGTCCCATGGTTATATAAACCATTGTTGATATCATCATGTACACATTTCCAAAGAATGTGTATATGTGGATTTATGTGGAAGCATCATAGATATGGTTCATGGCCTGAGCACCTTTCATCATATGTCCCTTAATGAGGGTCACTTAGTGTAAATGTATGAGGAAGAGGAGATGTTGAGCCCTAATTATCTCTAAGGGAGCTTGAGAAATGTGAATCTCGGGAACCCATTTGAGGCTCCAATATCCCAAGTCCCTTTGGAGATGCTTCATCCTCGTTCACCCTTGCTTCACGCCTTGCTTCATGCCCAACACCAAGGTAGAATCAATATCCCAAGTCCCTTTGGAGATGCATTCATCCTCGTTCCCTCTTGCATTCACACCCACAAATGTGGCTCTAGGTTAGGAATTAGAGAAAATTCTCTCCCCCTATGCCTAAGTTCTTTATAAGCTAGTTAGCTTCAAGTTCTTCACATGGGATGTATCGATTTTCTCAAACATCTTTATAAAAATAGAATACAAGGTCGGTCTATCTGTCTGAAACACTATTGGGTTTTTAAGGTATGGACTTGTTCTTGCCCTTAGGTTGGGAACAAGTATTATCATTATCCATATAAACATACTTTGTTGTAGAAGGAATAAAATATCTCTTTGCTGACATTTCTAGACATTCTCTTCAATGTGGAGACATTCTTGCCCCATCTCTAGAAGGAGGTTCACTAATATCATGTCGCAAATTATCCCATAGAGGAAGTAAGGAAGAATTGGTTGGCATCCCGACATTGTTCCCTTTCTTCACTATGTAGTCTCTTTAATGGCAATGGGCTCATGGTGGAGAGAATCCTCGATTTACAGTCAATAGGAGATTAGATTCACCACTCGACTCCTTGCACAACTAGGATTTTAGCCCAAGTTCATTAGGCTAAACTGAATCATATCTCCGCTCCTACCTATGTAAGAAGCTTTATCCAACCCTTTGAATTGAGAGTTAACCAAGACTCTACCACTTCTTAGGTGCATATAAATGCCAAATTAATTCCAAACTTTGATGGGCCTTTGGTCAAAAACAATGGTCACTTGGTCAAAATTAGTTGAAAATACTTTAGAAGTTACAAAATCTACATTAATAGTCCAAAAAATAGTCTCTTAGCTTTTTCTAGCATGAAAATCTATTCTGGCCTTGGAAGACCAAGAGCTTTTTTCCAGTACTAATTTAAAAACTACCTTAGAAGACAAACTTTTTGCCAACACATTAAAAAATTGTCCCACTAAAAGGGACTACCTTCACAAAGTACTAGAGATATTAGATTTTTGAGCTGTTCAAAGTTATGAGGGGCTATCCCTAGATGAGATATGCTCACAAGTCTAGGCCCAGCCATATTCAATCACTAATTTGCTAATTTTAGTTAGATTTGGACAAAAACTACTAAAAGTAGCATATAGACCAAATTTATCCATTTAGACCCAAACTTGATATGTGGGTACCTCAAGACACCATACACATAGATGTATGCTCAATTCTAACTACTTTCACCCAAGGGAGGGATATTTTTCTAGGCATGGAAAAATGAAGAGATCTCTGATTTCAGCACTTGAACACAAATTTCACTCACATACTCCAGGCATTATAACATGGGCCAACAAACTTGCACCCACCATAGTCCCCCCATCCAACGATGTACCTAGAGGGCTCGTGCTAACAAGGTTAGTTGTAGGTGATGAGATGCAAGATATGAAAAAAATGTGATACTCGTAGTGACATGCATGGGCAATGGGCAGAAGGTGTATGTGTGTACCCCTCCAACTTGAAGATTTCTCTAATTCAACTACTTTCTTTGAGACTCTTTGACATTTTCTTGGTGAGTTCAGATTATTAGATTGTTGAGACGTGGAATTGCACTTTGTTCATAGACAGAGTGATCGAGCTAGGCAACCTTAGGCTCAAGAGATTTGACATTTTAGTGAGCACTGGAGGGTAGAGTTGATGTGGATCAATGGGTGGTGGGTTTGAAGAAGAGACTACAGGTTTTTACTGATTTGAGGAAGGTCTAGTCAATGGGTTATACCACGGGCTAGGCTTGCACCTAGGTTGTAACACGTCAAGGCTTGCACCTACTACCCTAGTCCCCCTATCCAAAAAAACTACCACCTAGAGGGCTATTGATAGTGAGGTTTAATATATGTGCTCAAGATATCAGCACCTATTGATGTGTTTACTAGGCACATAGCTTATATGTATATTACATATGCATAGGGATTGGGTAAAAGGTGGGTCCATGTAGAAGATTCTTCTAGTGAAAAAATTAACACACTGCTTTCTTTGGCACTTATTTGTTTGCTTTCTTTGACTCTTACATATGGTTTGAGATAAAGAATTGAGTGTTGATATGTATGAGGTTGGCCGATAAGGTAGGTGTGAATGAAGAATTGATATCCATGTAGAAGATCCTTCTAGTGAAAACTTTAACACATTGATTTCTTTGGCACTTATTTGTCTAGTTTCTTTGACTCTTACATATGGTTTGAGATAGGTAATTGAGTGTTAATATGTATAAGGTTGGCCGATAAGGTAGGTGTGAATGAGGTTAGGTTATCCATGAGAGTGGAAGAATTTAGCACACTGATTATGGCATGTACATTAGTAAAATGCGAGGTATTGGGTCTTTTGGCCACTCAGTGGGACTCTTGTCTCATGCCTCGGTGAACCTAAACTCCAACCTGAACCCAATATGCCATGAGAAACATGCAATGCATTAGTGAGGCAACTCTCACTTACGTCTATCTTATTTGTTTGAATCGGGGACTCCTCATGGTAGCTACATCAATGGAAGCATGTTGAAGTAGCTCAACAAGGCCGCCACCACCACGCCTCCACTATTCTCTCTCTCTCTCTCCCTCACACTCACACACACTCACACATACATTGAAGGCAAGAGATAGGCGAGGTTTGAGAGAAGAATAGAGCACTATCTTCACTTGAGAGCATACAAGAATGAGGATTTAGTGTTACAATTTGACCTCTATACTTGGCTCATAGTGTTCACACTTGGCCGGCCAATGTTAAAAATGAGGTCCTAGTGCATCCAAGACTGCCTACACTAGTGTAAACACCTTGCCCTAGCTAACTCTAACCTTGTTATCCCATGGTGTGCCTTTCACTAGTGTAAACACCTTGTCCTAGTAACTCTAACCTTGTTATCCCATGGTGTGCCTTTCACTTACAATAAGTAATCGCACATGTAAAATAATCCATTACAAGAGAAATATGAATTCTCCTAGTGCCTAGGCCAATGAATGTGAAAAATATGTGGTGGCCGACTACCATAGAAGTCTTCGACAGCACTTAACATGCCCCCCTTCCTAATTTGAATTTCATCCTCGGCGGGAGATGTCATTGAAGAAGATTTGAGGTCATGAGATGAAAGCAATGCAAGGCTTGGGATGATCTACATGGCAACAATAGTAACAAGTAATATGTTCTTGGAGCAACAAGCAGAAGTTGACAAAAGGAAATAGCTAAACAAGCAGTTATGAAATCAGGGATAAGACTCGTTAAACTTCCCAAAGATGCTACAAAGATGAAGATGAATGTGGATCTAACTTAGAAATAGGTATAAGTCTACGATTCATGAATTGAGTTCAAAAAATATGATTATGGTTATGACTACAGTCTTAAACACAATGATGCACATACAAACCATCTAAAGCTATATGTTAGCTCTGGAAGTAAAACTGCATGTGATTAGATGATTACTTACATAATAAAAGTGTGTGCATGCGTGTGCGTGTGCGTGTGTGTGTGTGTGTTTTAAAACTTCTTTTGTGAAATGAAGAGTGATAAGCTACCACCCTGTGCAGACCAAAGTAATGGCCTAATGACTCCCGCCAAGGATATCAAGAGCTGCTAAGAGCCTTCGCTCATGAGACGATGATGGTTTGTTAAGTGAAGCAAGACACAAGGTTCCATCCTATGAGAAATCAAGGCATTGGTCTTATGTTACCATTACTAGTTTTCCAAAGACCTTCTAGGATTCCACATGGCGATGGCTATCTTCTTGGTCATGTTTTTTGTTTTATTTGTTTTTTACATAAAATTTTTATGCTTTACTATAATGTAACAACCATCTTTTTTTAATAAAATTTTTATGCTTTTTTATAATGTAATAACCATATGTTTTACTCACAACGCTACCTAGAGAGCTAGAATATCGCTAAAGATGGTTTAATAAATGTAAAATGGAGTACTTGGCATACTCCTTTGGAATACTTTATCTTTAGATACAAACTCATAAGATTAGGATGATTTAAAAGAAAAGATGCTAGCATTAATATTTATCTTGGAAGCTACTAAAAGTACAATGAAAATATGCTTCCTAAGGGAACAATTGAAGTACAGAATTACAAAAGAGAGATGTATGAAGAGCGAGTTTTGAATACACCTGTTTAATTTGAAGCTCGTGAAGTCATTGCTTATCCTTTTTCTCTTGATCAAGATTTTGTAGTTACTTTGTCAAGAATGAAGATTTTTGTGTAGGTTTCTGATGTTGTAGAGGACTTTGTTGTTGCATCATGATAAACCTATAAAAATCCTTAAGAAAAGCTTTGCACATGTTGATTAGCTAAGGCTTCGAAGTATATGCCTGCTTATCACTTGATTAGTGGTCTCTTATCTTACTTTTTTATATATTTTTTGTGATTATGAAAGAAAGAAATAATGTTTAAGCTATTACAAAGTATTAATGCTATACATGTTGGGTCAGTATGAGTTTTTATGGTATGAAATTTTCCAACAAGCTCTCTCTCGATGTGAACATGGTTAAATGTCTGGGAATAAGGTGTCTTAGAGGGTTTGAAGAAAGATGAGACTATCTCCTTGGGTCACCACCTTAAGTTTTTCTTTTACTCACTTTGGTGTAATCTTGATAAAACCATCCTTTCTAAATGCTATGTTGAGAAGGCCTAGGTGATGGTACACATATGAGTGCTTGAGAAGTGCTGACAAGATCCATAAGCATGTTTTTTTGCTATGTTATACTCCCAATCTTATCCCTTTAGAATTCCTTCCATCCATGTGCTTAAGGCTCTTTGAGAAGTCTGCTCAGGGTTTATTTCTGTAAGATCCCCGCCCCCTCCGTGGAACGAATTCGGGGGTGCTAGCAGTGGAAGTAGCACTTCTTGCGCAGGGTAGGGCCTCTCACTTAGGGCCTCGCCCATGGATATCCAGACAGAGACTAATCCCTCGGTTCTTCCAAAACCAATTTCGGAAAAACTTCCCTCACCTAGAAAGCACGAGCGATTCCTCCAGGATATTTTTATTCTAATGTAGTCAAGAGCCTTAACTAACCGGACTGATCCGACCGAACCCGTAAGTCACATGGTCAGATCAAGGAAAAGACTTGCACTTAGATCATAGAGACTAACGCTTTTTTCCTCATCGAGAGACACACTCGTTGATTCTTTTCCATATAGAACAAGGACTACCCGGGATTTACTTCATCTATCATACTATAACAGAATTAAGTCTCATTTTAGGGATCCATTAGTCCAGTCTAACCCCATCTAGACCCATGGGTAAGCCAACTGCCCAACCACTAAAGTGACAGGATCCATTTAGGAATTTGGTCATGTTTTGTCTCGGGTACCAGGGAAAAGAGTTCCCAGGCCCCCTAGCTGGCGCTTCATGCAAACTTCAAGATAGTCACACCACTTACACACCCAATATGAAATTGCCTTTTTCACAGATTCAGCTGTCTTTAAAACAATCTTTTAATGAAACTGTAGTATCACTGATCATAATCCTCCAAAATATCCGGTTGAATTCTAATTTCCAATCATTCCTTCATCGGTGTACCTATGGCATCATTGGTAACCAGAACGCTCACCACCTGTTCACTTAGGGGCCTTTTCAATAGTTCCTAGCTCATAGTAGCCGCCAATATAATCACATAAGAAAATCCAGATGGACTCTCTATTGAAGATTAGCAAGATCAACTAACAGATCCATATAAAAGAGTCATGGACTCATCCGTTGAGGACCAGCAAGGTCAATCAACTAGATCCATGCCCGAGTTCAGAAAACAACTCTAACACCTTGTTCCATTTTCTTCCTCAATGCATGCGTGGGTATCTTCGACCCAGAGCCCGAGCACCATATGGTCAGCACCCTTTAGGATCCTTCGCAGGTCACCTAGCGCTTCACTGATAGGCCGCTTCCTGGGTCCCTCATCCATCGTACGGGAAGCTTACCATTTAAATCCAACCGAAGCTTACCATTTAAATCCAACCGAAGCTGGTCAAGTGGCTAAGCTATTTGCACCTAGTCGAATTCGCCTACAATGCTTCTTATCACCGAAGTATCGGGATGAGCCCTTTCAAAGCTCTGTATGGACAAGACTGCCTAACACCATTAACTTGGTCCGACCCATTGATTAGGGTCGAGATGTCCAGATAGATGCTTGACGACATGGAGCAGCAGATGCAGTCAATCCGCAAGGATATAAAAGCTGCCCAGGATAGACAAAAGCAGTATGTAGATAAGAAGAGGTCAGACAAAAAATTCGAAGAAGCAGATATGGTCTTCATTCAAGTACGTCCCAAAAGAAGTTCTCTATCTCTTGGGAAGTACAAGAAGTTATCCCCCAAATACTGTGGGCCATATCTGATTACAAAGAAAGTAGATGACTTAGCCTATGAACTTCTTCTGCCTCCTCATCTCAAAGTACATAATGTATTTCATGTTAGCCTGCTTAAGAAGTATGTACCGAGCCCGAATCATGTGCTTTATGATGAACTCTTAACTTCTTCAACCTAAGGACATATGGAACTCCAACATGAAGAAATCCTTGATTTCGAGAGAAGGTTCTCATCAGGAAAAGGAATTCAGAGAGAATTATTAGTCAAATGGAAGTTCTATCCTTTTGAAGACGCCACCTGGGAGAAAGAAGCCGAACTGATGCGGGATTACCCCCAATTTGCGAGATGAGGGTATCTCACGTTTTTCAAATGGGAGAGGATGTAAGATTCCTCCTCAGCCCCTCAAGATGTCCAGTTTCTTCCCCTATAATTAATCCCCTTTTTAGAATAATAAAAGATCTTGTTTCTACCTGTTTTGGTCTAGAGAGAGAAAATATTCTAGAGAGAGATAATTCAATTTTTACATATCTTTGGATGGAAAAATATCCCTTCTTATTAAAATAAATTTCCCCGAAATAGAAGTTTAAAAAGAAATTCCTAAGGTGCATTAGAAATAAATTATAATGTGCACAAAAGACCTTAGCCTAAGGGTCAAGATTTTTTGAAAATTTTGGATTAAGGTTCCATGGACCAATAAGATTAATCCAAATGTAGGGAGGAGATAAATTGAAGAATAAAACAAAAACCTCCCCAAAAATGAGTAAATGCTCACATAAGATGAAGGACTAAGGACCAAAGAAAAGAATTAAAAAACTGAATTTTGACACCTCAGAGTGGGAATCTCCCCTCATGAAGTAGGTACCTTTTTCTCATCATTACCCCCAATTTTTAATCAATAAAATGACATATTTTTATCTCTCCTCTCTCATGTTTCAAAACTAGACCCAAAAAGTAAGCTGATATGACCCAAAAATGGTCAAAAATTGACCAAAGTGATCTGGAAATTTCTAGAATCAGTTTGCTTGGTTAGAGGCTCACTTTTTCCTATAAATAGAAGCCTCCTCCTTTGTAAAAGCTTAATGGTGTTTATGCACTATTACTCTACTCCTGTCCTGAGCCATCTACATTGAATTTTTTAATAATTCAATTATTTTTGGCCTAATCCTCTCCAAAGTGAATTGGTTGGCCACTCTTGCTTCAAACAAGAGTAGAACCCTCAATCCCTCAAGCCAAAGGAGAGCTTACAAGCTCTATGTAAGCTAATTTTCTTACTTGTTTACCAATTTTAATGAAAAATCTATGGTTTTCTTGATTTCTATGTTTTTCAATTGATTGAATTAAATTCAAATGCTATGCCTTTGATAAAAAGGCCACCCCCTTCTCTTCTTTACATTCCAACCTTTCTCAATCCTAGAAAGATTAACTAAGGGATTCATTAAACTCTTCTTATTATTTACTCTCTTGAATTTAGAAAATTGTGTAGATTAGAGTTCTATAAATCTAATTTGGGTTAATTTAAGTTAAATAAAGAATGATAAAAATGAGAAATGGTTAGCCATACAAAGGAGGTTATGGCAAAATTTTCCAGAATTTTATAGAAAAAAAAGTTATTTTTATGTTATTCCAAAAGACTAATTCCCACCATTTTTGCATCTAAAAGAAATATTCTAATTACTCCATGTACATATTCACCTATGAATATGCATGGATAGCACTGATATTAATTATTAAATTTGATTTCTATACATAGAAAGATGCATAATGAAAAATTTTTTATTATAAAAGTGTTATTCTTATTAAATTGATTTTTATGCATAGAAAGATGCATAAAGGAATTTTTTTATTACAAAAGTGTTATTCTTATTAAAATTAATTTTTATGCATAGAAAGATGCATAAAGGAATTTTTTTTATAAAAGTGTTATTCTTATTAAATTTGATTTCTATGCATAGAAAGATGCATAAAGAAATTCTCTTTATTTTAAAAAGTGCTATTCCTATCAAATTTGATTTTATGTATAAATAGATGCATAAAAGGATTTTTTTAAATATAAAAGTGTTATTCCCATTGAAGTTGATTTTTATGCATAAATAGATGCATAAAGAATTTTTATATCAAAATTAGAATTCTCTTAAATTCTATGAGTATTTGATAAATGAATAATTAAATACTATGAGAGAGAAATTTCTATCGTTTTATATTCACACGGATTGTAAAAAGAAAATTCAAAAAATCTATCAAGATCAAAATATTCAGATAAATGATTAGTTTATTCCTCATTGGAATTCGTAACTAATTTAGAAATCAGTAAAGTGAATATTCAAAGAAAGAAATTCAGTAAAATAGTAACTAAATTATCAACAAACCTTTTTGAGAAAGATAGTTCAGGAAAAATCTTATCCGACTCGAACCTTGAATCAAACTATGACCAAGACCAAACTCTTTCGCCAGTTTCGAGGAAAGAAGGTGTGACTAGTTTAGAAAAATACACTCAAAACTCACGTCAAATTTGAAATTAAGTTTGAGACCCTTTGAATTGATCTGTGGATCAAGGTTATAGAGTTCAAGGAATTTTGGTATAAAATTCAGAATTTACGATCAAGAAGTTTTGGGGATACTGATTCAAGAAATACTCCTTGTATTCAAAAGAAAATCAAATTGAAAACTTGCATAGAAACCCTGTTTTCTTAAAGGATTATCTTACGCTAGAATGCTGGAGGGAGCATTTGGTATATGTTTTTCTAAGGGAAGTTCGGTTGCAACAGTTGGCGAGGAGTGTTCAAAGGACGGTTTACGTGGCAAAGCCTGCCCAGGTCTTGACCAGCCTCGATATGGTTGAAAAATGGTGCACTTCCGGTATGATGGGCAAGGGCCGACGAAGCGATCCCTGATTGAGTGAAGTGCCAGGACACCTAAGGAGGATCCTGGAGGGTTCTGACTAGGAGATGCACGAGCTTGCGGTGCCTAGGACACCCATGCGTATGTCGTGGAAGATATGTATGATGGACGAAATGATTATTGTAATCTATTATTGGATTTGCTGACAACGGAGAGTCCAGAGTGATACTGTTTTTTGAGAAACAAGGGGCTCAATGGAATTTTTGAGTTATGACATCTGTAACCAATAACTGTTTGTCAATGGATTATTTTATATGTTAAAGTTTTAAAGAGGAGTGTATGCGTATCTGTATTCTAAAGCAAAAGTTAAGAAAGGCATTCAATTATGGGTGGGTGAGTAATTGTTTGGTTCTACCAATTCCAGTGGTTGGGTGTGACTAACTAAACCATGGGCCGGATGGGGTTAGGCTGGAATCAGTGGAGTTTTAATAATTAAATTGAAATAATAGGAATACGCTTAGAACTCGAGTAGTTAAATAAAAACTTGAAGAATTTCTCAAATGAGTAGATCAATGTTTGTGCCTGACTTCGGTTAAGAAAAAAGCGTTGATTTTCTCAAATGATTAGATCAACGGCTGTGCCTGATTTCGGTTAGGAAAAAAGGGTTGAATTCTTCAAACTAAGTCAGTGATAGTTTTCCTTCTTCAAACTAAGTCAGTGATAGTTTTCCTTCTATCTGGTTTAATCAGGTGAAGGATAGTTTAGTCTCTTGATCCCGTTTGAAAATTCGTTAAGAAAATAAAAAAGGTGGAATCGTCCCCGTTTTCCAGGCAAGGAAAATTTTCTCGGTTTTGGTTTCAGAATGACCACCAGATTAGTCTCGTGTCCGAACATTCGAGGGTGAGGCCCGGAGTGGGAAACCCTGCCCCGCGCAAGAGGAAGCTACTTCCGCTGCTAGCAACCGGGAATCCCCGGTGCATGGAGGGGGCAGAGGGGTCTCACAGTAGATGTGAATGGATGAGATGTGATGAGGATGGATGGATGTGACGGGATGTGATGAGGATAGATGTGAATAGATGTGATGAGATGTAATATGATGTGATTGGATGAGAATGCATGAAGACAATGGGAATACATATGATGACTGGATGTGGAATAAGCAATGTGAATTAATGTACGAGAATGTTGAATAACGAGAAATGATGTGGAATAATGTGGAAAGATGAGAATTCGTTTAGAAACTGTATTTATGAAACCTATTTTTAAATGACTGTTTTATGTCAAGAATGTTAGGGAAGCATTTTGACCATCTTGTGAATGAGGTCGTGGAGACCTAAGTGATAAAGTGAGAGTCAACAGAGGATGTCTCACGTAGCAAGGTCGGACGAGGTCTTGACCAACCTCGATTTGATTTAAATCGTGAGCTTCCAGTAACGGTGGATAAGGAACCAAGGAAGCGGCCTATGAGTGAAGCGCTAAGTGACCTGCGAAGGAGCCTAGAGGGTGTTGACCATACGGTGCTCGGGCTCTGGGTCACTGAAGATACACACGCGTGCGTCGAGAAAGAAAATGGAACAAGGAGTTAGAGTTGTTTTCTGAACTCGGGCATGGATCTGGTTGATTGGCCTTGCTGGTAACGGATGAGTCCATGGCTCTTTGGTTGATCTTGCTCAATGGAGAGTCCATCTGGATCTTTCTTATGTGATTATATTTTCCAAGTACTATGAGCTAGTAATTATCGAAAAGGCCCCTGAGTGAACAGGTGGTGAGCATTCTGGTTGCCAATGATGCCATAGGTACGCTGGGAAAGAAATGAATGCAATACTTGATTATATTTTCGGGTACTATGAGCTAGGAACTATTGAAAAGACCCATGAGTGAGTAGGTGGTGAGCGTTCTGGTGCCAATGATGCCATAGGTACACCGATGAAGGAATGATTGAAAATTAGAATTCAAGCTAGATATTTTAGAGGATTATGATCAATGATACTATGGTTTCATTAAAAGATTGTTTTAAAGATAGCTGAATATGTGAAAAAGGCAATTTCATATTGGGTGTGTAAGCGGTGTGACTATCTTGAACTTTGCTTGAAGCGGCTAGGGGGCCTAAGAACTCTTTTCCCTGGTACCTGGGGCAAAACATAACTAAATTCCTAAATGGATCCTATCACTATAGTGGTTGGGGGCGGTTGGCTAACCCATAGGATTGGATGGGGTTAGGCTGGACTGGGGTGGTTGCAAGATCAGGGTGCCCAGTTTTGTCCACTTAGGCACCTTGTAAACAGTAAAAAAACAGGCATTTGTTTACCTTTAGTGTGGCTAATCTCTCCTAGTAAATGAAGGAATTCAAGTTCTTTTGTTGGGACATCATATTCAAAGTTGGAAATATAGTTGCATAATTTGATTAAGCATTAGATAGTCAAAAGTCCTCATTTTCTTAGGTACAAAGTCAATGTATACACCCTGTCCCAAATTTGAACTGATTCCATAAAATGCTAATATCTTTTACATATAAACTCACATGAGATTCCCACTTTGTACCTTAGATCTTCACACAATATGGAGCTTGACTTGATTTTTCAAGCAAATTTTACGATATTTATCTATTTTCTTTAAATATTTCAAGGTCTTTAAAGTGTTATAATATACGCCACTTTTTGTACCCACAATAGCTACCACTTAAAATCCTCAATCTTGTAGATCAAAAGAGTGGGTAGAAACTGAGACATTAGTAGAATGTGGTGGTTAGTAAAAATTGCAAATCCAAAGGTTGGATTTTTAATGATCTCTTTTTCAAATTTCTTCCAGACTATCAGAAGGCCTGCAAACATTAATAATCTAATTAGTAAAATTACATTTTTGATGTGAATCATATAAAACCTATAGGGACTAGTGTGCTTGTAAAATTACATTTTTGATGTGAATCATATAAAACCTATAGGGACTAGTGTGCTTGTAATGGTGCATCTATGGAAAAATAAATTGGATCACTCTAAGTATGGAAAGATCATTTTTTATCATTTCATCATATTTTTGATTAATTTTGATTAATTAGACTAATTTATATTAATTTAAGTTATATTAGGTTAATTTAAGGGCAAGCGTATTTTGTATTATTTGCTTGATCTCATTTTAAGTACCTTGCTCCCCAAAACTTGCTCTCCATGCATTGTCCCAGTCCAGCGTAAACTGGATAAAACTGGACACCCTAATCTTGCAACAACCCACTGATGGATCCCTAAAATGAGACTCAATTTTGTTAAGTTACGATAGTTGAAGTAAATCCCGGATAACCCTTGTTCTATGGAAAAGAATTAACGACTGTGCCTCTTGATGAGGAAAAAAGCATTGGACTCTATGATCGAAGTGCAAGTCTCTTCCTTGATCTGACTATGAGACTTACGGGTTCGGTCGGATTAGTTTGGTCAATGAGGACCTTGGCTACGTTAGAATAAAATATCCTAGAGGAATCGCCTATGTCTGCTGGGCGAGGGAAGTTTTTCGGGTTCGATTTTGGAAGAACCGAGGGATTAGTCTCTTGTCCAGATATCTATGGGTGAGGCCCCGAGTGAGAGGCTCTACCTGGTGTGCAAGAAGTGCTACTTCCGCTACTAGGACCCCAGAATTCGATGCACGGAGGGGGTAGGGATCTTTCAGTTGGTATCAGAGCAAATTGGCTAAAGTGGATCAACCAAGAAGCAAGAAATTAAAAAAATTTATGAAGTACCAGTAAAAGATTATAATTGTGTGATGAAATTCATACAAATTGATATTCAGAATGAAGATTCATAAATTGGAAAGTGGGTCTTCAAATGGAAGTACCGCAATTGTATGGAATCCCTAACTTGCTTGAGACCCAGATATGATGGTATTTACCTTATAGCTCCAAAGACCGTGACTACCCGTATATACCGTGGGTATGTCTGCAGCTCTTTATTGACAATATATACGAGTAAATCTAAGACCTTGAACTTATAATCAAAAATGCGATCCAGATGATGAATTCGAATGCTGGTTGATATGATTTTTGAATTCTGGTTGAGAATTGATGAATTGATTTGGATTCTGATTGAAACATGATGATTTCTGAACTCTGGTTGAAAGAAGATAAGTTGAATAAATCCATAATGAGGATGAATGGGGAGAATCCCAGTGATGATGTTAGTAACTGGAAGATGATTATGACTTTAGCAAATCACTATGAGATTAGTGGATTGTGTTGACAGATTGCTGTTGTTTGACCTTTGACCCAGTGGATCTAATTAAGGAATGACAAATTGAGAACTTGCATAACTGAAATTTCCATGGGGAATGTTCAGATAGAAATTCGGTCTAATGGACCATTATTGTGTTAAGGATATGAATGATATGTTCTGAATGAATTGTTCTCTGATAATGAGTTCTGTATGTTCTTCTTGTAGAAGGGATCTTTATCCTAGGATTCTGTGTGGGTTGACCAGACTATAAGGAATCCCAGAATCAGTTGGATCTTAAGGTAAAAGGGTTTATCCTCCAGCTGCGAGATGAGGACATCTCGCATTTTTTAAGTGGGGTAGGATGTAAGATTCCTCCCTCCAGATTTTGAGGTGTAAAGGTGTAAGAACCTCCCCTTCTGTTCTTGTAATTATTCCCCTCTCTGAAATAAAAGAAAGATCTTGTTTTACCCTGTTTTGGTCTAGAGAGAGAAAATTGAAATATCTTTGGATACAAAAATCCTCCTAGTGTCTAAAAGGGATTCCCTTGAAAATGAAGTTCAAAATGAACTTTCCAATGTGCATTAGGAATTAATTGAAAATGGTATAAGGGACCTTAGCCTAAGGGTCTACATTCTCAGAAATTTTTAGTTATGGTCCAATTAAGGTTCCAATGGGCCAAAATGATTTGTTTTGTATTCTTTCCAAAGAGGATAAATTGGATGGGTAAAATTATTCTCTATGGAGTTTTATGGTCAGAAATGTCCTTGTTTGCTAGGGCTTATGGGGTCAGTCAGTTGGTGAGACAACCTCCATCCTAGCATAATTGCTCTTGCTACTCTTTAAAGGGGTTAGGGCTAATGGAACCAACAACAAGCTCTACTATCCAAAGAAGATGGGATTCATATATGATTCTTAAGCTTTGGCATTGATTACCTTGTCAATTATTACAAGGTCTATTGTTCCACACATTTGCTCTTATAAAACATCCATGCTTTCTTGGAACACTCTAGAAATTATGTATCAGGCTAAAAATGATGCAAGGAGTTCCTTTCTCAAAAAGAAACTTAATAATAAAAATATACAAGAAAAGAGGTCCATGAATGAACATTTAACAAATTAATAGGACTTGAGAGAATAACTTCTCAATATTGATGAAGTCATTCCTGAAAGGACATGGTAAACATCAACCTTAACTTGCCTCAATCTTATCTAGGTTTCAATACTTCCCTCCATCTTTCATTAAGAGGAGGCAATGAAATCCCTCTTACCTATCAAGATGTTATAAGCTTATTGTTGCAAGAGGAACAATTTAGAAATAATGTTTCTGAGAGCTGTAGTAGTGATTAGGCTCTAGTAGTGGACAAGAAATTTCAGTGGAAGACTAATTCCAAAAAAAAACTTTGAGGGTAAGGGTGATTCTAAATAGCCAAAGAAGGTTACTTGCCAGACCATGTAATTGAAAATCACTTTAAACTTCAGAATAAGGAAAAGAAGAAAAAGGAATCCACCAAGGCTTCTAGTAGCAATTATGCCTCTAACAATAGAGTTCCAAGAAAGAGGACTCTGCTAATGTCATTATCCATCAAGACGTCTCACTAATGTGGCTATTTGTAGTTACTATCCAATCGGACATGTATAATAAGTGTGATGTTTCTTGTCTAGTAGACACTTCTTATGTAAATATGTTGCTTGTCTAGTAGACACTTCTAATGTAATGAAAGATGCCTGGCATGCTAGGTTTGGCCATAATTCTATTTTAGTGGTTTGATGCTTTTGTAACAACACATGATATTAGAGGATCTTCCTGAACTTGATCTACCACCAAGATATATTTGTGAAGGATGCAACCTTGGCCAACTTGCTCACCAATCTTTCCCAAAGAATGCATTAGATAGAGTTTATCATAAATTGCAACTCATACATAGTGATGTGTGTGGTCCATCAAGACTACTTCTTTGGGGAGGAAAAACATATATTTTGTTACATTCATTGATGATTAAAGTAAGTACGGCTAGTCTTACCCTATGAAGGAAAAGTAAAAGGTATTTTCTCATTTTCAAAACTTTGTTGCTATGGTTGAAAATGAAACTGGCTTAAAAATTCAAACTCTTCGTTTAGACAAAGGGGGGAGAATATATGTCCAATGCATTCAAATATTTTTTTGCACAAACATGCATTAAGAATAAGTGTACAACTCCTTCAACATCATAGTAAAATGGTTTTGCTAAAGAGATAAAATAGGACTCTCATAGAGATGGTATGAATAAAGGTTAGCAACTTCCACACAATTTTTGTATGGACTCACTTCTTTGTGCTACCTATGTGCTAAACAGGTGCTTAGTGCCCCAATAAAGAGTTAAAGACTAACACTCTAGTAAGGTGCCATTGTCTATGCATGATGAAAAAATAAAGTACATGGTTGATGTACTCCGTTATAAAGAACCTAGTTTTTGTTAGATAAATGGTTAATTAGGGTCTAAAAGTGAGGTTTAATGCTCATGGTGGTGAATGCTATGTAGAAGATTTCAATGTGGTTGCAAAGGGAAAAAAAATTGGTAGTATGTTTACATTGGATGTAAACATACTTGAGATTTACATCCAGAGTTGATTAGGGTATGTAGAAATGGATTAGAATATTAACATTTTAGCATGCCAAAAAGCAAGAAGATACTAACACTAATGATAAAAATGAAGCATAATGACAAGGTAAGAGCTTTAGCTCAAAAGCTCATATATTTGATCCATTAGATAGAGGGCCTTTTTACATACTTGAGTACATCTCCATTAGCCATTAAACATGGCCTAGGGCCATAAGCTTGATTAAGCATCTCCTAATATTTTCTAGATTTGAGCACCATCTCTCTTTTGAAGTAAGCACCCATTTGGAATCCTTTCCTACTTGTGGCCTCCACACGGGCTAACCATTCCACATATTTTGCGTCCTTTGGGCTCCCTTTGAACCATATTCTATGACATGCAAGTCCCATACCACCCCCCTTGCTCCAAATATTTACCCTACATCACTTGCTATTTTAACACTTCCCCTCAAGTGATGAATTGCTACCACCATATATAAGCTGGAACTAAACTCTTAGTTATTTTGCTAGACTAGTCTATCATAGGTGCCTCACACTCAACCTACACTCTTAGTCATTTGTTGTTAGACTGGTCTCACAGGTGCCTCATAAGTTTACATGTTGGCTTAGAGCCTATAGTTTAATATAAGGGTAGGAATATAATGAGTGGGTATAAATACATGGTGAGAGGGGTGCCCTCTTCTATTGAGTAGAAGAGTCTTTTCGATGATTGGCCTCCTTTTTGGGAAGCCCCTTCATTTGGCTCTTCTTTTGTCATGATGTTTTCTTGATTGTTGTTTGGAGTCTTCTTCTTGATCCAACAATCTTTCTCTATGTGGCCTAGCTTAGCGTAAAAGTTACACTTCACTTTGGCTCTTGGTCCAAGAATGCCTTCTTCTCATAGTGTGATGAAGATCTATTAGCTTTGATGGAAGTAAAGCTACAAACATTCACTCACTCAATGTTCACATATCAAAGAGAACACCACAAGGGAGAGAGAGAGTGTAGAAATCTAGTTTACTAGGAGTAAGAGCTCAAGGTACAATGAAGTACAAAATGAACAGTAACCCTAAACTAAGGATGAGGTTTCTTATATACTAACTAACACTAAGGTGCTTGTTCACACTGATGAGACCATGGGGAAAAACCCAGTGTGCGATAAAAGTGCCTATGACATAAGTGCATAGCCTCACAGTGTAGTATTACTCAAGGTGGTATCAAACGTTATGTACTGTATGGATCCGTAACTACTGTACGTTGTTTCGGAAAAAAAATTTAAGGTACATAAAAATACGTACCATTGGTAAAAATACATAAAAATACATAAAATCTCAGAAATTTCAGCCACTTACATAAAATTTCAGTCCATGTCCACATTGACATATAAAACTTTCAAAATAGAGACACAACAAGGTCAAAAACCTACTAATTCAAAAGTGAGAAATTAGAATCACAAGTCGTCAATCATACTTAATAAGTTAATCGTACTTAATACTTAATACTCATTACTTAAGATAAGTCACATTGTCACAAGTGAGTCGTGACAACTCACAATTCACATCAAAAAATGATGAAATTTGAAAATGAGTCTATGAATAATGACAAAATGTGCCATGTCCATACAACACCAAATCAAAACTAAGGTAATCCAAATCAAAACTCATCATCCGATGAGGATGATGACCCTAGAGAATCAAGCATATAACCCTCCGTGATGACATTGCCCTCATCATCATACTCAGGCCTTGTCATCATGGGCACAGGTGGGTGGGCTGCCTCAGATGTCCCTGTCCCCTGCCTCTGCATCATCCTGCTAGGTAGTGTGAATGAGGCGAACTGCCTCATTCGCACGTGCTCGAGGAGTCTGAATAGGAAGCTTCCCTCTCCGGGCGCCTCTTCGGCCAGAACTCTCTGCATCTGTGCAGGTCCCTCATGTAGTTGAGTTTTATAAGCCCAGGCTCTCAATCTCGTCACCCGCCTGTCTACACTCTCCAGCTCTCTATGTAGGAGGCAAAGAATCTCGTCCTACTAATCTCTCAACCGTTGCTCTGCCTCATCAATGGTGGTAGGATCTGGGACTAGCTTGACACGTGCTGGATCCACCTATTCGACGTAAAACCAAAGAGAACGTGGAGTGCCAAACGACTCAACTGTGTGTATACTATAGTATAAAAGCTATGTAAATGGGAGGCCAATCCCCATAAGAGAATGAATAGGATAAACTCACCTGTTTTGGGGTGCCCAAAGCATGATAAGCTCGTACGAGCTTCATGTTGGCCCTACAATAGACCAGTCTCTCTAGTTGAGAGGTGCTCAAACGATTGCGTATCTTTGTATGTATGAGCGAGAGCACTCCAGTTGCGCTCACAAGCACCTGATGAACAATCCTGCACTCCAATTCAAAAAAAGGGCTTCATTCATGTGAGCTCGGCAATTCCCAACAAGCTTCACAAGACTAGTTCATATGGCATAGTACATACATGATATACATACCTGAGATAGCACTCGCAGAGCTATATCTGTAAGCTGTGGAAGACCCTGTCTTCCATAGTTTTGCCACCAAGTAAGAGGAAGCTTGGTGGCCTCTGGTCTAAGAGCAACAGTTCTAGCAAATGAGGGTCCCAAGTTGTTGACCCAGCTGCAGAGCTCCGCATCAATCTCCAATTGCTGCTCCACATCATACATACTATTAATGTACCTATCTCGTAAGGTGAGCAACTCCCTATTATGAAAGAGAAGTGGCGTCTTGTAGAAAGGATGGAGGAATGCAGCCATCCCATGAATGGGGCGACTCATATACCCCCATCGATAATCCACAATAGCCAATATATTATCTCAGGGCTACAAGAGTAAAATAAATAGAGAAGTAGAGTAATTAGTAAGTTAAGACTCAAGAATCAAGATTCTGTATAATCGGCCATCAAGAATCAAGATTTTACTTACCAATTCTGTGTTAGGGATGTACAGGCTACAATATGACTCTTCATCTACATGAAGAGGTGGTACACTAAGCCCAAAGTGGAGCCCTCCATGTCTATGACTCACAGAAGTACAAATACTGGCTGCAAAGCCACTAAGAGAGTTTGCACATCCATCCAGAGGGTCTCATCCAGTATCCGTCTTTGTATGTATTTGGTGGGCTCTGTCTGTGGATGATACATATCTCTCCACTTTGGATCCATAACTGTCTGTAATAGTGGATCTCTCAATTTGAAAAGCTTGTGTAGCACCAAATACATATAGGCAAATTTTGTCTTGGATGACCGCACCATATCTAGGTTGCTGTGGCTCCTAAAGATAGCCAATGCCTGCTGCTTCTTTATGAAGAATGTAGTGATCTTCGTGGCATCAGAAACTATGGGTTCACCCAACTCAGCTTGCCTATGTCCTCCATAAGCAAATCAAGGCAATGGGTTGCACACGGAGTCCACACAATGCGAGGAAACTCCGCCTCCACCATGTCTCCCATTGCCTTGTAATTAGCAGCATTGTCTGTTACAACTTGCACCACATTCTCTGGACCAACCTCAACAATTGCCTGGCGAATATGCTCATAGATAATCTCAGCAGTGATGCGTTTGCTTGCCTTCCCAGCATCCATAGCACGTAAGAAATACGTACCAAGACATGAAGAGACAAGAATATTGATGATGTGTCATCACCATGTGTCACTCCAGCCATCCGAAATGATAGTACAACCAAATTGTTGCCAACCTGCTTTCACTGGCACCAATGCCTTGTCTATCAAGGCCTTTTTCTCATCAAGCATCGTGGTGCGCATCTTTTTGTACTCAAGCCATGACCATGACTCCATGTGTCCAACCTGGGCTATAGCTCTAACCATCCTCTTCCATTGGTCAGTCCTCAAAACATTGAAGGAGATATTGCACTCTATGGGAGTGCGAGCAATCTCCATCTTAGCCACCTTTTGCCTTTCTTTGACCCAAGACTGTGCATGCACACGAGAAGGCAAGGTGGTTTGCCTTTCCATATATGTATCACCCTCATCCTCATCTTGCATGACAGAAGGCCTCTTTCTAGGTAGACGATGCCTGCTCAGAAGAGGCAAGCTGAGATTCATCAACCTGCGTGGATGGACCAGCCAAGTCCCCAAGAAGAGCATCATGAAGTGCATCCTGTGTCTCTTACGTGCCTCTTCCTCTTCCAGTTGCCCCCATGCAGGGAAATTTTCAGCAATCAACTGATCTCTCAATGCTTGTGGCACTCTCTTGCACCTTGCACAATTGTTGGTGGTGCCAATGCCTGTGAGGTGCTTGATGACACGAGTAATTGTACTCGTGAGGGTGAAATTGCAGTACTTGCACTGCCATTGTCGAGTGCCACTACCTGCTTGTCCTGGAGTAGTCACAATGCAAATGACGTTTGTGTGCTCCTTCCAGTATGGGTTCTCTCGCTTCGGCATGATTGCTCTGACAATGCACAATGCCATACAATTTCAATTAGGATTCAGCAATCATGCAATGCATAATATTTAGTGGGCAGCTCAGCTGAGAGGGAGAGGGAGAGGGGGAGAGAGAGAGAGAGAGAGAGAAAGAGAGAGAGAGAGAGAGAGAGAGAGAGAGAGAGAGAGAGAGAGAGAGAGAGAGAGAGAGAGAGAGACTTGAAGGAGAGAGAGGCTGAGAGCTCAGTGCACGGTCCACAGATGGTGGGCTAAGGCTCTGAGAGAGAGAGAGAGAGAGAGAGAGAGAGAGAGAGAGAGAGAGAGAGAGAGAGAGAGAGAGAGAGAGAGAGAGAGAGAGAGTTATGTTGCTACTTTGGGGGCCTGAGCAAGGGTGGGTGGGGAAAGGGGGGCGAAAGCAGAGAAGATGGCGAACAGAGTTATGTTGCTACTTTGGGGGCCTGAGCAAGGGTGCATGGGGGAAGGGGGGCGAACAGAGAAGATGGCGAACAGGGCGAGGCGCCGGGAAGGAGGCGAAGCGAAGGGAAGGCGGCGGCAATAGTAGCGAAGAGAGAGAGAGAGTGCGAATGTAGAGGAGAGAGAGTGCGACTGTAGAGGCCCTTACCGGAAGGTGTACGCCGTATGGCTTCCAAAGTCCAGACGCTATCACAGGCGAAACCCAAAAAAAAAACCTTTATCGCAGGCGAAACCCCACCAAAAAAAAACGTACGGATCGATCCATATGTACGGATCCCTGTACGGTACGGATTGGATCCGTACGTACGTTTTGATCCTACCTCAGTATTACTAAATATCTAACAAATCTCCCTGTAGTACGAATGTGAAGTTTATAGAGATTGTAGATTAGTCTCTAAAAGGGAAGAGGCCCAAAGTTTTGTGGAAGGCCTCAAACTTTTTACCTGATAAGGCTTTAGTAGATCTGCCACATTTTCATGTGTACTGTAATAGATAGGATTGATCTCTCCTACATGGAGTCTCTCTCTGACATAGTGATAATACACTTTAATGTGCTTTGTCTTGGCATGAAAGACAATATTCTTTACAACTACCATTACGTTGTGACTATCAGGAGAATAGGAACAGGGGTGTCTGAAGGGACACAAAGATCCTCTATGAATTATACACATTCAACTATCATAGTAAATGTTGCTCTATCTTCAGCTTCATAGGATGATGTTACCACAGTTGGTTGTTTCTTGCTTGGCCAAGAATATACAGAGTGCCAAAGAAAGAAATTGTTTCTAGATGTGGACTATCAAGTATTGTAATCTCCTTGCCCAATCGAAATCACTGAAGGCCTATAGTTTTAAATCACTCCCTTAGCATCAAACAATCCAAGATCTTAAGTACCTTGCAAGTATCTGAAGATACATTTAATTCCCTGCCAATGCTTAGTACTTGGGAAATACATGGACTTTGAAATTTGTGACAAACCATACTGGATGTCTGGCGATGAGATTAGGCATCCAATAGTTAGATCATAAGTGGTTATATTGAATGGTTTACCGACATCCAATAGATTAAGTTTTACACCAGGTTCCATTGGTGTAGAAATTGGTTTATAACTTTCCATGTTGAAACTCTTCACAGCAATGCATTGGTGCATTGATGTACTTGGACTGGTTAATGACTATACCATCATCTTGTTGTATAAATTGCATACCCAAATAGTAGTGTAAAAGACCAAGATTTGACATCTCAAAATTTGAGGCAAGATTAGCTTTAAAAGTTATAATGGAATACTCATTAGTGCATGTCACTAGCATGTCATCTACATAGAGAATGATAACAAACAAATCATGCTTGTCCTTTTTCACATATAAAGTGCTTTATATTGGACTATTTTGAAGTCCCTATCTAGACAAATATAAAGTGCTTTCTATATGACTATTTTGAAGTCCTTGTCTAGTCAAATAGGCATGAATCTTGTGTGGTACCAAGCTCTGGGAGCTTGTTTCAAACCATATAAAGCTTTATTAAGCATGCATACTTCTATTCTTGACTAAGTTATAGGTAAATCCAACTGGTTGACTCACATGAAAAGTCACCATTCAAGACTATTGGGCATAACCTTTTGCCACAAGTCTGGCCTTGTGAATCTATCAATGGATCCATCTGCCTTTCTCTTGATTTTGTGAAAACCCACTTAGTACCAACAATAGCTTTCTTGCCGAGTGGTAGATCTACTAAACCCAAAGTACCATTTTTTTAAATAGCATTAATTTCATCCTGCATGGCCTTTACCCAATTTGGATATTTTTAAGCCTCTTCTCAGGTTCATGTATCTCATGTAGAGAACTAAGAAATACAAACTCAGTAATATCTATTGATTCCAGCACCGGATCTAGTTCTTTTATTCAAAGGAGCAGACAATTTGCTATCCTAGAAGGTACTTCTAACCCACCTAGGCATAATCCTAGATTTATTGATTGCTAATCTTTCAATGTTTACTATATCTTTTAGCTAACTTGAAAGATCCAATAAATGCTGATCTTTCAACATTTACTGTATCTTCCAGGTGACCTAAAGTTGGTGCATCAATTCTTTGAGCATTTTCCCCTTGAAACAAACAAGGATCAGTAAAATAAGCAATAGATACTAGCACAGGTAGTAACCCATCAAACATATTCGAGGAATTGGCATAGGCATGCTTATTGAATTCCATCAATGGCATAGGCATGCCTATTGAATTCCATCAATGGATCTACAGAATCCTCTATAAAAAACAATATCCCTATTAACAATAATCTTCTTTGTGAGAGGATTATAGAGATGATAACCTTTGCTTTTAGCACTATAATAACCAATAAAAATGCATTTCACTGCCTTGTCATCAAGCTTAGTTCTGTTTTATACTGGCACATGTGTATATGCCAAAAAACTAAAAGTATGCACATGTTTTGAAGAATTGGAATAGGCATGCTTATTGAATTCCATCAATGGATAGACAGAATCCTCTTTTTACTAGTTTTTCTCAAAATAGTGAAGGGGATTTGATATTTCTGGTATGTATGCACCTTGGCTGGTGTTAATATGCAACATTGAGCTTGTTCAGGTGTTAATGCAAGTTATCTACACTTGATTGAACCACTATATTTCAATTTGAAGCATTTGGAAGCCTCAAAAAGTGCACTAAAACAGGGTATTTTGGACTGCGTATGCTAGTTCAATTTGAATGCACTCAGTGTGATTTTCTACATCAACACTGAAGTTGGTTGAGTACTTTGGAGTATCTGTGACACTTATAAGAGTGTGGTTGAGCTGAGGAAGGCTCATTTACAAGATTGGATGTGTGCATAAGGTGCATTTGCATTGAGCAAATATGTTAGACAACCCAGTACTATAGATTGTGGGTGAGAAGTTGGATAGAAAGAACTTCCAGGCATGGAAGTACAAGTCAAAAGATTTTTGAAAGGAAAAGGATTTTGGAACCTTGTTACAGGTGCAAAGCCAAAGCCGGATCTACCCTGACAATGGACGGAGAGAGCATACAAAGTTTTGCATTACTTGTCTATATGCATCTCGGATGCTATACTCATACATATACATGATGCTGAGAATCCCAAGGACGCATGGGATACTTTGGTAAAGCTTTTTGATACAGATACTAGTGCTCGTAAGTCTCAATTGAGACAACAGATTCACAATGTGAAGAGGAAAGGAGGGAGTATTTATGATTATGTACAAGAGATTAAGAAGTATGCAGATGCATTGGCAACTATCAATGCCCCCATGCTTGATGATGATTTGGTAGACATTGCCTTGCGTGGTCTGGGCAAGGAGTACAAGTCTTTTGATACATCTATCTTTGTTCGGAGTATAGGTTTACCATATTTTGATGAGTTGAGGAAATCAAACTCAGTGACCCTTTTCATGATGCATCTACTAGCTATGAAGATCATGGCAGGAATCAGGCTTTCTATTCACAAAGGGGATTTAGAGGCAGGGGGATATCTACATCATGAGGTCATGGTGTTGGTTGTGGATGGCAGGATAGGTCACCACAACAAAATTTTTAGCCTTCATATGGTGCTAGAGGTGGTCGTGGATATTCACCTTAAAGAGGTAGAGGTAATTCTCGTGGAAGAGGACGTTGGCAAGGCCAACAAGCATCTATGAAAAATGTGGAATGCCATTACTGTGGAAAGTTTGGTCATATGGCTCATGACTGTTACCGCAAACAGAATGATTTGAGAGGGGGTAGAGCACAACATGGTGGAAATTATGCAAATAGTGGAAATTTTGCATCAAGCAGTCATGATGGTAGTGCAAATCACATGTTTGCCATGAAACATGTCGTGGGGTCTATGATGACACATGGTGTCAGTGAGATGACATTGGTATATGGACTCTGGAGCATCAAACCATATGACTTGTCATGGTGAATGGTTTGAACATATGAAGCCAATGGATGTGAAAGGCTATGTGGAGATAGGTGATGATTCTGAGCATGCCATTGGTGATGCACAATGGTGAAATGAAGTCTATGTCAGACATCTTATATGTGCCTTCTATTACAGTTTGGCCTCAGTTGGTCAAATGGTTGAACAAGGTTTACAGGTTCGTTTCAATGAGCATGGTTGCTTTGTTGAGGATTTTAAAAATGGATGTAGAGTCATTGCCAAAGGCAAGAAAGAAGACAGGTTATTCAAATTGGATGATGCTGGGATTCCTGAGTTGAACTCGGCTATGTTCTCTAAAAGCCAAAATGTGGTACAAGACATTGAAATGTGGCATAAAAGGATTGGACATGTGAACATACAAAAGTTAAAGAACATGCAGCAAGAGGCATTGTTGGTGGGCTGCCTAGATTTAAGTATGATGGGAGTATGCATGTATGTGGTGATGCTTGCCAATTTGGAAATCAAGCAAGGTTACCATTTCCTAAAGAAGGCAACATGAGTAGCAGGTCACTTGAGATTGTTCATAGTGATGTATGGGGTCCTGCACAAAGCCCATCAATTAAAGGCAGCATGTATTATGTGATATTCATTGATGATTTCAGCAGAATGACTTGGATTTAATTTCTCAAAGAGAAGAGTGAAGTGTTGGGAAAGTTTATGGACTTCAAAGCTTTTGCAGAGAAGCAGTATGGCTATTGGATAAAATGTTTGAGGATAGATGGAGGTGGTGAATACACCTCACATTTTGATCTTGAGAAAGAATGGCATAAGAAGGCAACTAACTTGCAGGTACACACCTCAGCAAAATGGTGTTGTTGAGAGGAAAAATAGAGTCATTGGTGATGTGGCTAGGGCAATGCTCAATGAAAAGAGCATGCCAGACTTTTATTGGCAGAAGCGTGTGCCAGAATGGTGTATGTACTTAATAAGACACCCACAGCCGCCATACATGAAAGTACGCTAGAGATGCGTCTTACAGGTTTTAGGCTAGACATTGGACACCTCAAAGTGTTTGGTAGCATAGCTTATGTGCATGTGCCAGATGAGAGAAGGAAGAAGCTAGATCCTAAGGCAGAAAAGTGTAGTTTTATTGAGTATGCACAGGATTGTAAGGCATATAAATGTTACAATCCACATACTAGGCAAGTGCTTATTTTACGAGATGTGGTGTTTGATGAACCTCTTTGGTGAAGCATGTGGAACCTACATGCTATGCAGAAGCTATTGGGAAAGCATGTATGGGAGAAGGCAATGGATGTTGAGATGGACGCATTGGTCCATAATGAAACTTGGGATTTGGTCGCCTTACCCCACAAGGCAAGAATATCATTGGTTGCAAATGGGTTTATAAGGTGAAAACAGATGGTTCCATTGAGCGCTATAAAGCGCGGCTGGTAGGTAAGGGTTATGCACAAACCCAAGGCTTGGACTATGATGAAACATTTAGTTCAGTTACAAAGATGGGAACAGTGAGAGTAGTCATTGCTATGGCTGTAGCAAATGGTTGGGAAATGGATCAAATGGATGTGAAAAATGCATTTCTAAATGGTGATTTACAAGAGGAAGTTTATATGGCACAGCTAGAAGGATATGTACACCCGAGGTACCCTACTCATGTATGTTGGTTAAAGAAAGAATTATATGGTTTGAAACAAGCACCTCGTGCTTGGAGTGATAAGCTGATATCTTATCTCCATTGGATTCCAGGTTTCTTCAGCAGATTCTTCACTCTATGTGAAGAAAACAGATCATGGGATTGTCTTGCTTGTCATCTATGTGGATGACTTGTTGGCACAGGAGATCATGCTACAGATGTTATGCATGTCAAGAAGGCATTGAGTGGGTAGTTTGATATGAAAGTCTTGGGTGAATTGAGATATTTTCTTGGGATTGAAGTGATCAAAGACCATGCAGGAACATGGTTAGTGCAACACTAATATGCATTGGGTATGTTGGTAAGATATGGGATGACAGGGTATAAGCCAATGAGTACACCTTTGGAGAAGAATGTGAAGCTAAAGGCTGATTTTGGTGAAGAGTTGGATGATCCATCTATGTATAGAAAGATGGTTGGCAGTCTTATTTACATGACTATCACACGACCGGATCTAAGTTATGCTTTGGGGCTAGTAAGCCAATTTATGCAAAGTCCCATAAAACCTCATTTGGATGTAGTGAGACACATTATGCGCAATGTAAAGACCACTGCACATTATGGTCTTCTTTATGAGCATGGTAAAGGCTTGGATGTACACGGCTACACAGACGTAGATTGGCCAGGTAGCTCGTATGATAGGAGGTCCACTAGTGGTTATGCCTTTACATTTGGAAGTGTAGTGGTGAGTTGGAGCAGTAAGAAGCAACCTACTATTGCTTTATCCAGTACAGAGGCTAAATACAGGGGTGCAGCCAATAGCTGCATGTGAAGGAGTATGGTTAAAGAGTCTCTTGGCTGACTTGGGTGAGCCTATTGATGGCAAGGTTGTCATTCATTGTGTGTTAACCTATGACGGACATTGAGACGTACTATGTTTTACGTCATTAATTTAAATATTCTGAGTCATGGGCCGGGCTTGTCGGCACCATATGTTAAGGATGAAGGGATTGGGTGATCGTCGATGAGAGGCGCACCTTGAATATCAGTAGGATAAGGGTTAGGATCGGCCGGCCATGTATGGGCGCCCAAGTGTGAACGGCCAAGTCACCTATAAGAGTCAAATGTAACCCTAAAATCCTCATTCTCATGTGTTGTGAATACAAGAGTGCTCTTGCCTTATCTCCTTGGTTTCCTTCTCCTACGTGTGTGTGTGTGAGAGAGAGAGAGAGAGAGTGAGAGAGCGATCGAGCACTGTGTAGCGGCACGGCGGCGGAGAGGCGGTAGAGCGGCGACGGCGGCTCCTCCTTCACGGCTGCGATGCGGGAATCCTTCAAGGCGGCGGCGGTTGAGCGGTGAGTGACACACCCTTGCATTCTGTTTGAGCTTGCTTTTCTGGTTGTATGCTTGTAGCCATTCGTGGCTCGCATACGGTGCTCGGCAAGTCCCCAGCTACGATCTGTGCGGCAAAAGCGCACATTTTTGGCACCGCTGCCGGGGAGTTGCCCTGCACCAAGCTCCAGTTTGCAGCTCGGGCTGCTGTGTGAAGTTTAATTTACACTGTAGGAAAGGCGACTGTGTGTTTGTTGTTGAGGTATTTTCGTGTCTTGCAATCTGTTTCTGCAATTTGTCTTCTGCATTTCTATTTTTTTTGTTATTTTTCCACTCCGCGTGTGGGCGTGCGTTCTGTTCTCTGGTTTTCTGCGTGCGAGGGGGGATTTCTGAATCCTCAGTAGGCCTGCGCTGTGTGTGAACTGCGTCGCGGCAAAGTATGAACCCTAGAAAGAAACCTTAGAAAACTTACCCCCTCCCAAAAAAAGGAGAAAATTAATTTCCAAAAAAATAAAAAATAAAAAATAAAAATTTATTTAAAAAAAACCAAACGTGTGAAGAGAAAAGATTTTTCAATTGGAAAAAAAAATTTGAAAAGAAAAAACTCCCAATTGATCCCGACCCCGGCCTCGGTCTCGATCTTTTGATATATATATATAGGAGAGTGAGCCTCCATAGCTTTCTTTCAAGTGAGAGCTTATGGGAAGTTGTGCTCTATATGTAGCCCACCCCCCAAGGAGTAAAGTGAGCATGTGGGATAAAGCCCTCACCCTTTCCTCCACAAGCAAATAGGCTTTCGCCCCTTCCCCCCAAGGGAAACGGACTGTTTTGAGGACTACAGGAGCTCTAGATAGGCGAACACGGTGCTGTAAAGCACACTAGGACCCTTTGAACGATACGCTCATTTTGAGCTATCACACACCCTAGTCCAGGTTCGACCATAAGTAAGGGGGTCATAAACGGGTTAAAAACAATCTAAAAACAAGTAAAAACGGGGTGCGAAATACCCAAGAAACCACTTGTGTGGACTTCAAGGGTAGTTACCAACGCACGTAGGGTACCCACGTCACATGCATCTACGCTCTGGTCGGGTGCTGGAGTCTGAGCCACTAGAAAGCGTTTCGGTTTACGCAGGCTCACACCATCCCTCCACGTTGGCATCTTGGCCTTCGGCTGGAACCCAAGGGAGTGCAACCCAAGATCCACGAATAGTGGATAGTGACTCGTTCTCTGACTCAGAAGCCATGGAAGGGCACCTTACCAAGAACCCTGAGGAGACAAGCCAAAACATGCGAGGTTGGGCCCCACAACCCGGATCTAGCATGTTTAGTCGTCTAATAGAGACCTTTAGTAGAGCTACACGCTCTGAGCATGCGACAAGTGAAGTAAATGAAGAAGGAGGGGTAGTAGATTCACCATTCACATCTTATGTAGACCCTACCCTCCCAAAGAGTGTCCATGTGGATATTCTACCCACTTTGTTTAATGAGGGCCCTACTGAGCTACCAACTTCCAATGCTCTTCCTAAAGTAGAGGTCCCTAGAATCCAATCCATAAGAAGTGACATTGCGTCCACTTCAAGAGAACCGTTTGGCACACCAAGTCTGGATGGGATATTTCTCAATGAAAATTGGGAATATGATCTACACACAGAGACTCTAACTGACCTATACACGGGTTACACATACCATGTAGGTTGGTTAGAAGTCCTACGATCTACATCTAGCGCCACTAATCTAGAGGAGCAACAACAAATGATATGTGAGGTTATTCATAGAATTATCCAATTTGAGAGGCAAAATAGGGGAGTAAACTTAGTTTCCACTGGCCCTATGAGATTTTTGGATACGGGCAAGGTCAAACAACCAACCCTATCACAATTGGAGACTCCCTTGGTGAGTCCCATAGACCCTTCGTATGTTGTTTCGCCTGGAGTCTCAATGCAGGTTGAGCCCACGAGCAGTAACTTTAGCTTTCCAACCTTGGCTCAACTTTCTATTAAGGAATCCACAATGCCTACCCCAATGATGAGCATGACAGAAAGCGCACTTGTTACCACTGTAGTTAGTACGACACCACTACCTAGTGGAACAGTACCTACAACAGTGCGTGCCAGTGCCTATCGACCCTATGTACCTATCGCTACTCATGCTCATGTAGCTCCTACGCCTCTTAGTATGTCAATGGCGTATGCTCCAAGCTATTGACGCTCATCGGAAGATAATTGGGGACAATACCTCCAAAGTGTCATGTGGTGTATTCCGCAACCTCATGACGTCGCCCAATTAGAAATCGAAGAGAAGCCGAAACTAAGTCGTACTGCAAGAAGGCGGCAAAACCAAGAGTTAGCTCAGCAGCAAAAGGAGGCGAAATTGAAAGAAAAAAGCCTGGCACAACAAGAACCAGTAGACTTACACCCCGCACGCGAGCATTTCAAATCATTTACCACAGGGGAACGTAAAGTGGTCTACACAAAAGCCCAACGAACGCCTACCAATGGGAGTAGCGGTGTCTACGATGGCCCTGCGGTAGTTAAGAAGATAGACTTAGCAGATCCGGGTGAGGAGTCTAAACCAGTTTTTATTGCTCAAGACCTCACCAAGGCGAAAGAAGCTGCACTTACGAAGCTTCTTAAAGAATTCAAGGACATATTTGCTTGGACATATCATGATATGAAGGGTGTTCCACCCTCGGTGGTGCAACACACGATTCCAATGATTAGCACTGCTAAACCAGTCCAGCAATGTCCCTACCCAATGAATCCTAAGTACGCAAAGATTGTACAAGAGGAAATTGAAAAGCTTGTAAAATGTGGATTCATATACCCTATTGAGCACTCAGAATGGGTTTCTCCGATAGTCATCGTACCAAAGAAGAATGGGAAACTCAGAGTGTGTGTTGATCTCAAAAAGGTTAATGCAGCCACCAGAAGGGATCATTACCCCTTGCCATATTCTGAACATGTGCTTGAAAGAGTGGCAGGCAAAGAGGCATTTAGCTTTTTAGATGGGTACCCGGGTTACAATCAGATCACAATTGCAGTCGAGGACCAAGCTAAAACAGCATTTATCATGGAGTTTGGAGTGTTTGGCTTTCGCGTCATGGCTTTTGGCTTGACCAATGCACGTGCAACATTCCAACGATTGATAAACACGGCCTTTAAGGAATATCTAAGGGACTTCTGTGAAGCTTTCTTAGATGATCTTTGTGTTCATTCCTCTTGGGATGAGCACTTGTGTTTACGAAAAATATTTGAAAGGTGTAGATTATATCGCATCTCCTTGAATCCTTTCAAATGCCAATTTTGGGTTAAACACGAAGTTATCTTAGGGCATATAGTGTCCAAAAATGGGATTTCCATGGACGAGAGTAAAATCAAGCTCATTCTGGAACTGCCACCACCCACCAACTACAAGGGAGTCCAACGCTTTATGGGCCACGTTGGTTATTATCGAAGGTTTATTCTCTTCTTCGTCGAGATAGCTCGACCATTGTATAAGCTTCTCATCGAGTTTATTTGGACCGAAGAATGTGACCGTGCCTATGAGCTATTAAAGAAGGCCTTGGCGAGTGCTCCAATCTTGAGAATGCCTAACTGGGATTTACTCTTTCATGTGTATATTGATGCATCAAACTTTGCTATTGGGTGTGTGTTAACTCAACCTGGAGAACACAAGCTAGACTACCCCATTAGCTTTGCCAGTCACCAGTTGAACGATGCTGAGATGAAATACACCACTACGGAGCGAGAAGGGTTGGCAATGATATATGCAGTAAGGAAATTTCATTATTACCTCCTTGCCACCAAGTTTGTTTTTTATGTGGATCATCAAGCGTTGTTGTATCTGGTAAACAAACCATGCTCCACATGAAGAATCACACGATGGCTATTGATTCTTCTTGAGTTTGATTTCACTGTTGTCGTGAGACTTGGCAAGAAACATGTTATGGCTGATCATTTGTCTTGCATACCTAATGGTGAGGCTCCTACGGGGGTTGATGATGACTTACTTGACACTTCCCTGTTCATGGTGGAGACAATGCCTGAATGGAGTGAGAAGATTGTTAACTTTTTGGTTAATGGCTTTCCACCCAAGGAGCTTCGTAAAGATCTAGCTCGAAAGCTGATCAAAGAATGCGAACCCTATTGCCTGATAGCCGGGACTCTTTATAAAAGAGGAAAGGATGACGTTCTTAGGCGTTGTGCCCGAGAGGATGAGTATCTATACATTTTGCAAGAGGCACATATGGGCGTAGCCGGTGGTCACTTATCAGGAGACTTAACTGCGCGAAAGATCTTACAATCAGGGTATTGGTGGCCCACTATGTTCCAAGATGCATCACTCTTTGTGAAGGGTTGCAATGAATGCCAAAGATACAAGAAACCCTAACGGAAAGATCAAATGCCCCTACATCCGATCAAAGTAAACCAACCATTTGAAAAGTGGGGTTTAGACTTTGTAGGTCCAATTAGCCCAGCGGCCCGCAACACACAATCTCGCTATATTATTGTGGCCACTGACTATATGACCAAATGGGCTGAAGCGAAGGCGACACGTAAGGCAGATGCAAGGACAACAACCAAGTTCCTCTTTGAAAATATAATCACACGCTTCGGTTGTCCTTTTGAACTTGTGAGCGACAATGGTACGCATTTTATAAATGAAGTGATTAAGGAGCTCACAATAAATTTCATGGTATCCCATCATAAATCTACTCCTTACTATCCGCAAGCGAATGGCCAAGCCGAGAGTACCAACAAGACTTTAATCTCTGTTTTGACAAAGACAGTTGAAGCTCATCGCACGGATTGGGATCTAAAGCTTACGACAGCTTTATGGGCCTATCGTACTGCGTACAAAGTGGCTATTAATTGCACATCATTCAAAATGGTATATGGCCAAGAAGCAGTCATGCCGTGGGAATTTGTCATTCCTAGTCTTCGTGTTGCTACTCAAGAGGGTTGGGATGGTAATCCCTTAGTAGAGCGACTATATATCCTTGAGCGACTAAACGAAGAAAGACAATTGACTGTGTACAATGCCCTTGTGGAGAAGGATAGAAGGAAAAAATGGTTTGATCGCCACCTAAAGGATAAGGACATTAAGGTTGGGGATAAAGTCCTGATGTATGGAGTGCGAAACGAAAAGAAGAAGCTCAAATATGCTGGTAAGGGATCATATAGAGTATGTGAAATTACCCCGCAAGGTACCATCAGAGTGGAGACTCTCGACGGAGTTGAAACCATTGGATTCCTTAATGGGAGTAAATTCAAAAGATACTATGACCCCCTAAGCCAAGAGGAGTTATATGCAATCCATCAAAGAAGGCAGCTAAAGAACAAGCTGAGCTTAAGAAAATACAAGCGAGAGTTGAAGCCAAAGAACATCAACAGCGTGCTAGGCGCCAACGAGAAGCCAACTTGGGAATTACGCAAGTATTTTTCGAGGAGGCAGAGGAGGATTCACTGGAATCTGGCCCACCTCTAAGATACCCAATTGAGTTACAGAGTCCTTATGGGGAGGTGCTGTATAATGCATACAAGAGCTCAACACAATTTGTTATCATATGGCGTGTGGTGTCAACTTGGAAAACCACCTTTATCCAAGAGTGCTATCCAAGTTCAAGGTATCAACAAGAAGAAAACCCCTGTCTCAGGAATTTTGTACACTCCAGTTGCCTATGACAAGGGGACCGTAATTCAAAGCTTTTTGGTTATGCCTGCTAGTACCATGGAAGGCACTATAAACTTAGGGCGCAAATGGATGTTGGCCACCAAGTGCAATATCGATTGGGCAACCAGACGAGTCACAACGCAAGAACCAACACTCAGTATGACCGCGCAAAATCCCGCTCCTAAGCCATCGACTCTGGACAAAATGCTGGATAACGAAAAATCACAAAGTCCGGTGGCAAAACCATCTTTGATTGTTTGCCACCCCTCTAACGCTTCAACGCCAAGAGTGGAAACATGCAGGGTGGTCTCTAAAGCTCCGCTTACTATGCCAAAAAACACATACAAATGGGTCCCAAAAGCTTCGTTAATAGCTACTTCCCCTGCTCAATCTCGTTCAGCCACCAAGAAGCCTCGTAAAAGGAAAGCAGCTACCCACCCAAGAAAGGGCAATGTAACATCGCGATGGATCCCTAAAAAATTATTAGTAGCCCAAGGGTACTACGAGGGGAATGACCAGATTTGGGTCCCTAAACATAAGCTGAATCCCTCTACATCACCTGTAAAACCTTGCAAACCAATTGTTGCCACCCCAATGACAATTCAAGACCGCCGTGGTAAGGGAAAGGTAACAGAGTGCTCCGCACCACTTCTTCCAGAGTTAGTTTGGATTCCCAAACGATATCGATCATTACCACCTAGCTCAGGAAGGGGGGAGCCACATGAAGCTTCTAGCTCCTCATGCCAAGCACAAGCTGATATAGAAGTTTCTACATGCTCTACACCTACTCTTGTCAACACCCAACAAAAGACCAACAAAAGACCGATGAGTCTACGTCTCCCTTTGTAAAAGTATCATTGGAAACCATTTCCTCCATTCATCAATGGGAGCGTACACTAACATCTCTGCAATTGGATGTGGCCACAAGGGTCATAAAAAGCTATCTGCCCACATCACAACCTATGACCCGCTGGACAAATTGGTTCCAAGAGACTGCAACATCATTGCAAAAAATATGATCTACCCAAGGAAAGGGGGAGCATGTATTGACGCTCGACATTCTATTGCTTCCTCCCTAACCTTCTCCCCTGACCATGTAATTGCCAAATTCAAGGGGATGTATATATATAGCTTCATACATAGAAAAGAAAAGAGAAAAACAAAAAATAGTAAAAAGAGCAAGAGCACAAAAAGAGGAGAAATATCCGTATCTAATCAAGAACTAGATTGACCTGTCATAAACCTACTGATGCTATATCTGTGGTTGCAGATATGGCAGATGCATGATCATCATATACTTCATCCACTCCCACCTTTGATGAGAGGTATCATCTGTACCTTTCTCAGATATTTCACATGTGCTATTCTGTAATTGAAACTGAATGGGATTATATAGATGTACTAGCTAGAGAGGAAAATGTTGAGGAATTAGAATGGCTAATTCGCCTATTGACCATGACTGACCCCTACTCCGTAGAGGAAATATCCCCGATAGCCCAATGCTTTCCTTTTCCACAAGATGACTATCCTCGCATGGTTACATTCTTGATGAGTTTATGTGGATGGGAAAATGGAAATATCTGACAATGATGAATGGATGGATGAAACTCATGGCACTACTGAGGTTGACTTTATTTATTTGGATGATGCGGATAGAGGCTTAGCCTTAGGGCTAGAGCCAGGACTCTACAACATCCTCTTACCGTATCCTCAGTAGTAGTGTGGTGACTGGTAGGTAGGTTAGTGTTTTCAAGTTTTTTCTAGTTTGGATTCCTTAAACGAGTCTTTAATTTTTCACACTGATGTGCCTCTCGAGGTATAGTGCTTGTTAGTTGATTGTACAGGTTAAAAAGTTTGAGGTGGGTTCGCCTTCAAGTCCTGAGACTGCCGCAACGTTCATCAAAATATATCTACATCAAATTGCAAGCTGTCTCGTCAAATCAAGGAGATCTCTAATTTCAGGTGTAATTCTTCCATGCCCACTCTCTTTAATTTTTTACTGTTCAATTAATTGCATGAACTATAATGCATGACCACATGGAAATTGTCAATGTACTACTTAGTTTTTGAAGTTGCCTGACGTCCTAGTGTGAATCATTAATGGGTTTAACCTTATTGGATATATTCTTGAGAATGCATGCAGTCTTTAGTTAACCTTGGAATACGATTGTCTTAGGTCTAGGGTCAAACCATCTTAATGTTTGACACCTGGCCATGTGTGTGTTGACCTCTAGGACATAGCTTTTACCCCTTTGTCGAAAGGATGCAAGACAAATTATAGTTCAGGAGCGAAGATCAAAAGAAATAAATTAAAAAAAAAGCCTACAATAAATGGCAATACAAGTCTATGATGTGCTTTAATGTTGGCCTATCGCCTTATTGATACTTGGTAGGCGAGGAGTATTCTACTCCAGACCGATGCCTTGGGTGGTTGGTAGGGGGTAGCCTTGCCTAAGGTGAACTAATAGATTCTTGGAGAATGCTTTGTGTTAAACATGGTACCAGGATCGATGTTAGTTTTGCCTTAGGAAGGTCGCCATTGTGTTTCAAAATTGTCACGTGCATAAAGAAATAAAGGCAAAAGGCTCCTGTAACTCTGATGTTTCTTGTGTCCCTAGGCTCGTGGTATTAACTTGTTCTTAGAGTAGACACAGTGTGGTCATCTGTTTATTTATTAAGCTTGGTTATTTTCTTTGACTTAGGCTAGTTATAAACCTTGATTAACCTTTGACACCTTGCCAACTCTTGATTTACTTTCAATAATTTTAAACTCCTGTTAATTTGCTACACTAGCTCATTCATGTGACCCCTTAAACTAAGTTCTCATAGCAGCATCCATTGTGGTCTAACATGCTTGAATTTATACACTTTATATCTTTTGAATTCCAGCATACTTTCACTCTACTTCCCTGTTTTGCAGACGGTCTACCACAACAACCCTATCGAGCTTACCATACCATAGCTTCCGAGGACGGAATCTACATCAGGAAGGGGGGCATGTTAACCTATGACGGACATTGAGACGTTCTATGTTTTACGTCATTAATTTAAATATTCTGAGTCATGGGCCGAGCTTGTCGGCACCATATGTTAAGGACGATGAAGGGATTGGGTGATCGCCGATGAGAGGCGCACCTTGAATATCAGTAGGATAAGGGTTAGGATCGGTCGGCCATATATGGGCGTCCAAGTGTGAACGGCCAAGTCACCTATAAGAGTCAAATGTAACCCTAAAATCCTCATTCTCATGTGTTGTGAATACAAGAGTGCTCTTGCCTTATCTCCTTGGTTTCCTTCTCCTACGTGTGAGAGAGAGAGAGAGAGAGAGAGAGAGAGAGAGTGAGAGAGCGATCGAGCACTGTGTAGCGGCACGACGGCGGAGAGGCGGTAGAGCGGCGATGGCAGCTCCTCCTTCACGGCTGCGACGCGGGAATCCGTCAAGGCGACGGTTGAGCGGTGAGTGACACACCCTTGCATTCTGTTTGAGCTTGCTTTTTTGGTTGTATGCTTGTAGCCATTCGTGGCTCGCATACGGTGCTCGGCAAGTCCCCAGCTACGATCTGTGCGGCAAAAGCACACATTGTGACAACATGAGCAGCATACAGTTGGCCAGGAATTCGGTCTTTCATGCGCGGACCAAACATATAGAGGTCCACTATCATTTTGTCAGAGAGAAAGTGTTGGATGATAAAGTGGATTTGCAGTATGTGAAGACTGAAGAGCAGGTGGCCGACATCTTTACAAAGCCACTTAGCAAGGAGAAGTTTGAGTACTTACGTACTATGTTGGGAGTACATGGGATGAGCTTGAGGGGGAGTGTTGAGAGCTTTGATAGCCCAAGCTCATCTACATCTTCATCTATGGTAGTTTATGAGCTTGAGAGGGGCTGTTGAGATTCAAGCTTGATGACAGCTTATGCCAGTTGCATTATGTGCTGGCGTGTTAGGTAGTAGCATGTGTGAGACATAAATGACCACGTCCAGCTGGTCATAGTGGTGTGGATAGTAGCTAGGGTTAGCAGTGTGTGGACACAACACAAGTAGTGTGTTGTAGCTTTTCTATTATGGCTTTATGCATTGTGTGATATGGGACATGGCTTCCCTCTATGGTTAGGGTTTCAGTAATACATTAGCGTTTGCTCCTCTGTGTGTGTGCTCTCTCCCTCTACCTGTTTTTCATTATCTATGAGGTCAAGACCTCTACCAAGCGCATGTCTTTGGAGGTGCAACAACTTGCGAAGATATTATGTACTGATTCGACTTCCATGCGAGATCACATCAACCAGATGGCATTGTTGCGGAGTCAGATAGCATCTTGTGGCAAGAACATTGCCTCAATGGATATGGCAATCAAGCTACTTGCTTAGTTGCCTCCCAAGTTTGACAACCTGAACTCTTCACTTCTTGCCTCCAATAGGACAGAGGACATCACATGGGAGGATCTTGTTCCTATGATCTTGGAGCAGGAGGCCCGGTTCCTACAAAGAGATGGTGGTAGCAGCAAAGGCTCCAAGGCGTTTACCGCTCAGAAGGGTCGCTGAGTGATTTGTGGCATGGACTACCGAAGTCCATTATATGTGATAGGGATTCAAAGTTTATCGGTCCATTTTGGCAATATGTCTTTAACAAGCTCAGAGTTACTCTTTGTATGAGTAGTGGGGATCATCTAGAGACTGATGGTCAAGAGGGTTAATCAAATATTGGAAGGTATGCTTAGGTTAGGGCCTATGTTTCAGAGACGCAAACAGATTGGGAGAAGTTCCTACCACTCCTTGAATTTGCCTACAACAATCGACCTCATACTGTTATAGGTTTCTCTCCTTTTGAAATGAATTATGGGTGTACACCAATTACTCTAGGTACAATTGGTATTCCCACCAAATGCCCAAGTGCGGCTGAATTTTTAGACATGTTGCAAATGGCTCAAGGAAAAATTCGAAGAGTAGCAGATAGAGTCAAACATTATGTAGATAAGAAAAGATCTTTTAGATCTTTTAAGGAGGCAGATGAGGTATTTTTACTCGTTCCACCTAAATCTACTTCCTTGAGAATAGGAAAGTGTCCAAAGCTCCGAGATACTATGGGAAATCTTAAAAAAGATCGGTGACATAGCTTACAGATGGACTTACCCAGTGGCTATCATGTCCACCTAGTTTTTCATGTTAGTACTGCTAAAGCAATATTTACATGACACTGACAATTTAATTTGATGGTATTGTTTCTTTATAGGAGTAAGAGACTACAGACCATGCCCCCAATTGTATACTAGATCATAGGGAGAAAAGGCTTAGAAATCACATTCTCCAAGAGGAGTATCTGGTTGCATGGAAGGGCCTGCCATTGACAAATGCTACATGGGAGCTAGCTAGTTGCTTATGTCAACATTTCCCTACCTTTATCATCGAGGGTGATGATTCCTATAAAGGGGAGAGAATGTGATACTCATAGTAAAACCTCACACAATCACAAGGATAAGTGTACCAAGGTGAAAGGTAGCAAGTAAACAAATGTAAGCACCCGTGATGACCAAGCATGGCTGGCCAGCATGCAGGGCCATAAGTCAAAGAGGGATGTGGAGCTATGGCAAGTGGCTAGGGGGACTCATGTTCGTGCTCACAGGATCCCAAGGAGGGCTAGGGTCAATTGGGGCTTGGGCTTGGACGAAAAAAGAAGATCCTCAAGGGGATAAAGATTGGGTGGAAGAAAGAAAACTTGCCAAGGAATGTTTCATTTTTGGGGTCTCTACTTTGCGAGATTACGGGGACCTGCACCACCTTGGAAAAGGGTTGTTACAATCCCAATGGAGAGATCATTACTCTCCATTGAGGTCTCTCCATGAAGCCTTGCTTTAGGATAGAAAAATTACATACTTTGATGGGGCTTAAGAAGAGCTTGAGGGTTTTTAACAATCTCTCTCTCTCTCTCTCTCTCTCTCTCTCTCACACACACACACACACACACACACACACACACACACACACACTTGTTGTACATGATTAAAGTTGCTTTTACTTGAAACGTGTAGAGCTTCTTGAAATTGATAGAATTCTTTAAGCATGTAACATGTTTTTTTTCAAAGGCTTGCTTTAGGATAGAAAAAGTACATACTTTGACGGGGCTTAAGAAGAGCTTGAGGGTTTTTAACAAGCTCTCTCTCTCTCTCTCTCTCTCTCTCTCACACACACACACACACACACACACATGTGCGCGTGCGCGTGCGCACACACACACGCACGCATTTGTTGTGCGTGATTAAAGTTGCTTCTACTGGAAACGTATAGAGCTCCTTGAAATTGATATATAATTCTTCAAGCATGTAACATGTAACATGTTTTTTCTTTGTCAAGGTTTGTGGTTTTAATCAATAGATGAACCTTGCATATTTATAGCTTGGTTAATTAACTAGGTCAATAATTTATTAGGTTGGGTGGAAGAAAGAAAACTTGCCAAGGAATGTTTCATTTTTGGGGTCTTCACTTCACTAGATTGGCACCTCCTTAGAAAAGGGTTCTTACAATCCCAATGGAGAGATCATGACTCTCCATTGAGGCCTCTCCACAAAGCCTTGCTTTAGGATAGAAAAAGTACATACTTTGATGGGGCTTAAGAAGAGCTTGAGGGTTTTTAACAAGCTCTCTCTGTCTCTCTCTGTCTCTGTCTCTGTCTCTGTCTCTCTCTCTCTCTCTCTCTCTCTCTCTCACACACACACACACTCATGCACACATTCGTTGTACATGATTAAAGTTGCTTCTACGTGAAATGTGTAGAGCTCCTTGGAATTGATAGAATTCTTCAAGCATGTAACATGTTTTTTTTGTCAAGGTTTGTGGTTTGATTCAATAGATGAACCTTAAATATTTATAGGTTGGTTAATTAACTAGGTCAATAATTTATCACTCTATGTAGCTAATTAACTACTCCCCTCACATGCTAATCTACTTCATTAATTGATTAATGACTTTGATTAGTTATCAACAAATACAACTAATCTTGTCAAGTGACCTATGAATGCCTTGCATTGCCATGCCAACTAAGAAGAAGATAATTACACTAAATTCAAATTAGATATATTTGTTTCACCACCCCCTCCCCAATTACCCCCTCCCTCTCCCTCTCCCATATCTCAACATCCACAAACTCAAACCTTGGCAAAATTAATGTCCATAAAAAAACCTTTGCAAAAGTAAGGTCCACAAAAAAACTACATATTTTTCTTAAAACACATTTTTAAGAATTTTGACCACAACCATAGTAGACCTAGTTAGTAGTGATGTTTGAACCTTATTGACCACTTAGGGTGGTATGATATATATGGTGTGTGTGCCTCTGTGTTTTGAAGTGCACTTGCACCTCAAATATCCCTTACAAAGCTAGCTGTACCTGTTGAGCTTGTTGCTCTTCAATCCATAGTGAAAAGGATTAATGCAATGCTCAATAATAAAAATAAATGTCCAAACACTAATTATGTATAGGCCCAAGATAAGGTACGGGAAAAGATAGGTTTAGCTTAGCCTAGGATTTGTTCAATGTTTAAAAAGGCTTTCTCAATTTGATGGGAGAAGAAAAACGTAGCCTAAAAACTCAAGATTTAGTTTATAAATAGATAGGTTTAGTAAGGCCTAGAAAACTTGAGATTTAGATTAAAGTGGGAAGAAAATGTTCGTTCAAAATTACTCGGGAGATTACTTTATATGAAGCATTATACCAATCCTTTTCACCATGGATTAAAGATGGTTGGAACTTGGACTTAACTTGTCTTGATGTGGGGGTTGAGACAAAAGCTGAGCTCTACGTGCTGGGATGTGAGTTTGATTTGCAAGCGCACCCTCCCCCCAAATGTGGGTTGAAAAGTGTGTGTGAGTCAGTTTGAGTAAAAATCATGGTAATTAAAAAAGAACTTGTCAAAAATCATGGCCAAAAAATAAAAAACTTGTCTTGATGTCGGAGGTCAGAATGTGGCATGTGCCCACTGAGGCTTGATTTTTGATGGGAGTTTTGAACATTTTCAGGTATATTGTGAGTAAGTGTAAGTAAAAAACATGGTAATTAAAAAAGAAGTTATTAAAAATCATGGCCAAAAATGAAAAACTTGTCTTGATGTCAGTGGTCAGAATGTGGCATGTGCCTACTAAGGCTTGATTTCTGACGGGAGCATTGAACGTTTTCGGGTATATTGTGAGTCAGTGTGAGTAAAAATCATGGTAATTAAAAAAGAACTTGTAAAAAAAATCAGGGCAAAAAAGAAAAACTTGTCTTGATGTGAGTGGTGGGAATGCGGCATGTGCCACACTGAGGCTTGAATTTCGACGGGGGTGGTGAACGTTTTCGGGTATTTTGGACGTAAAAAAGGACTCTTGAAAATTATGTGACAGCCCATAAATTACATGTAAATGGTGAAATACTTGCAAAGTTTGTGTGAAGCTCCATGTAGTCCACTAGTTACCACGTCCGCCCAAAGGGGACGGACGCTTCAGTTGACTCTGTTTCAATCACGCAAATTTTCTGTCAAGATCCAAAATTTAGTGTATTGGGTCCCTCTTTTCCCGTCCCAAAGCCCACCAATCCAGTCTTTGTGGGCGCCCAGATTTGTGCAGGAGCAGCCGCAGTAGCAGAGAATGGCCAGGTCCGCCCACGACGCCCATGGCCTCTTTCAGCAGCAGCAAGATCAACAACAGAGCCAGCATGAAGGTGCGCCCAATCCATCCTCCAAGCTCCCCTCCATCGCCGCCATCGCCAAGGCCATGCTGGTCACCAGACGCCGCTTGCGCCTCACTCCGGACAACAGACTCTTCTTTCTCTGTAAGCCCTCCATCGCACTTTGCTACATTATTGAAGGTCTTTCAAGGCCTCGATTGCTTTAACAAAAGCCCCCCAAGGTCTCTGACATGAATTTCAAGAGTTTTCCTAAGGTCTTTATAGCCCACAAATTTTTAAAAGAAAATAATACCATGCCCATGTGATCACATCCCTGTTATTGCAACTGGGATTTGGCAACCCACCTTACCTCACTCCACATATGTTAGTGAGACCACAATCTATCTGTCTGCACATGCAAACGCATGTGTGCGCGCACATATATATGTATGCATGTATGTATATATGTGCATACATGTGTGTCTGCATGAAATAAAAGCAATGTAAGTGAGACCACATATATATATATGTATGTATATGCATAGATACATACATGTGTATATGGATAAAATATAAGCAAGGTAAGTGAGACCACCTCTCTATTGCATAGCTAGCACAACAAGCTTCTGAAGGCAACAAGTTCTCCTGATGCGACAGGATCCAATCCCCTCACAACATTAGCATTTCATGGTTGAGAAGACATAAAGTTTGTGAAAATGGTTGTCTTATTCATGACTGAAGCTGAGCAATGTTCCAGCTCTCACTGCATCTTCTGTCTTACCAGATGAACCTGGCAAGCAGGTATCGAGTGCTGTAAGGATCAAGAATACAAGTGGATCGCCGGTTGCTTTCAAGGTTTGCCAAGGAGTAGACATTTTGGGGGTTTTTCTAATGAGTTTATGTTGATTGGCCTGACAATGGTGGGGTTACTTGCAGTTTCAAACAAATGCTCCAAAGAGCTGTTTCATGCGCCCTCCCAATGGCATCCTTGCACCCGGAGAGGCAATCATTGCCACTGGTAAGGCCACCATCAAAACCATCATCATTGGAATAAGTGAGGCTACGTTTAAAGAATGTTTAATCATCTACATATGAGTTGTCTATGAGTCCCCATGATGTTGCATGTAGTGTAAGGTCAAATCCCTTACAACAACATTTAGGATCCGGTTTCAACAGGCTGCGTCGTGGCCAGTTTTGAAAGAATAACTTGACACTTTCCTGTGTTGAACAGTCCCTATTGGTTGATAATTATTGCAGTGGTGAAGTTTATTGAGATGCCTGAACAAAACCAAGAGAAGAAAAGCAAGGAAAAGTTCAAGATAGTCAGTCTAAAAATAAAGCAAGGAACAGAGTTCACTCCCGAGCTGGTAAGATCAAAGATGCTGTGTTAGAGATTTGTGAAGTTTTCATAAGGATACTTGTGTTGAGTCCTTTTTGGTTTTTATGGGGCTTGGCCATTGGGTTGCAGTTTGAGGAACGAAAGGAGTTTGTGGCAGTAGAGCGAGTGCTACAAGTAGCGTTTTTGGATCCGCAAGGCCAATCTCCGGTGAGCATGCCGTCGATATACTGTCTTAAAAGATTTGTAGATATAAATAAAGACTTCAATTTGCAGCTAGACAAGTTCTTTTAGGGGCACTTCACAACTATCCAAGGACATGTGAAGTGCCCAGGCAACCAGTCTGCATCAAATCAAGGTGGCCATGTGGAGATGTCGGCTTCTTCTTTCACAAAGAGTAAACATACACAACAAATCATGGTGGGCCAATTGGTTAAAGGACTTCCTTTTAAGGCTTAGGCCATAGGTACCATTCTGGTTTGTGCCTACAATCAAAAGTGTCCAGCCTGTCCGCGGCAGACGGGTGTTCCTTTTTTGCTGTCTGTGACTGGGCAACAAGGTGCTGCAGACCATGTAAAGAGAGGTGGAGGTGGACAACAGCTATTTGCCAATTAGTTTGTGCTGTATAGGCAGGGGATGGTGTCTGGGTGGATGCTTGTGAACTCCCCCCTTTGTTTCATTGAGAAAAACCCACAATCTAAAGTGGATTACTTTCCGTGTTTGCTTGTGAAGGAGATTGACAAGTTGAAGAAACGCTTGGCGGAGGCAGAAGCAGCTCAGCAGGCTAGCAAGAAGACCCCCGAGGAAAAGGGTCAGAAGGTTGCAGCTGCAGTTGGAGGCGTTCTAGATGAATGGGTATATGAGATTTGAGTTCTTAAGTTCTCTTTCAGCTGTTGGTTTGGATATGCATTCTCTCACAAAAAAGAGGCTCTCTTGCTGTGGCAGAAGGAACAACAAAAGGAAAAGCGTACAAGGTGATGGTGGAGACTCTTGTTAGTGGCAAGGCTAACCCCTTCTTCCATCATGATCGTTGCCAACAATCTGCTTGATCTGCATGACTTTCTAGCGATTTGACCCAAGTTAGTTTGTGATCAAAAAAGTTCACGATCACTATTGTACAAAAAGACTAGTCATGTTAACAGCTCAAATTGTATAAGGGCCCAGGGGGCTTTAACTGACCCAGAGTGAGTTTTAGCTCCCAAAACCAGTGTAAGTTGGTACTTGCTGCAGCATCTTGGTGAAACAGAGGCTGTAATGTGGTGCTGGCTCACGTGCACATAAGAATTGAAGGAGAGGATTGGTTGACAACTAATATACTCATTCATGTACATGCCAGGAGTGCTTCCAATGTGGCTCTGGTTCACTTTGCTTGAAACGGTGGTTTTCAGCATCAGTAACTTCCTTGATGTTTGTGCAAGGAGTGTGTGCTAGCTCCAGCATGTCCATGTTGGTATTAAAAAACTGAAACAACACTCTTCTTGTGGAAATGGTGTTGATTCTGAGTTTTATTTGGAAGGATTATGTTTCTGAGAGAGTGGAGTCAAGAATGTAAAGGTTGTTAGGCTATTTTAGTGTTTTTTGCATGGAAGTGTGACAGATTTGTACTAGGGCTATTGATGAAAGTACACGCTTTTGAGGCTTTCTACATTATGTAGAGAAAAGATGGTGTGGTGGGCTACCTACTTGGAACTTTGGAAGGATTCGTTTGTTGCATCTTTGTCTGTTCTGACCTTTGCATGTAAGTCATTCTCTTCTGGCTTGAATTTGGAAGTTTCTTGCATGTTGCCACAAGATTGGGCTAAGCACAGGTGCTCTAGATGGTAGTGTAGTAGTCCACATAACAATGGTGGAATTGTGATGATTTGCAAGCTTAAGGTAAGCTATACACGGTGGTGTGTACAATCCCAATACCCCTTCAAGCTAGGCAGGTGATGGCGGGAGGACAGAAGAGCATCACAGATCTCTTCAGCCAGGCTCTGGTCAAGTTTATTGACTTCCGGGTCACAAAGCAGACATGCCCCTACATTCAGGCACACCATAGTTTTTTTGATGGCACCTGTGAGACAGCTCTAAACATGAGGATGCACCATAGTTTTTTTGATGGCACCTGTGAGACGGCTCTAAACATGAGGATGCTTTGAAAGAGAATGGTGGGTCAAGTTCTAGTCAAGTTAGAACTTGCCCAATCTCAGAGAAAGATTCAGGCAACCAACCCCAAATGTTACCCAAAACGAGGTATGGGGAAAGATAAGGTGTTCACTGAAGGCAATATGAATATGAATTCCGAATGTGTCACCGAAACCACCCAAAGATGAATCAGACAGGCAGGAAGTAGAGCCTAACCACATTGCAAGGAGTTAGAGTGTATGCACGTGAGGCTGTGTAGCATCGACCACCCGGATACTCCAGCATTGCCTTCCCCGTTGCCTTCTCACTGGATTCGTAACTGCTGGCTCCACTCACCACTACCACAGGGATGGTTTAGCATTTCGATGTTAAGTGTCCCGGTCATGAAAAGAAGATTATTAACTCAAGGGGTATCAAGAAAGAGTAGATTGTCATACTCCAAGGAAGATGGTTCTAGCAGTGTTCTCACTATGGAGTTTTGTCCGTACTCGGGACTAACGATTCTTGGAAACCCACCAAATCTTGCATAGGCCTGTAAACCTGACCATTCCAGATAGATTGTTTTCTTCTTCAGTTGGGTCTAGAGACCTTTCCAGTAGCCAATTAGACCAGGAGGCACTATATTGCAAGAGCCCTTGCACCCATCTAATAATCTGAGCCCACATTCCTCTCAAGGTTGGGCAGCCCAAAAGCAATGTAGTAGATGATCTTCCAGAGTGGCTTTGAGTCCGCTGCATGTGCGAGCCATATTCATCTCTCTTTTCTAAATTCTCTCTTTTATTTTCCAATAATTTCTAATATATATTTTGTGTATTTATCTAATTAACTATAGTGTACTGTTTTTTTACATTTAAGATAATAAGGAAAAACTATGTGGTGAGGAAAGGCATAGAAAACAAAGATAAGTACAATGTTTCATGTTATGCAACATGGTTTAAAATAAGAATATCAACACTGAAAGTGTTTTTCTAAGATGGGAAAGAGCATGTTCCTTAATGTTTATAAATTTAAAGAGAGAAGTGAGCGACTTCTTTGTAGTATACTTTATATGCTCTCTTTTTTCCATACAATTTATAGAGAGTGTATATATAACTTTTTCTATGTTGATAGTAGTTGATATGAGTTGATAATTTTCTTGATGCACATCTCTTTTCCATGCGCACGATTTTCGTGGCAATCTCCATTGTCTTACACATGGGAGTTGTTCCAGCCATGGTGTTTATGAATGGGCATGATACCTTTGTGCATGGACCTCTATGCGGGCTGTTCTAGCCACGTTGTTTATGAAGGGATCTTTGATATATATTTCCCAATTGCAAATCAGAGCATGAACCCACCCAGGCAATGAGGTGAAAGTATCATACTTCTCAATACCAAGCTTGAGATTACAGAGTAAGTTGATAATGTTGGGCAAGAGTAAGAAGCAAAGAGCCACCATGTACAATTTTGTAATATATGTATACTTTTTTCATATCATGTGTAATATGAACAATAAGTTTATATACTCAATTATTAGATTTACAAACTTAAGAAAGAGATTTAACAATAAAAACTTAGATATTCTAAGGTTACATAAAAACACTACGATCACTAAACACACATAGAATGTTAGACTGATGGTTAAAGTGGGTATAAGAGCTTAGATTTAAGAAAAGCATAATAGTAAGGCAAAGCTAAACCCTCCGTCTCTCTCTCTCTCTCTCTCTCTCTCTCTCTCAAGCATTAGTTGAGTTGGATAGGGTGTTAACCTAATTTTGGATTAAGAAAAGCACTCTCTACCATATACAAGAGTAGCAATAAGTGTCGTGAATACACTATAAAAGTTGTAAACATTGTGAGAAAAGTTGGCCAATGACCACGCTTATTAATTAGTTTTGGGTACCCAAATGCGAATAAAGCTGAGTTGTATATGAGATACCTTTCTCATAATGAAAAGACACAATACCCCTTTGTGCTAAATAAGTTCTTGCCATCTCCTTGCTCTTATTCTTGTGTATGTATGTGTGTGTATAAGAGAGAGAGTTGAGAAGAGATGCTTGCTTGCTTCTAGTACATGTGCCTTTCTATGCTTTGTGAGAGACAGTGTAGAGAGAGAGAGAGAGAGAGAGAGAGAGAGAGAGAGGTAGTTGTTACAGCAAGAGGGAGGCTTGGAAGCTTGGAGATAGAAACCACTGATGGAGCTTGGAGGTCATAGAGATCCTAAGCTCGGAAGCAAGGCAAGTATTCCCATGATGGTTGTTATTTGTTTTTATATGTGCATGAACGAGAGAGTTCTTTACGGGGCAAAAAGCCATAGCATTTTTGAAACCTTTGTCAGGGACTAATCTTGCTTCTTCCTTCATCTTAGAGTACTTAGCTTCTTCCTTGCATGGATAAAAATATATATTTTTAATTTTGTTGGGAACTAATCTTGCTTCTTTCTTCTTCTTAGAGTACTCATCTCCTTCCTTGCATGCATAAAAATCTACATTTTTAATTTTGTTGAGGTTTTGTGTGAAGACTTGAGTGGATATGATTGTTGTAGAATGATGAAATGTATGGTAGAAGTTTAATTTTTTGTTATTTTTAGTTGAAGGATTAGTTTGTGAGTACTTGGGAAGCTTGGAGGAAAGTAATCCAATCAAAATTTTTGTTGATTTTCTTTGTATTTGTAGCATTTTCGCTTTTCCACATGGGGTGTGTTTTTTAAAATTTTTTACAAAATAAAAAAAATATTAAAAATCTTGTTGTTTGAGTCTTACTAAACATTTACTTACCTTATCTATGTTAAACAGACTTAAACTGCACCTTTTGAGCAGGTAAAAGCAGGTTTGGGACTTCCAAAAATTAGATCAAAGACAAAATCGATTTCAAGAAATTTATGCCACAAAAAAGTCTCAGAAATTATGCCGTGATTTGAGGGACTACCTTGCCAAAAACATGAATTCTTATTCTTGAAACTTTATCCTCTTATCTTGAAAAACATTTGATGTGAAAAACCAGAGTTTTTCACGATTGTGACTATCCATAGTTTTTCACGCGTGACTATCTCCTCTAGATACTCTTGCCATGAATTTCTTAAGAAAATCATGCTAAAATAATTTCATCTACTGAGGTTGTTAAGGTGGTTACATGATCTAAAGTGATTTTTTAAGTTTATTGCAAGTGAATTTGATCCCAAAAGATGAAAAATTTGGTGTAAAAAATTTGGTGAATTTAAGTTTATTGCAAGTGAATTTGATCCCAAAAGATGAAAAATTTGGTGTAAAAAACAGAGTTTTTAACGACTGTGAATCAATTGAGAAAATCATGTTACAATTATGTGATCTATTTGGATTGCTAAGGTGACTAAAAGTCAAAGCCTGGCTATTAAAGTCCACTAGTAAAGATATTATACTCAAAATATTAAGTCCATCTCACATAAAAAACCAGAGTTTTTCATGGCCATGACTCTCTCAAGTTATTCACGCATCACGTGTGACTATCTCCTAGACATTTACGTTGTGATTATCTTTTGAGTTAGCTCAATTATGTATGGTCCATGGAAAGAGTATTAATTCATGTTATCACCTTGAATTTGAAGGATAAGTGAAATTTTTAGACGTAAAAAATGAGAGTTTATCACATTGTGAATAACTCATCCCTTGGGTAGCTAGAGGCTCATAAATAAAGAAAAATTGGGTCTAGACAGTGAAATTTGGCCTCCTGAAACATCTCTACATGGCACTTGAGATATAGAAAGATTTTAGGAGAAGAAATTGGTCTAGATGATAATGCATCTAACTATCAATAATGTTTCTACTACAGATGAATTGGATCTTGTACTTTGCCCTACACATCAAAGTGTGTTTGTCTGAAAAGGTCTAAATTTAAATGAAACTAGTAGTGAAGAATCCATGGAAGAAGCTCAAATGATTAATAAGCAACTGGAGGAGAGGGTTACAAGCTCCCCCACAATATCCGATAGTTTGTTAAATATTACCGAAGGTCTATCTGGATTGCAGCCGGATATGGATCAACAAGAGGTTGACTCAACCAATGAGGGTCGTGCAATGAGAAATACCCAAAGGTTCCCCAACTAGAAGAGGATTTATGCAAGTAGCACCAAACTTATAGACATTTTTATAGAGGGAAACCTATACATCCCAAATCTCTTTCACTCTTAAGATTAAAAGGGATGCACATGCATCACAAGGACTTAAGAGACCTTTTGTTCATGTCAAGAACCTTCTTGCTCTCTAGCAACAAGGAATCATAGTGCTAGTGGTTAACCACTTGTCTTGGATCATGGAAGTCCCTTGGAGAGGCTAAAGAAGCCAAGTGTGTCAAACAATCACTCTTGTTTAATCCCTTCCTCTACTCTCTAAGCAACTAAGTAATCCTTCCAAAAGGTAATGGGTAAACTAGAAAGCTTAAACCACCCTCTTCTCCAATCATGCTCCATCACACTCTCACGCAAGCAAGCATGCACATTCAATACCCTCCATCAACACACATAAGCATGCACCCTATAACTAGCAAGAAGGTAAGAGCTCAAAATACAAAGAAAGATTTGCACTTGAGAAATGATAGGATTCCCCCATTTACATTATCAAAAGTTGCATATATACAAAAGGGATTTGCCCGACTGCCCAACTTAAGTGGGTGCCCAATTCCTGTCTCTACCCATATATACAAGGCTTGTGGCTGTTGGTTAGATTTGATACATAATGTGAATACATCTTAGGCTAGAGGCAAGGACTTTGGGTGTATGGAAAAGATTTAACAACCCCCTCCCTCCCCCACTCCCTCCCCCCCTCCCTCCCTCTCCCCCCCCCTCCCGCGGACCTATGCTTCTATCCTCAAAAGCTCTAAAAGATGGTTATAATAATGTAAGGATCTCCACTTTATCTTCATGAGACAATTGCATCAGGTGAAAATGTTACACTGCCTTTAAATGTTAGATTGGTTTACCATTAATGTAGGTGAACACAAAATTATAGCCTAAGAGGATGAACTCGGAAGTAAACATGTCTTCAAAGGCTTGCATCCGAAAATTGGATCGTGGTAAACAACCCATAAATTTGGAGTAGGGTGTGCCCGAGATTGATGTCAACGGTGAGGCCATGCACATGAAATTCATCATACGTGTGCCACTACATGGGTCCCTTCTCATCTTTGAAATCCTATAAACATGTATTGATTGTGTCGAGGAATTTGATGACGGCCTGGATGGCAATGTCCAAGGCATCTTGATATGAGTAAATGAAATGAACGATTAGCCCACATATCCATTTCAGTCGGAAGCATGCCAAACGGTGGTGACTTAAAATTCAAGAAATTAAGGAGGAGAGGATTGTTCTTCTTTCTTGCTTCATACTCCTTCTAGTGCATCCACTTGTGTAATGGCATATATATATTTCTTTTAGATGCAAAAATGGTGGGAATTACTCTTTTGGAATAACATAAAAAGAAACTTTCTTTTTCACAAAATTCTGGAAAATTTTGCCATAACCTTCTTTGTATGGCTGATCATTTCTCATTTTTATCATTCTTTATTTAGCTTAAATTAACCCAAATTAGATTTATAGAACTCTAATCTACATAATTTTTCTAAATTCAGAGAGTAAACAATAAAAAGAGTTTAATTAATCCTTTAGTTAATCTTTCTAGGATTAAGAAAGGCTGGAATGTAAAGAAGAGAAGGGGTGGCCTTTTCCTCAAGGCATAGCATTTGAATTTAATTCAATCAACTGTAAAACATGAAAATCAAGAAAACCATAGATTTAAAATTAAACAAGTAAGAAAATTAACTTACATAGAGCTTGTAAGCTCTCCTTTGGCTTGAGGGTTCTACTCTTGTTTGAAGCAAGAGTGGCCACCAATTCACTTTGGAGAGGATTAGGCCAAAAACAATTGAATTATTAAAAAATTCAATGTAGATGGCTCAGGAGACAGGAGCAGAGTAACAGTGCATAAACACCATTAAGCTTTTACAAAGGGGGAGGCTTCTATTTATAGGAAAAAGTGAGCACCTAACCAAGCAAATTGGTTCTAGAATTTTCCAGATCAGTTTGGTCAATTTTTGACCATTTTTGGGTCAGTTCAGCTTACTTTTTGGATCTAGTTTTGAAATAGGAGAGAGGAGAGATGAAATATCTCATTTTATTGATTAAAAATTGGGGGTAAAGATGAGAAAAAGGTGCCTACTTCATGAGGGGAGATCCCCACACTGAGGTGTCAAAATTCAGTTTTTTAATTGTTTTCTTTGGTCCTTAGTCCACTCTTCATCTTATGTGAGCATTTACTCATTTTTTGGGGGATTTTTCTTTTATTCTTTAATTTATCTCCTCCCTACATTTGGATTAATCCTATTGGTCCATAGGAACCTTAATCCAAAATTTTCAAAAAATCTGGACCCTTAGGCTAAGGTCTTTTGTGCACATTATAATTTATTTCTAATGCACCTTAGGAATTTCTTTTTGAACTTCTGTTTCGGGGGAATTTATTTTAATAAGAAGGGATATTTTTCCATCCAAAGATATCTAAAAACTGAATTACCTCTCTCTAGAACATTTTCTCTCTCTCTAGGCCAAAACAGGTAGAAACAAGATCTTTTATTATTATGAAAAGGGGATTGATTACAAGGGAAGAAACCGGACATCTTGAGGGGCTGGGGAGGAATCTTACATCCTACCCCACTTAAAAATGTGAGATGTCCTCATCTTGCAAACTAGAGGACAACTCTTTCTCTTAAGATCCGAATTGATTCTGGGGTTCCTTATAGTCTAGTCAACCCAATAGAATCCGGGGATAAAGATCCCTTATATAGAACTCATCATCAGATAACAATTCATTCAGATCATATCATTCATATCTTTAACACAATAATGGTCCATTAGACTAAAATTTCCATCTGAACAATCCTCCATGGGAATTTCCATCTGAACAATCCTCCATGGGAATTTCAATTATACAGATTTTTAATTTGTCAACCCTTAACTTGATCCACTGGGTCAAGTGTTAACCGTAGCAATCTGTCAGCATAATCCACTAATCTCATAGTGATTTGCTGAAGTCATTATCGTCATTCCAGTTACGAACATCATCACAGAGACTCGTCCCTTTCATCCTCATTGTTTTTGCTCAGCTTATCGCTTTTCAACCAAAATTTAGGAATCATCATTTTTCAATCAGAATCCAAATCAACTCATCAGTTCTCAACCAGAGTTTTAAAATCACATCAACCACATTCGAATTCATCATCTGGATAACATTTTTGCTTATAATTTCAAGGTCTTAGATTTACTCGTATTTATATACTGCCAGTAAAGAGCTGCAGTTATACCCTCGGTATATACGGGTTAGTCATGGTCCTTGGAATTATAAGGTAAATACCATCATGTCTAGGCCTCAAGCAAGTCACGGATTCCATGCAATTGCGGTACTTCTATCTAAAGACCCAATTACTAATTTATGAATATCAATTTGTATGAATTTCATCACACAATTCCAACCTTTTACTGTTACTTCATAAAATTTTGACATTTTTGGCTTCTCTGTTGATCCACTTTAGCCAATTTGCTTTGATACCAGCTGAAAGATCTCGGTCCCCTCTGCGCAACGAATTCAGGGGTGCTAGCAGTGGAAGTAGCACTTCTTGCGCGGGGTAGGGTCCCTCACTCGGGGCCTCGCCCACAAATATCCGGACAAGAGACTACTCCCTCGATTCTTCCAAAAACCGAACCCGAAAAAAACTTCCCTCGCTCGGAAAGCACGGGCGATTCCTCTAGGATATTTTTACTCTAACGTAGTCAAGAGCCTTAACTAACTGAACTGATCTGACCAAACCCGTAAGTATCATAGTCAGATCAAGGAAAAGACTTGCACTTGGATCATAGAGACCAACGCTTTTTTCCTCATTGAGAGGCACAGCCGTTGATTCTTTTCCATAGAACAATTTTTATCCGGGACTTACTTCATCTATCATACCATAACAGAATTGAGTCTCATTTTAGGGATCCATCAGTCCACCCTAACCCCATCCAGACCCATGAGTTAGCCAACCACCCAACCACTGTAGTGATGGGATCCAATTAGGACTTTGGCTAGGTTTTGTCCGGGGTACCAGGGAAAGAGTTCCCAGGCCCCCTAGTTGGATATTCATGCAAACTTAAAACTAGTCACACCACTTACACACCCAATATGAAATTGCCTTTTTCACAGATTCAACTGTCTTTAAAACAATCATTTAATGAAATCATAGTGTCACTGATCATAATCCTCCAAAATCTCCGGTTGAATCCTAATTTCCAATCATTCCTTCATCAGCGTACCTATGGCATCATTTTCAACAAGAACGCTCACCACCTGTCCACTCAGGGGCCTTTTCGATGGTTCCTAAGGGGTGGCCTTTTCCTCAAGGCATAGCATTTGAATTTAATTCAATCAACTGTAAAACATGAAAATCAAGAAAACCATAGATTTAAAATTAAATAAGTAAGAAAATTAACTTGCATAGAGCTTGTAAGATCTCCTTTGGCTTGAGGGATTGAGGGTTCTACTCTTGTTTGAAGCAAGAGTGGCCACCAATTCACTTTGGAGAGGATTAGGCCAAAAACAATTGAATTATTAAAAAATTCAATGTAGATGACTCAAGACGACAGGAGCAGAGTAACAGTGCATAAACACCATTAAGCTTTTACAAAGGGGGAGGCTTCTATTTATAGGAAAAAGTGAGCGCCTAACCAAGCAAATTGGTTCTAGAATTTTCCAGATCAGTTTGGTCAAATTTTGACCATTTTTGGGTCAATTCAGCTTACTTTTTGGATCTAGTTTTGAAATAGGAGGGAGGAGAGATGAAATATCTCATTTTATTGATTAAAAATTGGGGGTAATGCCGCTAACACAAATACCGGTTGCTAAACCAATCCTAGATTTACCTAGCAACAACAACCACCCCCCATAGTGGTAATATTGGACCTTCACCTGTGCCACTTGCTCAACTGCTACTAACACACATACCAGTAGCTAGACCAAGCTTAGATTTACTAGAACCAACCACTCCCCATATTGATAATATGGGAAATACACCTATGCCAGGATAGGGCTATGGATGTGGAATGTATAGGGTGCTTGGCGTGCCCTTACCACCACAACCACCAAAAATTACTCTGATTAATCAATTCTTGGTTAAAGAGCCATTGGAAGAAAGTGAATATTCGTGTGAGTATAAACTTAATCATGACTTTTATAAGGAGCCACATGATATTGTGCTTGACTTTTACATTATACAAGGAGCGATGCTAGTGCCTGTGTTTTAAACCCTCCATTCAGTGGGAAGGGGAGAGACATGAACAAAACTCCTCTAAGGGCCCCATTATAATGTCATCATTGCCAAGGACCTCATCAAGTAGCAGAGTGCCTACACAAATTGGTTATTTTTGCTTAGCAGAGAAAGCTCCACAATAAGACAACGACTCTTACATTCACATGTACAAAGTATGGAGTGGACCATCTAATAAAGGACTATCCATACAAATCAAATGAGGAGGCAACAATTTTCATCAATATGCAAACAAGCCTCCATTCAATAAGTATACAACCAAGACACATTATAGCATCATTAAATGTGCTAACTCATGCCTAGGTCCAAATAAGGTGGATGTTCACTAGTTATTGGCCTCCACCTCTAAAAAGGGTGGGAGATGACCAAAGAAGGTAGGTATGGGTGAGTCAATGGTCCTCATCTAGGATGATTCTAAATGAGGATACTACAAAAATGGGGTCAATGGGTTCTAGCCAAAAGAGTGTTTCTATACCCCTAAATAAATGGCCTTGGAAAAGCCAACAACCCCAAAGGGCATGAGAGAATATCCCACACCCTTTTCAGCATTGGGAGAATATCCCAATTCTGAAAAGGAGATTAAGAAACTTGAAACAACCAAGGGATTGATTAAAGATGCCCATGGAAAAATTGAACAAAAACTAAAAAGCAATAAAACCCTTGAGACAGTGTACCCCTAAGAGGTGTTATGGCTCACCAGGTGAACTGCAATTGTCGTGAGGATCTTTCTAATGGCCGAGCTTGTAACCCTTGAGGTCTCCAAGCTCTACAACTCCTTGAGAAGCAATTCCACTACGCCTCCCACGAGCATTGTCACACGACTGCGTTGCACTACGGGTACTCATCCCTCCTCTCACCTCACTTCACTCACACATACTCACTAGCATGAATTAGGGAGAGAGATTGGAAAGAGCAAGATGCAATTGCACAATGGGAGAGTCTGTTGTATTATGAGAGATATTCGCTTATATACATGGCCATAAGTGTTCACACTCAAATTGTTGCCGACCAGGCACTTTAGGCTCATAAAAGGCCTAATGCTATAACAATGACTACTCTCATAATATATCCATAAAGTAAATCACTTAGGACTTCATCCTAACTTGCTACCATTATGACCCTTTGGCGGTGTGGCCGTGAAAGGTGCGACCGTGAAAAGGTCAGGCGTGAGAGTATGGCCGTGAAAAGGTCAGGCATGAAAGTGTATGGTCATGAAAAGGTGTGGCCATGAAAAGGTCGGGCGTGAAAGTGTATGGCCGTGAAGGTGTGGCTGTGAAAAGGTACGATCGTGAAAAGGTCAGGTGTGAAAGTGTATGGTTGTGAAAAGGTGTGGCCATGAAAAGGTGTGACCGTGAAAAGGTCGGGCGTGAAAGTGTATGGCCATGAAAAGGTCAGGCGTGAAAGTGTATGGCTGTGAAAAGGTGTGGCCATGAAAAGCTGGGACCGTTTGAAAAGGTCGGGCATGAAAGTGTATGGCCGTGAAAAGGTTAGGCGTGAAAGTGTATGGCCCGTGAAAAGGTCGGGCATGAAAACGCAGTTTCATGAAACCGTAATTTTTGTGAAAACACAGCTTTCGTGAAACTGCAGGTCGTATTTTTAATCATTTTATTATGATTGTTTGGTTTTTTTTGGGTAATTTTATTGAATGATGCATACGTGAAGGGCTACAAGTCATTTGTTTTACCAATTAATGTGTATATTCTCAAGATGTCACGATTCGTTGAAAGAACACAAAACAAAACAAAAACAAAAAAGAAAAGAAAAGAAGAGGATCAAGATCCCACCTCGAAGGGGATAGTAGAAGGCGAGCTCGAGAGATGCACGTTGAAGCGATTCGCACATGATCAGACAATGCATACGATGCAAAATGACGAAAGGAGGAAAGAAAATCGAATCTATAATGCAGTTGTCGGATAGGGTGGCTATCTTAATGAAGAATGCCATGTGGCGCTGTGATTGGCCCATAAAAAAATACCGTTTCACGGCGTGAACTTTTTCACTTCGTGAACCTTTGTAATTTTGTTTATGGTTTTTGATTTTATTCACGGTGTGAACAATTTTTTGCAGTTTCACGTGGAATGCATAAGATCGAATACTTCTCATTTTTTCCTATATGCTCAAGTAGTCAAACATGCACATGATGAGTGAATGATACTTTGCTTACCTCGTACCCATTTGTGTAATCATTGAATACCTTTTGTTTTATTGCTATGAGAACCAAGGGGTCACCTGGGCACTTTTGGGCATTTGTTGATGCAGTCGTTTTAGTTCCATGTGGGAGTTTTTTATTGGGCCTTCCACCCAGTTGAACAATGTTGTCACTGTGCCTGGTTGTGGAGGGCTTCTATCTGCATCTCCTTACTAAACTTCTTTGTTTTTACCTTTAGGTTTCTTGTTCAGTCTTGTAGCCAGAGTGGGTACTTTTGTTGCTTTGGCAATTCCCAACCCATTTGGCTAAGTTTTCTTCTTCCTTCGCACAAGGGTTGGCGTGGTTCTTGCTTGAGTGTTGCACGCTCTTACCACCCTCTTTTTGATGATTCGAACTGTTTGTGGTATTAGCCCTGAGTGGGGTTTGGGTACCCATATTTCCGTATTGCCTTGATAGTATCCTTCTGCTCGTAATAAGTCCCTTTAAACCCATTGCTTACAGAATCCTTGAGGTCTCTTCGGATGCTTGGAGTCCTGCCAATCGGTTTGAGTCAGTAAGGTCTGACTTTTGAATTGTTTGCAGGTTCTTCTTGGTGTCTTTATATTATTCATGGTGTCTTTCTTGTTTGGTTGATCTTTAAGTTGATTCTTGGGCACCCACTTCTGTGTACCCTTAGAAGTTGGGTATTGTGGGGGCAAGCTTCGCGGAACGGATGCTGGTTCTATTCTTTGAGGTGTTGCCACTGCACTCGTTGTTTGTTTATCAGTTATGATGTGCTTTCCTTTGTTTGTCAAATTCCATAAGGGAATGGACATGACCTTCTCGCCTATGCTTAGCAAGGCTATTCTTTCTTCCCATTGGATATTGCATTTACAGCACAGATCCAAGATCGTCCTAGAATCATCTCTTCTTCCATGGAACTTGCAAGCATATGACAAACACCTTCCCAACCAAGGAATTATTTCTGATGGAAATGTTAACATTTAAATATCCCTCAACTTTTGTGGTTATCAAGTAAACACTACGAACTTGCGCATTAGTGGGTTCAAGGTGTGGTTTATCTAATGCTACCCAAGTTTCATATGAGATCAAGTAATGACTTGAACCCATATCTATTAATGCAATGCTTGTTGCATGGCCTTTAGCTGCTGTAGTAAGTCCCACCTTGAGTCATGCTGGCTCAATGTTTAGTTTCCCTTGGTCCAAAAGGGTCATAGAAGCCATGTTGACATGTATCAGTCTTTTGTGCAGTAATTGTTTGTTGGCTTTGGCCTCCCTAGCCTTAGCCTCTTCTTGTGCTTGCTTGATTTTTTCTTTTGCAAGAAGCTGTTTCTATTGTTTTAAGAGATGTTCTTGCAAGAGTATCTGTGAGATCCCCGTTCCCACCGAGCAACGGATTCGGGGTACTAGCAGCGCGAAGTAGCACTTCTAGCACGAGGCAGGGTACCACACTCGGGGCCTCGTCCACGGATATCCGGACAAAAGACGAATCCGTCGGTTTTTCCAAAACCGAACCCGAAAAAACTTCCCTTATCCGGAAAGCACGGGCGATTCCTCCAGGATAACTTTTTACTCTAACGTAGTCAAGACCATTAGTGATCAAACTGATCCGACTGCACCTATAAAGATACTCAGTCAGATCAGGGAAGAAACTTGCACTTGGATCATTGGGATCAACGCTTTTTTCCCCATCAAGAGGCACAGCCGTTAATTCCTATCCATAGAACAATTACTATCCGGGACTTACTTCATCTATCGTAATAACAGAAATTGAGTCTCGATTTACGGATCCATCAGTCCAGCCTAACCCCATCCAGTCCCATGGGTTAGCCAACCGCCCAACCACCACTGTAGTGATGGGATCCAATTAAGAATTTGGTTAGGTTTTGTCCCGGGTACCAAGGAAAAGAGTTCCAAGGCCCCCTAGCCGGAAGTTCATGCAAACATAAAACTAGTCACACCACTTACACACCCAATATGAAATTGCCTTTTTCTTAGCATCAGCTAACTTTAAAACAATCCTTTAATGAAACCATTATGTCACTGATGACAATCCTCATAGTCTCTGGTTGAATCCTTATTTCCAGTCATTCATTCATCGGTATACTTATGGCATCATTGGCAACCAGAACGCTCACCACCTGTTCACTCAGGGCCTTTTCCATAGTTCCTAGCTCATAGTAACCGGCAATATATTCATATAACAGAATGGAATCTCCGTGGAAGATCAGCAAGATCAACCCACAGATCCATATAAAAGAGCCATGGACTCATCCGTTAAGGACCAGCAAGGTCAATCAACCAGATCCATGCCCAGTTTCAGAAAACAACTCTTATTCCTTGTTCCAATATCTTCCACGACGCACGTGTGGGTATCTTCGGCGACCCAGAGCCCGAGCACTGTATGGTCAGCACCCTCTAGGATCCTTCGCAGGTGACCTAGCGCTTCACTCATAGGCCGCTTCCTTGGTCCCTCATCCACCATACCGGAAGCTCACCATTTAAATCGAACCGAGGCTGGTCAAGACCTCGGTCAACCTTGCTACGCGAGACGTCCTCCATTGACTCTCCATCAGCAGTTGCAACTTTAACAGTTAGGTCTTCATGACCTTAATCCACAAGACGGTCAAAATGCTTCCCCAGCATTCTTGACATAAAACAGTCATTTACAAACAGTCACAAAATACAGTTTCTAAATCGAACTCTCGTCTTTCCACATTATTCCTCCTTAGTCCACATTACTTATTCCACATTCCATTCAATGTGTACTCATTCTCATCCATTTCCTTATATCGACGACACATTAATTCACATACACATTCACATTCACATCCATACATCCACATCTACATGCATACATCCATTTTTACATCCTCATTTATACATTCACATCCCATATCCACATTCATACATACACATCCATATCCACATCCATACATCCACATCCACATCCACATCCACATTCACATACATACATCCACATCTACATGCTTACCTCCATTTTCACATCCTCATTTATACATCCACATCCCATATCCACATTCATACATACACATCCATATCCATATCCATACATCCACATCCACATCCACATCCACATTCACATCCATACATCCACATCTACATGCGTATATCATTTTTCACATCCTCATTCATACGTCCACATCCACATACATATATCCATATCTGTATCTACACCCATACATCCACATCCACTTCCACTTTCACATGCATACATCCACATCTACATGCATACATCCATTTTCACATCCTCATTCATACATACATCCACATCCGTATCTACATCCATTCTTGCCCTATCACAACCCATATACATCTTATCCCATCACATACACTTCTTACCTCATCCCATACACATCTTATCACATCTTGACTCATCTTATCACTTCCTAACTCATCTCATATGCATCTTATCACATCTTATCACATCCCATACACCTCTTATCACATCCTATCACATCTCATACACATCTTATCACATCCTATCACATCTCATACACCTCTTATCACATTCTATGACTTTTCATACACATCTTATCACATCCTATCACTTCCCATATCTATATATAGAATACAGGAGAATTCTTATATAAGATTTCTCTACATATTTATTTATGCATAAATTCCATTTAAAAGGAGACTAACACTTTCGAAATAAAAATCAATCTTTTATTCATTTTAAATGAAAACGACACTTTTGAATTAAAATTCAATCTTTTATGCATCTTCCTATGCATAAATTCAATTTGGATGAGAATAACACTTTTGAATTGAAATTCCATTCTTTTATGCATCTTCCTATGCATAAATTCAATTTGGTAGGAATTACACTTTTAGAATAAAAGAATTTCTCTTATGCATCTAAGTTATGCATAAAATCCATTTATGATGAAAACCACACTTTTAGTATAAAAAGAATATCTTTTATGCATACCTCTATGCATGAAATTCAATATAATAAAAGTAACACTTTTACAATAAAATAATAAACTTTTATGCATACCTCTATGCGTGAAATCCAAATATGATAAAAGTAACTCTTTTATAATAAAATAATCAACTTTTATGCATACCTTTATGCATGAAATCCAAATATGATAAAAGCAACACTTTTATAATAAAATAATCAACTTTTATGCATACCTCTATGCATGAAATCCAAATATGATAAAAGTCACACTTTTATAATAAAATAGTCAACTTTTATGCATACCTCTATGCATGAAATCCAAATATGATAAAAAAAACACTTTTATAATAAAATAGTCAACTTTTATGCATACCTCTATGCATGAAATCCAAATATGATAAAAGAAACACTTTTATATTAAAATAATAATTCTTTTATGCATACCTCTATGCATGAAATCCAAATATGATAAAAGAAACACTTTTATATTAAAATAATAATTCTTTTATGCATACCTCTATGCATGAAATCCAAATATGATAAAAGAAACACTTTTATATTAAAATAATAATTCTTTTATGCATATCTCTATGCATGAAATCCAAATATGATAAAAGAGACACTTTTATATTAAAATAATAATTCTTTTATGCATACCTCTATGCATGAAATCCAAATATGATAAAAGTAACACTTTTACAATAAAATAATCATCAATTATGCATAACATAAAAATCAATTTCTCCATGATTACAATAAATTCTTTCAATTAATCTAGGATGATAATCCCTAGAATATGGTAGGAAGTTCTCTTTTCATGCTTTGAATAAAATTATTTTATGTGTAATTTTTATAAAAATTTTGCCATAGCTCCGCTACTATGACTGATAAATCTCAATTTATTTTGAAGGATAAAGCTTATCATTAAGAAAATGATTAGAATGATCTCTAATTGGATCATTAACCCAATAATGGGTTGAATCATTAATATTCATGAAATACATAAACTAAAAGCATAGAAAAAAGCCATTAATTTGACCTCAAGCATAGATTAATCTTGGATTAAGGAAAAGCTTTATGAAAAGCTTTATTTGGATTGAGAATGGGTTATGAGTATGACCATTTCTTGAGTGAGAGAGAGAAATTACATAAAAACCATTAGAATTAAGCATAAATAAAAATTTATGTAATTTTTAACTATCATTAATCAATTAACTTCAATAGCATTCATCAAATTATGTAACTCTTCACTACCATTCATCAATTAACTTCAATAACATTAAAAAACCATTCCAATTAAGCTTCTCAAGCTTAAGAGGGATTGAGAAGAGAGAAACATTGAGAAATTATAGAAAATGATCAAAATTCACTAATTACCTTACAAATTGCTTAATTCTTTGTTCACGGTAGAGGCCCCCAACCAATCAATTGGTTAAGTATGTTGATGGAGCCACCAATGGGGATTGAAGAAAGAGGGAAGCTCCAATTTCTTCAATTTGGAGAGAATTTTAGAGAATAGTAGAAATTAGCATTATTTCAGCATAACTCTAGTATAGTAAAATTCTTCTATTTTTTTTTCAAAGGATTCATGTTCTATTTATAGGAGAGGGAAGCTCTAACCAAAGCTAACTAAATTCTAGAATTTTCCAAATTCAGTTTGGTTGAATTTGGACTAGATTTGGACCTAGTTTGGTTCCTTTTTTTATTCGGTTTGGTTCCATTTTGATTTGGTTTGGTTCAAGAGAGAAGAGAGATAAAAATATCACATTATTTTTGAGTTTAAAACTCATTCAAGCATGTGAAATATGCACCTCCTTTAAAGAACTCCCCTTCCTTACATATGTGTCAAAATGGAATCATTATACCCAAAATATCTCATATTTTTAATATTGCTCATAGTTTTTTACTAATAAACCTTGTACATTTTCAACTCTTCATCTTGTGTGAGCATTTACTCATTTTTGGATACCCAAAATATCTCATAATTTTAATATTTCTCATAGTTTTTTACTAATAAACCTTGTACATTTTCAACTCTTCATCTTATGTGAGCATTTACTCATTTTTGGATACCCAAAATATCTCATATTTTTGATATTACTCATAGTTTCTTACTAATAAACCTTGTACATAGTCAACTCTTCATCTTATGTGAGCATTTACTCATTTTTGGGTATCTTCTTTTACAAAATTGGATTTATCTCCTCCCTACACATGGATTGATGCTATTGGCCCATAGGAACCTTAATTGGACCATAATCCAAAAATTTCTGAAAATCTAGACCCTTAGACTAAGGTCCTTTATACCCATTTCCAATTAATTCTAATTGCACATTGGAAAATTCTTTCTGAATTTCTGTTTCAAGGGAATTCATTTTAATAAGATGAGATATTTTTCTATCCAAAAATATTCAAAATCTGAATATTCTCTCTCTAGAATATTTTCTCTCTCTATGCCAAAACAGGCAGAGACAAGATCTCTTATATTTCTGAAGAGGGAATTGATTACAGGGGAATATGCTGGACATTTTGAGAGGCTGGGGAGAAATCTTACATTCTCTCCTACTTGAAAAACGCGAGATGTCCTCATCTCGCAAACTTGGGATAATTTCGCAAGATGCACGAACATGAGACTTAGAGAAAAATTTAATTAAGATTAACCACCAAATAAAAAAAGTCTCAAAGAGAGTAAGGGTCAAGACAAGAACAAGATTTAAACTTTATTCATTCTTGGAACATATACAGTAAAGATAGAAGAACTCTTTACACTTCCATAAGTCCGTCCATCATATGATCACAAAAGCAGCACTCACAAGCTGCGCACGTATAAGGTAACTCATCTATGGGCTTTTGTGGAAGAGGCGTGTATCCTTTTGCGTTCAGCATCATAGATATCCATTAAAGTTGGATCCTCTTCCTTGTAGTATGGTATTGTCAACTTTTTGTCGTTGACCATCATGATGACTATATAGCTAGAATTCAGCCTTCCAGCCTCTACATGCTGGGAAACACCTCATCGTCGGCCACTCGCGAGAACTCAAGCCAGCCTGTCGCCCTCTCAGGCTCCATCGCTCGATCCTCCTGCCCCTCAGAGGGATGTCTATGCACTAGGGTTAGCTAATTCACCGCACTAGCCTGGGCTCTCAAAACTAGACAGCATCACAATCTCTCACCTCAATCGACGAACCTTATTCTCCCAATGGTATGAGGGATACCTTGGGCCAATCTTGGGCTTTGCTAAAACGACGATGTCTGTCTACACAAGCACGAAACGGAGTTAGTGTCGAAGCCAGGAAAAACCTGCACTCTTTCTCTTAAAGATAACAATTTCAATATAAATCATTGAATACAGCATCACTTTGAATAGTAGCTTCATACATTTTTTTCAAAGGAAAAGATACACATCTTCTTTCTTCTTTTATTGACATTAATATTAAAGAAAAACTCTTTTTAAAGATAACCAAGCTAACCTGGCCACTGATTCCTTGTGGTGCTTTTGTAACGGGAGGGCTGGAGCCGCATTAGGAGCATCTTCTCTAATCTCATTGTTACGGGCTCCTCTCGAGGTAATATTTTGGCATTTTTGGGATGGGGCCATCCTAAACATCCCCTTGTAGTGCTCGTTGTGCTGCGGTCGCAATGCTTTAGTTGGATCTCGATTCCGAGATCGTTTGCTCACTCTATGGGCCAAAAACTATAGTGTGTGCAAACCTTCTCTAAGGTAGAAAACCTCTTACTAAAGTCCACGCAAATGAGGGGAGATTTGTGAGATGTCCTTAAGGAAAAGGCAAAAACATTTTGAAGAGTGGAGAGGGTTGTTGCTGTAAGTCTCTTCACACCGCCGAGGGGGGGGGGGGGGGTAAAGAGCTAAGGACACTCTCCTCTCATAAGGGTGGCTGGAAATGGGCTTATCTGAGAGTTGGGAGATTTGGAGAGAATGAGGGGAAGGCCGCAAGGGGTGACTACAGGTATAGTACAATGACACATAAGGATGGTATGGGTTGGCGGTACGGCCTTAAGCAGGGTATACTCTACGCAAGAATGCGTGCTGACCATGGAGCAACTCGGGGCTTTATATAGCTGTGGGGTACGGGTGTGGGTGCTGAGAAAAGTATGGTTGAAAGGACCATGTACCATTAAAGTGTGCCGATCAATGGTCTGCATGGGTTTGAGGAAAGGTACGGTGGTGGTGCACAGGCAAAAGAGTGGTACGCATATACCCTTTTGGTCGTCAGAGGCAGCATGGATGTCCACGTGTGGCGGTGCATGGACCATACAGTGGTGGACGATCGGCCTTTGGTCCTTGCACGGCCATTATACGGGTGCCTTGGTGAGTGTGTACGATCCTTTTTGGGCCACGGGACCCCCAAATTTGGGGCACTGTCCTCGATTTGTGTGCTGGATTCCCCAGGGGGTGAAATTTTTTTTGGATGCTGTAAAATCTTATAATAGGATAAAATTACGCACAGATTCTAAATTTGGACTCGAAATTTGAAGATTCTAAGTAGAAATGGCTCGTTTAATAAAATCACTGATTTTTACACCATAAAAACTCATAAATTCATCTATTACATGGACATTTTTTTATTAATGAAGATGGGCATGCTACACACATTGTGTCAGACCTGGAGGCCCTTCTAGTGCCACTCCACAACCTTACTAGTGTTTTATTTGTAGGGATAAGTGGATGGAGAGGCAACGTGTATTTGGTGTGTCATGGGGCTTATCTTATCGCAAGGTAGATAGGCTACCCAATGTTAGAGATGGAGGTTTAGACCTTTTTGTCGATAGGCAGGGAGTGTGACCTAGGGTGGGGAATCCCCTTTCGATTTATAGGTGTTTCCACCATGTTGTGGTGGCAGTGTATATCTATAAAACTGATATGTCGTTGCCTACGGGAGAATGCCTAATCATTGATAGATCCTATTATACTTTGTGAAATAGTTTTATGCAGAGTTTGTTTTGGGACATGAGGTGGATTGCACAAACCACTGGCCTAGTTGTGGTGGCGTATGTAGGACTAGGGTCCCATAAGACCTCCATTAGCCCTTCACACAACTTAGGGGAATCCCATTTTTGAGCCCTTATCTAGTGTGTGTCAAGGCACTAGGTTTGCACATTGGTACAGATATGTGTTCAACCTACAAAGAGCATCCAGCATGTGGTGCAGCTTTCAGTACAACTTATTATCCAGAGATAGATGGTCAGACTGAAAGAGGGAACCAAGTAATTGAAGATATTCTTTGGTCATGCTGTGGGGCAGAGAGCCCAAGAAGTGGTTAAGCTACTTACATCTAGTGGAGTTTGCTTACAATGCCTCATATACAAATGCCTCTTAAATACAAATGAAAACCATGTCTGCTTCTTCAAACACTCTCTCTGATCTCTTCTTTTTGTCAGCATACTGCTTTTGTCTATCTTGGGTAGCCTTAATATCATTGTGGATTGCCTGCATTTGCTGCTCCATATCATCAAGCATCTGTCTAGACATCTCGACCCTGATCAATGGGTCGGACCAAGTTAATGGTGTGAGGCAATCTTGTCCGTACAGAGCTTTGAATGGGCTCATCCCGATACTTAAGTGGCTCAACTTCTACTGCCAATCAGGCCACCATCCAGACCATTAGTGTACAGCCTGGGAATATCACACCACTTAACGTCACAAGAGCCCAAGCTCAATTAGGAGACAAGGGAAAGAACCAAGTGGATGAGACTATTTCCAAAACTGGCCTCGCGGGAGAAGAGTGAAAAAAGCGGGTAAGGGTGACAAAAGGGTCACAATCCAGGATGGTTCCGAAGAAGATACAATCTTCACCAGATCCACCCAATCGAAGGAAGAGGGGTATCAAAGGATCAGTACAAGGGGTCAGACCAAGAAGAGCAAAGAGAGCAACCAACAACTCATAAGGGGGTCGGTGAATACCCCAATGCACGAGGAAATAAGAAAGCTCGAAGACGCCAGGGCCTTAGTCATCGAAGAGCGCCACAACGGCTTCATGAAGCGGGTCAGGGATACAGTTTATCCACGAAACGAGCCAACCACCAGGGATAGGGAATTGGATGTTCCCACCCCAATTCTGGAAGAAACAAAAGAGATTTCCCAAGCAAACACACTGTCTAGAATGTTTGAGGAAAATGGGTTGGGGGAGTCCATCCATTCCTTCCCTATGGAGGAATACGAGACACACACATGGGAAGAACCCTCTATCTCCAAAGAACCTAGAGACATAGGAAGTCTTGCGGCTATGTTGTCCACGCCTGTACAAATGCCATTAGGGAAACTATTACGTAATTCACCAACCCTATGGACATATGTAAAAGAATGGTTAGAAAGCAGACTAAAGCTAGCTGGCTGATACTATAGATGAGGCTCTGCCACCTCTGGCAGAAAGAACCTTGAGACATACAAGGAAAACCCGAGTCGTTAAGACACCAATTAATCAATTGGGACGCTACTACGAAAGCGATGAAAAAAATGCTACAATCCCGATTCATCATAATGGGTACTAGTCATCATTGGCTATCCTGGATGGTGGGGCGGGGGTTAGCATCATCACAAAACCTTGCTGGGAAAATCAAGGGAAACCTAATCTAAAAAAAGCAGATCTAATTGTTAAAATGGCTGACGGAACGTCTTCGAGGCCCATTGGGCTTCTAGAGAATGTTAAATTCAAACTCTTTATGTTTTGCTATCATCATACATTTGTGGTCATGGACTTCCTATGCCAACCTGATTCGTATGACATAATATTGGGGAGACCCTTCATGAGGGAATCCAAATTGGTGCATGATTGGGCCTTGGATCACGTGTATGTACGTAGGGATTCGCAAATCTTAAAGATTGATATGAAAACATGGAAAGCACACCCCATGGAGGGGTAGTTGTTTGGTAACGATTTGATCGCAATGGAACGGACCACCTTTATATAGATATGCCAACCCTCGGTGGGAGATCCCAAGGATGAAGAGGAAACGAAAATGTAAGCGTCACTTCCTCCTCCAAACTTCAGTGAAAAAAACTGGATGCATGTGTTGGCCCACCATTGATGTAATGCAACCTAGGGGGACCTAGTATGTGGAATCTAGAACCGTTCCCATGACCTCTATCTGTATGGTTAATTGGCAGACCATTGATGAAGAATCAGAAGAGGAGACATCGAGTACAGAAGGTACCATAGCACAAAGCCGAACCAGTGCTCAACGCCTCAGACAGTGGTGAAAATAGAAACGATATATAGCTCACCGAAATTCCCTACTACTACAAAGAAAACCCACGGATGCCCAGTGGCTGAGATACCTTGAGGCCACTAAGGTACACGATGAGTCCTCAAAGGATTGGGGTGAGGAGTTCAGTAAGATATCGCTGGAGGGAAGACACAAGGAGAAAGTCGTCCTTCAAGATCTAGAAACACCCAAGCTTACAAAAGTTGGGCACCGTAAACGCAATAACGCCTTGGCAGGAGCAGAACGTGAGGCTAGAAAGATAATGGCTAAAACCAGGAGTGAAAAAGAGGACAAACCAGACTTGCTCTCAGTACTCGACCACTTCAAAACCTATACAGTTGGTGAATGAAAAGTGGTCCGACTGACAGCAACAAGGGTAAAGGACGATGGATTGTACACATCATACGATGGCCCGATAGAAGTCAAGGAAGTGGATATTGTGGGACCAGGGGGGAGGAAGCTCGTCTTCTATACATTGCTAAGGACTTGGCTTCGACTAAAGAGGATGAGCTCATTGCTCTCCTCAAGGAATTTAAAGATTGTTTCACTTGGAATTACAAAGATATGAAGGGGGTACCAGCTGAGGTAGTATAGCATACGATTCCAATCATGGAAGGGTCGAGACCAACCAGGCAAAAACCATACCAGATGAATCCTAAGTATGTGGCAGTTAAAGGAGGAAATAGACAAGCTCATTGATGCAGATTTCATCTATGAAATCAAACATATGGATTGGTTGTCACCAATCGTGATAGTGCCAAAAAATAATGAAAAACTTAGAGTATGTGTCGATCTTAAAAAGGTCAACGAAGCCACTAGGAAAGACCATTATCCACTGCCTTATACATAACATGTTTTAGAAAGAGTGGCTAGGAAAGAAGCTTACAGCTTCTTGGATGGATTCTCCGATTACAATCAGGTGTCCATAGCACAAGAGGACCAGTGCACAAGACAACTTTCAATACGATGTGGGGGACATTTGCATACAAGGTTATGCCGTTATGCCTCACCAACGCCCCAACAACCTTTCAATGGTTGATGTGCACAGCCTTCAAGGACTACTTACAAAAGTGGTTAGAGGTATTCATTGACGATCTGTGTGCACACTCTTGATGGGGCAGACCATCTAACCTGCTTGAGGAAAGTTTTTGAGCAATGTCGATTATATCGTATATCCCTGAACCCCTTGAAGTTTCAGTTTTGGGTCAAGCATGGTGTGATATTGGCACACATTGTCTCAAAGAATGGTATATCCACGAATGATAGCAAGGTCAAGCTGATATTGGAGCTGCCACCGCCTACCAACTACAAGGGTGTGCAAAGATTTATGGGCCATGTGGGGTAATATCGCCGCTTCATAATTTTCTATGCTAAAATAGCCAGACCCTTGTACAAGCTCCTCATTATCTTTGAATGGACTGAGGAGTGTCAGGAAACATATGATCAACAGAAGCAAGCATTGGCTAGCACACCAATTCTACGACCCCCAAATTGGGATCTCATATTTCACGTGCATATTGATGCATCAAATTTTGCTATTGGTTGCGTACTAGCCTAGCCTGGTGAGTTTAAATTGGACTATCTATTCTGGTTCGCTAGTCTCATCAAGCTGAATGATGCAGAGGTGAACTACACTACCACCCAGAGAGAGAAGGATTGGGCATGGTTTACGCCATCAAGAAATATCGACATTACCTCTTGGCCAACAAATTCGTATTTTTCGTGGACCATCAAGCCTTACTATACCTGGTGAATAAATCTTGCACCACGGGGAGAATCACACGATGGTTTCTATTATTGTTGGAATTCGACTTTACAGTCACAGGGTACGAAAGGAAAGACAGTATGTGTTAGCTGATCACATGTCAAGAATTCCAAATGGGGAACCTGCAAAACTGGTGTTAATGATGATCTACCTGATGCTGATGCTTGTTTATTCAAGTTGGACATGGTACCTGAATGGAGTGAAGAAATCTCAGAGTATCTAACTTATGGTTTTCTGTACCTTTGAACAAAGATAAAATGCGACGATGGCTTATCAAGCTTGCTGCACCTTATCACAACTAATTGCGGGAGAGCTATATAAGCTAGGAAAAGATAATGTGCTCAGAAGATGCATTAAAGAAGATGAGTTCATCACCATATTGGAAGAAGCTTATTTAGGGATAGCAGGCGAGCATTTTGCTGGAGAAATCACAGCTCGAAAAGTGCTTCAAGCAGGACTATGGTGGCCTATGTTAGGAGACACCATAGAATTTGTCAAAAGATGCAAAGAATGTCAACATTCAACAAAAGGAAAAGATGCTGCTAATCCCTATTATTGTAAGACAACCATTCGAGAAATGGGGGATAGATTTTGTGGAACCTATTAGTCCAGCGGCACATCCATCCCAAGCTCAATATGTGATCGTGGGCCACTGACTATTTCACAAAATAGGCAGAAGCCAGAGCCTCAAAGAGAGCTAATGCACGAACAACAACTGTAAAATTTTTATACGAGCAAATCATCTCAAGGTTCGAATGCCCGTTAGAATTAGTCAGTGATCGCGGCTCACATTTTATCAATGAGGTGATTGATCATTTACTTGCAGGATTCTTAGTGATCCATCAAAAATCATCACCTTATTATCCACAGGCCAATGGTTAAGCAAAGAGTACAAACAAGATTTTGTGTACTATCTTGACAAAAACCTTGGAAGTAAATCGAGCAGACTAGGAACATAAGCTGACATCAGCCCTCTGGGCCTATCGCACATCATATAAAGTAGTGACGGGATATACTCCCTTCCGTCTAGCTTATGGTATTGAAGTAGTTATGCCCATGGAATATCTAGTCCCAAGCTTAAGGATTGCCGTACAAGAGCATCTCACGGAGAATGCATTAGCCTGAAAGGCTAATTGACTTGGAGAAACTAGATGAGACCAGATTGATAGCTTATGGTATTGAAGTAGTTATGCCCATGGAATATCTAGTCCCAAGCTTAAGGATTGCTGTACAAGAGCATCTCACAGAGAATGCATTAGCTGAAAGGCTAATTGACTTGGAGAAACTGGATGAGACCAGACTGATAGCATCACATGGACTTATGGTCGAAAAACTACGCAACAGAAAACATTGGTTCGACCAAAACCTTAAGCAAAAAGAATTGGTGTTAATTCAATTCTAGGATTAACAAGAGCTACCACCATTATCTTACATCAAGGAGTCACGGTAGATACACCAAAGGGTTATACATTCAAGATATGAAGCAATAGTGTCCAAAACTACCACTTGGATGCGTGCCCGTAATGGTGTGACAGAGTATTCATGGCGATTCCCGCTTCAAGAGCGTGTGGTAGCAAGTTAGGATGAAGTCCTAACTTGCTACCACACGGAGTATTCATGGCGATTCCCACTTCAAGAGCGTGTGGTAGCAAGTTAGGATGGTGTGATGGAGTATTCATGGCGATTCCCGCTTCCAGAGCATATGGTAGCAAGTTAGGATGAAGTCCATGAAGTCCTAAGTGATGTACTTCATGGATATATTATGAGAGTAGTCATTGTAATAGCATTAGGCCTCTTATGAGCCTAAAGTGCTTGGCTGGCCACAGTTTAAGTGAGTGTGAACACTTATGGCCATGTATGTAAGTGAATTTCTCTCATAATACAACGTTCTCTCCCATTGTGCAATTGAGTCTTGCTCTTGCTAATCCTCTTTCTAATCTCTATACCTAATGCATGCTAGTGATGTGTGTGAGTGAAGTGAGGTGAGAGGAGGGACGAGAACCTGTAATGGTGTGACAACGCTCGCAAAGACGCGGTGGAATTGCTTCTCCAGGAGTTGTAGAGCTTGGAGACCTCAAGGGTTATGACGGCCATTGGAAAGATCCTCATCACAGTTGCGATTCACCAGGTAATCTCTTTTTGGATATGTTTCAAGGAGGGTTAGGGTGAGCCATAACATTTTTGGCATCACTGGCGGGGAGCCATCCCTTGGCTTTTTCCATCGTTTTGCCTCTAATCTACACATGACCCATTGCCATTATCTTGATTATTGGTTTTCCATGAAAAAGATGTGGATTTGATGGTGATTTGTGTGAGATTTGGTGTAGAATAGCTCTCTTTTTTGTTTTTGGAAAAGACTGTTTTTTTCTTAATTTTTAGATTAATTTGTTGTTTTTGTTGTTTTCATGTTCTTAGGCTTGCACATAGTTTGTATTAGGCTTAGTTTGCATCCATTGCATCAAACAATGCAATAGAATGCAATTCTTAGTGAATGTTAGCTCTCTTAGGAGTAGCTTAATCTTTCAAAAAAAAATTTAAAACCATCAAAAAATCCTTGAATTTGACTAATTTCTCTTAATGGACTGGTTTTTATCATTAAGGGTGATTAATCTTGTTCAAAAGGCTAAAAAATTAGAAAATATGTTAATTGGGGTCTAAATGGATCATATGAGTAGTTGAAATTGATGTTTTTGAGTGTTTTGAGAGCATCTAGATGCATCAAAACACCTAATCACATCAATTGGAGAAATTTGAATCTCTTTGCTTAATTTTACCTTAAAAGAGGAGACCATAATTAAGAGTCTAATTAATCTTCTATTTTTTACACAATTGCACAAAGATTAGCATTCCCTTGCTCTATCCAATGATGTGCTCAATTGTGTGAATTAATTAGGGATTAGTGGTTAATTAGAGTCCTTGATTAGTGTAAAAGAGAAAAAAATTAGTGAAAGAATTAATCTTGGATTAATCTTTAATCACTTTTTTACATAACTCTAAGGCTAATGAGCATTCAATGAGTAGATACTCATGAGTTGTCAAAATTATCCATTTTGGGGGTCATTTATGAAGGGTGTAAGGGGTGTCATTAAAAGGTTGACTTTTTTTATTCTCACTTACCTTTTGGAAAAATGTCCATACCCCTTTCATTTTAAATTCAAAAAATATTTCCCCCAAAAAGGAAAACTCGTATTTCTCACAAGACTCCCAAAAAAAAATCCGGCAAAAACTTTTCGACCGTGAAAGAAATTCCCATGAAAATTTATGGTCGTGAAAGAAATTCAGGCGAAAAATTCCAGCCGTGAAAGAAATTCCAATGAAAAACTTCTGGCCGTGAAAGAAATTCCAGTCATGAAAGAAATTCTGACAAAAAATTCCAGCCGTGAAAGAAATTCAGGTCGTGAGAAATTCCAGCAAAAAAACTTGGGCCGTGAGGATTTCCAGTGAAAAAAAATTCCGGCCCATAAAAGAAATTCCGAAGAGAAATTCCGACCATGAAAGAAGTTTCGACGAAAAAATTCGACCGCGAGAAATTCCAACGGAAAATTCTCGCCGTGAGGAAAGAAATTTCTGCCCGTGAAAAAAAAAATTTTGGCCATGAAAAATCAGGTGTAAAAAAAAATCAAATTTTACGTGAAGTCTGGTTCACGACGTGAATTTGAAGTTTCATTACATGAAACTTTGGAGGCCCGTATCTTCTAAACCGTATATCCGATAAAGATGCTCTAGGGCTCATTGGAAAGTTGACATCGAGCTCTTCAACTTTGGACTTGGTCGTCCGAAGTCAAAATCGACCATTTTGGCCTTCGACCAGAGCAGTCTTGGAGAGACGGAAAACTCTCTCTCTTGTAGCAAGAGGAGTACGATCCACACTAAGCTCAATCCAATGGGATTTGCATCCCTTTCGGAGCTAGGGATTCGACCCGTACCGGTGCACAAGAGCTTATCCACAAATGGAGAGAATGCTCATGGCTACCATCACTTGACACTAGACTAAGCATACACACAAGCTCAACTTGTCCTCATTCCTACACACCCATTCATTCACAAATACAAGCAAGAGGAATACAATCACTATGCACTCAAGCAAAGAGAAAGACCTCACTCCACTCCTATCTTCCTACAAGCATGCATACATTCAAGCATCAAGCTTCCATGAAAGCTTCAAATCAATCCATGTACTCAAAAATGAAATACTAAAAGCATGCATAAGAGTAAAATGATTAGAGAAGAGGATGAGAAAGACTCATGACATTGCTAATGATTCAATGAAGAGATTTACCTCATACAATGATGTAGATGGGGTGAGAGAAGAGTCTTCACCTCTATGGAGAAGAGGGAGAGTAGGTCTCTCAAAGGAGCTCTTGCATGAACTAAGCCCAAAGTGTGTCTAAGCTCTCAAATGAGCCACCTTTTATACAAAAATTCTAGGACTCCCATAAGTCCCCATGTGGGATTATTATCAAACCCTCTCCCACATTCATCTACAAAGTGGAACTCTTTTCAAGAGCCCTAAGTATCGTTTTTGTTGCATCCTGGTATTGATCTTCATTTGCATGCAACACTCCCCCCTTCCTATTTTGCGCACGTCCTCGAGCGCGGTAGTAGCAAGAGCTGCAACAAAAAAACAATTGATACAAGTAAAGTCCTTTATTGATAAAAAGAAAAGAAAAGCAAAATCAGCAATAATAATTACACACGTGAGCATACAAGTGCAAGGCTGATTAAAGTTTTAATGAGTACTAAAAGAGGTGAGTAAAAACTAGTCAAAGTGAGACTTAGGTAGTAGATAATGCTATGCAAAGGCCAGTGTCTTTGTACACCTCCGGTTATGACCGCAGTCTCAATGTCCTATCAGTATGTAAGTTACTCCTAAGTGGCAACCCTACTCCTAAGTATGAGCAAAGGTGATTGGAGCTCTCTCTTGTTGTTTTTTTTTTTTTTTTTAATATGTGTGTAGAAGGTGATAAAGATTAAGGTTCTATCCCCATGAGACCCGAGCAATGGCCAAGAGACCTCTGCCAAGAGAATCTAAAGACCGCTAAGTATCTCAAGGGCGACAGACCCTTTTTCTTTCTGTTATGACCTAAGGAGTACCCCTTGAAGATGAGGGCATCGGTTTCGAGGGCCCATAGTGTACCCCCGAGTCCTACCAACATCTATCAAGGCGATAGATTCCTCAAAGTTCTTCTTCTGAAGTTTTTAGACATCAGTGTTCACCCCATGGAAACCAAGGCATCGGCCCCAAGGTGCTGAAACATCCCCAGGTCCTACCAAGCACTTCGCATGGCGGTAGACACTTCATGTCGCAATTCACCTTGTATATATATTTTTGTAGGGTATATTTTCATAAATTTTTATTACTCGTAGCACCTAGCTCATATCTAAGAGATAACTACCACTAGGGATAACTAATATACCTTGAAGACATAAGTACTTGGCATACTCCCTTGGTATATATCCTACACTGTCTTTGGATAGACATATCTTTTACTAAGTCTTCTAAGACTCTAGAATTCACTCACCATATTTTAACTACAAATCAAAAACTCAAACCAGCCAATATTGTGTACATGCAAACCATATATTCGAAAGATAAGAGCACTTAAAGAAATAAAGATTAAGATTTGCATACACCTGTTGTAGTGCCCTGTTGATGTTGTTCGTTTGCCTTGAATAATTGCTGATTTTGTGCAGATTGCTTCTCCTTGATCCCTGTAGGCGTATCATATCTCCCCCCTTCCTAATTTGTGTGCACGATAGGTGGACTGTAGGGGCGTATCTGATGCTCTTCTTAAGCTGAGATCTCTGCACAAAGTTTTATTAACAAACAAAGAAAAAACAAAAGAATAAAATTTGTTAGTGGTGCCAATCACCAAATATAGCCGAGGGAAAAAAACCCAATGGGAGAAAAGTGCCCTGGCTTGTCGTTCTTATTGTGGAGTCGTTGAACTTACCCTTGCGCTGGTGGTGGAGATTATCTCAAAAAGAACATAATCCTTTAAAGGCGTACGGCACCACACTATTCAAACATTGATCTACCAAAGAGCTTTATTTGTAGTGCTAATGCCTTATCTTTGGTTTTAGGTATGTCCTTCTTGGGTGGGAACTTTATCAATTGTCTTGGAATTTGAGCAAGATAAGAGGATGTAGGCTTTGAAATGCTAGAATCTATGCTCAAATGAGACTCCTTTGGAGTTGTCTTAGGTACACCAGTTAATGGTTGAATTGTGAAACAAGGAGAAATAGGGGCAACAGTTGTTTCAATACATGTTTTAGGAAGATCAACACAAGTGGATTTGTAAGTGCTATCACAGCCACCTTTCCTTTCTTGGGGAATTTGTGTTGATTTCTTTTGCACCCACTGATATGGGCAATCAGGGGTGACTCTTGGAATCTTTTTGAAACACTCTTTTACCTTTAGCAATCCTTGGCATTTTGGAAGCCAAATTGATGTTGCACCCTCATAATAACCTTGTGCTTTAAGAACCTGTTTTGGGACCCATCGAGTAACAATCCGAGGTTTGGGTTTGGAAATGATGTGCTTCTTAAGAGGCTTAGCAACTGGACTAGATGGTACAAGTTTGTACGCAGCTTTGGGTAGCCACATTGATAATTCCTTCTTACCTGGCCTTCTTTGAGCAGCAACTAGAGTAGTTGGAACATGCCAGCCATGGCCCTTACTTGAGTACTCATCAATTATCCACATCATTTGTGTTGGAGCTTGTGTCTCTTTCTTATCAGCATCATTAACAGATTCGAGTGTTAAATTCTCAACTGAGACTTCCTCGACATGCATAGCTGTTGTTTTGGATGTATCCCTATAGTACAAATGATCTAGAAGAGCACATGGTTGTACCATTCGTATAGGTATAATGTCATATCCATCTGAGTCACAAAATTGAATTGGCTTCGGTAAAGCACATGTCGATAATGTTGCAAGGACATGACTCCATTCTAATGGATCAATTAAATGCTCAGGGAAGGGTTGTGGAATGTATGCCTCATCTGATACACTTCGATTACCCTTAAGTCTCTCAGTGTTGAAATCCCTACAGGAGGCTCCACACATCCATAGATCTTCTCGCCCATCTGACAATGTAATTTTTGAGCCCTCAGATGAAGCAGAATCAAACTCATCTATTGGAGACCTAGTTACATCACGATATGAGTGATTCCTTAGGTTGACCCTTGTGATGACAGAATCATGTCGGAGGTACAAGTAATTGTATCCCCAATCTTGAATCATTTGAAATTGTCGCATGAATGGTCTACCCAATATCACTTCATAGTTTGGATGCTTTCCAAAATCCACCACTGCAAAGGTATGCTCATATTCAATCCCACATGTGGTGACCAATATGTTCTCAAGCAGCCCAAGGGGATGTTCTAAGCTTCCATCTGCTAGCTGCAAGCGCATCCAGGTACTCCTAATAGCTGGTTTGCCCCATTTCTCCCAAATGGACCTTGTCACAATGCCCACTCCTGCACCACTATCAAGTATTGCAGTTGAAGATACTTTTCGCACTTCCAATGGGAGGGTAGCATTTCCCTGATCGTCTTCACAAAATTTTCCAACTTTGTTGATAGGAACTGGCATTACATGCTTTGTCTCAGGGTGTATAGTACACTCATGGGGACCCTTTTGTAGCAATACCTGCTCTGACAAACATGTGGCAATATCATTCCACAACTCAGGTTTAAGCTTTATCAACTCAAGCAAAGGTAAGGTACAAGCCACTGGTGCAGACAAAATAGCTTGCACCATACTCATATCTTTCTCCTTAGTCAACCTTTTATGCATTGAGGGTATCCTCAAGGTTTGAGAACAGTTCTCATATTCTCCCAGATAGGATGGTAAGGTTTTCATTGTATGCTTACTTCTAGGAGAAACAATTGTTTGAACTTCCTCCTGGATGCTTGGGTGTCTAAATTTGTTTTCCGAGTCTCTGGTAAAATCCACCTCAGAGAATGGAGGCGAACTAACAGAAGACATGTTTTCATTTATTTTCTCATTTACAGCGGCCCACATGTCATTTGCCATGTCCTCATTAGCATCAATAATTTCATCATTGCATGGGAAGACCAGGCTAGGTGATGGCAGAATTTCTTCTTTCAATGGAGTGTCAATTGGTGCCGATCTTTCGCTTTGAGCTTGTGAAATGAACTCACTTTTCATTTCCCGACTTGATGACACTTCTGGTATGGTTTCTAATGTTGGCTTAAGAGAGGTTGGGCCCCGAGGAATAGGTGGTGGTGGTCCCTCAAGTATTGACTGAGCTTCCCTAATGAGTTGCTGGTGTACAGCTAGATTGATCTTCTCCTCACGAGGGTTTGGGTATTCTTGAAGCTTTTTGGGTAGCTCAGATAAAGCTGCAATGCGACTTCTATGAGCATCAATGATGGCCTCTAGAGTCTCATTTACTTTATCCACAAAAACAGAACCCCCAGAACTATCCTCAGTCGTACTAGCCTTATCTTGTTTAACACTAGGCTCAGGTTGAGGTTGATGTTCCTCACGCACTTCCTGGGAAGTAAAAGTTTTATCCCTTATGTTTTGTTTAGAGGTTTCCTGAGAACTAGAAGTGGATGCACTTTTAGTTTGTTTGTTTCGGTTCTTCTTCCTCCTAGTGGTTTTTTTTCTACTAAACTGTAGGGTTTTGTCCACTAGATTTGTCTTTGCGTCCCTAGTTCGAGGTGTCTCATCAGTTTGCATTTCTGCATTTCGTGTTTGTGATCTAGTCATGACTCTAAGTGGCACGACATCCTCATTCTCAGATGAAGGTGGTGATGGAATTGCCCCTACAAGGTTAAGTGAAACCTTTGGTTGAGAGGTGCCTTCCTCATGTGGTTTCAACAGACAATCCTTCGGGAAGTGTTCGACACAACACCCCAGACAATATCTTTCTATTGGTGGAAATTGTTGTGCTGTTGTATTGGATCTAGATGCTTGCCTTGAGCGATGTGGACAATCACGAGCCCAATGGGGTTCTCCACACTCATAACAGGGGCCCATTGGTTTGGCCTCTACTTTCCTTGGCTGCCATTGACCTGAGGGGCCTGGAGTCCTAGGTTGGTAGCCGCCTAGCAACATTAAAGAGTTTTGTTCCCCTGGTTGAGTCTCCAGTACTTGGCTTGGGTATATGGGACTTTCAAAGATATTATCCTTGGATGAATATGATACATATTCTTCTTCCACATAGCCTGGGTTTACCAATTCTCTACACATATTTGAATTGTCGTAGTCGACAACCCTCACAGGAGCAGTCCCTGGAGCAGGAGGTTGAGCACCAAGAACAGGTCGTGCTTGTTCTTGTGTCATCGGTGGCTTACGTTCAAAATTTGTATATTGTTGATACATTTGTGGAGCCACTCCACCCCTCGGCTGCTCACGTTCCTGTCTCATTCTCGCAATGCGAGTACATTCCTGTGTGGTATGAGTAAAGTTCCAAGCACAGGCTTGGCACCACTTTTTCGTGGGTTGGTTTGTGACTAGAGGAGAAAAGGTATTACAGTCCTCTGTTTTATGGTCACCGCCACATGCTCCACAAAGATGAGGACCTGTAGGAAGCACACTCCTCATTCTCTGCTGCTGTTGTTGTGGCTGCATGGGTGGACGATAGGTCTGTCCCAATCTCCGTAGTACTAGGTTAGCTATCTGATCTGGATTTACTAGCGCGCTAGACCCTGAACTTTGATCATCACCCCATTGATTTCTAGGTTTCACCTCAGGGCCAGAACCATCTTGGAACTTGAAGTTATCGGTGAAATCCATAGCATCATGGCAACACTCATTGAAACTTGTATGCTTCTTTGCATAGAGATGTGTATGCAGTGTTGAATTTTTGAGGCCTTTTAAGAAGAGAGAAATTAATCGACTTTGGGCGGGCTTCTCATCTTCTGGGCAACGATTAATGTACTGCTTCATTCTATTTACACAGTCTCTAACACTCTCATTCTCTCCCTGCTTGAAAGAGTAGATGTGTGCTACCGTGTCATGTTGAATTCCCATCAAGGAAAAAGCAGCAATGAATCTCTCTTCCAAAACTCGTAAAGAAGTTTTGTCAGAAGCTTCTAATCCCTGAAACCAAGCAAGGGCTTTTCCTTCAAGAGTGAGTCCAAACCCTTCTATTTGAGTATGCTTATCAGCAACTTGCTCAGCTCGAACTGCTTGCCTAAAAGCTGCTACATGATCGTATGGATCTCCCGACCCTTCATATTTCTTTACCAATTTCTGAAGAGTTGATGGTCTTACTTGTCGTGAATACTCATCATAGGGCCTACGGCCTCTCACTCTCAGTGGAAATTGTTCCTCTCCTTGGAAAGATGGTCCACATGTTTCCAAAATTGGTGTGGGTACCCTATTACCAGCCTCACCAAACCCCTCCAAAGATCTTGTCACCCTCATTTCAGGAGGTGCACTTATAGGAAGCCGAGTTGGCTCCCTTCTCATCCGATTGTCATAGTGGGAAAGATGTTGTTGTGGTGGTGTGACCTGTGGTCGCACATTTGGTGTAGGACGATATCGTGGTGCTAGAGTTGGGCTACTAGCAGTGGTCCACCTAGATGTTGAGGGTCCCTCTCTAGTGAACTCTCGTAGGGGAGGAGCAACAGTTTCTCCAAGAAAGGCTGTCTCTCCTGGTTTGGCTGTATGTGTTGAGAACACTTCCATGAATAATGGTTGTCCTTTCCACGTGAGTTCCCTAATCTCTTTCCAATCTAACGTTCGATATTCATTGGCCCATTTATCAACTATTCTGTTCATGTGTCCTGCACACTTCTCAATTACCACTACATAAGCTAGAGGAAGATCCAGCTCTGGCGATTTAGTTGTGGCATAGTATCCCTCTAACGAATCCTTATAGACCTCTTGAAGTTGGTCATCCTGTAAAACCTTTGTCACAGGAATTTGTCGTACAAACTCCCATTGACTTTCAGCCCCCTGATCCAATTTGCTCTTGCCTTTCCTATCCTTGTCCAAATTTAGATCTACAAGAAGTAAATCATCTCTGGTGGATGGCTTTGAGGATTGGGCATTGGATGGTCCAGGCATGTCCGGCTCGATAAGCCAGTCATCTCTAGACTCTTTTGCTCTGGAAAGTTGTGAATAGTCTAACAACTCAGTTTTAGAGAGCTCCCCTAATTTGTCTACCTTTTCCGGATGGTAGGTGACTTCATAGCGAACACCATCTCCACCCATGTACATGTTACCCTGGTCATTGACTAGAGGTGCTCTATCAAGTTCTGAGAATATGTCGGCTATCTTAACAAGATACCGTTGTTGTGGGTCCCTAAAGATCTCAGCTCCTTGAGCATTTGTGTAGACATATTGGAGTCGCACATTGAATGTTAACCCCATGGTGTCGGCCTCAAATGGATTAAAGGATCGTGTGGGTGTCCTATTTTGGGCTCCGGGATAACTAGTTGATGGCCCTAGATTGTCCATGGACAATGAACTAGTTGTTCTGGAGGAAAGGGTATCGGATTGGGATTCAGAAAGGGTTTCAGCAATATCTGCCAAATTTCCTACTGATTGGGTCCCACTTTCTTGCGTAGGTACTCTAGAAGGTGCCCTAGGCCCTATGGCAGAATCTACAAGACGTCCCGACCGCAAGTGCATAAGGACAAAATTTTGTTTTGGTTTTTTTATGTGTTTTTGTTTCGTTTTGTTTTTTGGTTTTTGTGTTTTTGCTTTTGTTTTTTTTTTTTATAAAAATATATATATATATGTATATATATATATATATTTTTTACCCTACCTAACCACTAAAGGCAACTAAAAAGAATATGTGTAGTGTACTATCTACCCTATTTTTTTATTATTTGTTTTTTTTTAAATGTTTTTTTTTTTTGAAAATGATTTTATGTTTTTATGATTTCTACTTTTTTTAACACAAAAATTATGAATCACACTAAAAAATACTAATTATGCACAAAGTTACAAAAATTTAAAAAATGCAAGTTAAACTAAAAAAATTAAAAAAAATGAAGAACTACAAAATATGCAAAAAATAATAGACTCCTAAAAAATCAAAAAATTTTCTTTTGTCTTCTTTTGTTTTTTTCCTCCTTTTTTTTTGTTTTTATTGTTTTTTTTTGTTTGTTTTTATTTTTATTTTATTTTATTTTATTTTATTTTTTTTAAAATAAATTTCGTGCCAAAAAATATGAGTTTACTAATTATGCATCATTTACAGACTTCTAAAAAAATAAAAAATAAAAAATGCAAGCTACCTTAATTATGCAAAAATTTAAATGATGAACAATGATTTCAAAATAGAAATTGTTTTTTTTTTCTTTTTCTTTTTCTATTTTTTTCCTTTTGTTTTGTTTTGTTTTTATTTTTATTTTATTTTTGTTTTTGTTTTTAATAACAAAAAGTTAAAACAATGCAAATCTAAACTAATTATGCTAAAAATTACAGAAATGAAAAAATAAAAATTATGCAAATAATATGGACTCTTAAAAAATAAATAATTTAATTTTTTTAAATTTTTTTAAATTTTTTTTATTTTTTTAATATTTAATTGTTCTCTTTTTTTTCTCTTTTTTTCCTTCTTTTTTTTTAATTCTTTATATATATATATATATATATATATATATATATATATATATATATATATATATATATATATATTTATTGTTTTATTGTTTAATTTTTTTATTATATTTTTTTTTAAAAAAAATACAAAAATCATGAAAATTTAAAAAAAACAAAAAAAAACAAAAAAAAACAAAAAATCCCACTAACCTTATCTTTCGCACGCCGTTCGCCGGATTTGCCGCCGGCTCCACGTGCCTCCTCACCGCTTCGTCTTCCTCGCCTTCTTGCCTTCTTCTGCTCTGCAGTCCGTAACCAGCAGCAGCCGCCTTCGCAGCCCCTTCTCCTCCTCCTCAACTCACTGCGCTCAAGCCAGCCAGCTTAGCCCGGCTTCCCTTCGCCTTGCTGCTGCTCTTTGGCGCCTCCACAACTGCAGCTGTTGCGCCCGTTGAAGACACTGTCCGGCTGCTGCTTGCCACAGCCCACCCAAGCTACGGTCTTTGTCCGGCTCAAAGGATACAGTCACAGTCGGCCCCTACAGTTTTTTTTCTTCGCCGGCTTGCGCTCTTCGCCCACAGCAGCCGACGGCCACCACCTGCTTGCAGACGAAGCTACCGCCTTCGGCCACCTCCACTGCCGGCCTCCAAAGCCTTAGCGAAACTATATATATATATATATATATAGTTTCCTTTGCTGCTCTCCTACAGCTTAGCGCCTTCCACGATGCTCGTCAGCTCTCCTCTCCTCCTTTCAGCCTCTGCGCCCGCGCCAGCTTTGCCCCCGCCTGTGCTATCGCCGCCGGCCACCTCCACTAAAACCTTAGCAAAACTATATATATATATATATATATATATATATATATATATATATATATATATAGTTTTCTTTGCTACGCAGCTGCCTTGCTTATGCCAACGCCGCCCAATAGCCTGCACCACTCGTTAAAAAAACGATTATATATATAAATATAAATGTTTTTGTTTTTTTTTTTTTAAAAAGCCGTCTTCTAACTGTCCTTCGAACCTCCACGGCCTTTCCAATGTAAAATATATATATATATATATATATATATATATTTTCTTTGCTGCAGAAGCCTCCCCAATGTATATATATGTGTATAAATAGAGATATATATATATATCTATTTATTTTTTCTTTGCTGTAATTATGGAGATGCCTCCCCCCACGATAACAACACGACAAAACATCAAAAGAAAGGTCGCCTCCAACACTTCCTATCTCCCTTCTCTTTCCCTCTCCCCTCTCATCCTTAAGCGGACTTCTTGCTTGGGAGTCTATGGGGCTTGCATAAGCTATGGAAGAGCTTAGCAACGCACCTCTTTTCTTTTTCTTTTTTTACTAATCACGTGTTAACGAAGAGCATGAAAGAATGAAATGACAAAAAACAATGAAGGTAAGCATAATGAACGGTACTTGAAAAAGCATAAAAGCAATGAAACATAAAAAACAATGCGGGAGAAACCTCAACCGCTCAATGGTTAACCTTATCCACTCACACCGGGATCACACACCCAAACTTAACCTAATCACTCAATGGTTTTGCAACCAAAAGAGGAAATAGTGGTGGTTTCCACACACTCTCAACCGGATTTGAGTCTTCTCCCCGGCAGCGGCGCCAATGGAGAGACGGAAAACTCTCTCTCTTGTAGCAAGAGGAGTACGATCCACACTAAGCTCAATCCAATGGGATTTGCATCCCTTTCGGAGCTAGGGATTCGACCTGTACCGGTGCACAAGAGCTTATCCACAAATGGAGAGAATGCTCATGGCTACCATCACTTGACACTAGACTAAGCATACACACAAGCTCAACTTGTCCTCATTCCTACACACCCATTCATTCACAAATACAAGCAAGAGGAATACAATCACTATGCACTCAAGCAAAGAGAAAGACCTCACTCCACTCCTATCTTCCTACAAGCATGCATACATTCAAGCATCAAGCTTCCATGAAAGCTTCAAATCAATCCATGTACTCAAAAATGAAATACTAAAAGCATGCATAAGAGTAAAATGATTAGAGAAGAGGATGAGAAAGACTCATGACATTGCTAATGATTCAATGAAGAGATTTACCTCATACAATGATGTAGATGGGGTGAGAGAAGAGTCTTCACCTCTATGGAGAAGAGGGAGAGTAGGTCTCTCAAAGGAGCTCTTGCATGAACTAAGCCCAAAGTGTGTCTAAGCTCTCAAATGAGCCACCTTTTATACAAAAATTCTAGGACTCCCATAAGTCCCCATGTGGGATTATTATCAAACCCTCTCCCACATTCATCTACAAAGTGGAACTCTTTTCAAGAGCCCTAAGTATCGTTTTTGTTGCATCCTGGTATTGATCTTCATTTGCATGCAACAAGTCTCAAAATTCGATCTGAAAATTGAGGCAAAACATCCCAAAAACCATGAAAAATCATAAAAATTAGCATGAAAACGACGACAAGCCATATTCGAGCTACTTTTTGAGGGTCTAAACGACAAAATCACGGATGACTCGGGGAAACAAAGTTGTGGTACTCCAAAAATACTACAACTCCCTCATACAAAGTCAAACCCTCAAAAACGTGCTGCGAAACAGGGGAAAAAATCTCGAAATTTTTTTTAAATCTTAAGACAGTGATGGAAAATAGGTTTTAAGACCGCCTCTTCCATATGGGAAGTTCCTAGCATACACTTTTTTTGAAAAAAATATCTCAGAGGTCGTTCACGTGCGTATAGTGCCTAAGCTAATTAGGGTAAACAGACACCCGTTTGATCCAACGAAGAGTACGCCAAACTGTGATTGCTCATTAAGGAGCATTTAGGCACTCTAACATGGCCACGATAGAGGGATTGCCAGTGATCACACAAGGACTGAATCCAATGGCTGGCATCTTCGAGCCATTGAGATCTTTGCCACTGCCATTTGATTGTTGTTTTACATTTCTCTCTCTTTCTTTATAAACCCTAGAAGTAAGACCTTGGCCAATCCCACATGCTGAAGGTTAGAGAGTTTCATCGGGGACCCCTCCTTTGCTCTACCACTTATTCGGAACAAAGTGTCATGTACAAAGTGGGAAGGACATAGCTTCTTCACTTCCTTAAGTGCTAGGGGATCTCCCTCCAAACCTTCTTCATTTGGGATGTCCTCAAAGAATTGTGACAGATCTTGCTCGCCAAATCGACGAGTCTCCTCTTGTAGTATGCATTGGGACTCTGAATGATCTATTTCCTCAACCTGTGGAGGTCTATATCATTTGCAAGCTGCTTCAGCCACCATTTGGTTAATTTGTATTCACAAAGAAATATAATTGATTTTATTATATTTAACAAAAAAATCATACATAAATAAGCAATTAATATGCAGACAATTTAGAGACAATCATATGTAGATAAACAATTGAATATTCGAGACAATTGAAGGACACATAATCACAATAGTCTCACACTTAAATTTTTGAGACAATTTACACTAGAATTGCCATTAATATTCGAGACAATTTAGTATAGTCACACTAGTCACACTTAAATATTCGAGACAATTTAAAGATGCCTAGTCACAATAGTCACACTTGAATTTTTGAGACAATTTACACTAACATTGCCATTAATATTCGAGACAATTCAGATAGACTTTTTGAGATACAAGTTTGAGATATATAATATATCCATGTTACTTGTAAATACAAGGCACTGTATGGATGCAAGCATGAGATCTTATTAATGTCTAGCCTAGTTTTTTGGGCTCCATGCATACACAAAGCTAAATTTGCTGATGGCCTTGATAGGGGATATATTGACATCCCTAATTGCATGGTTTTGCTTATTTGAGCGATTAATGCAGCAACTTCATCATTTGGAAATGGCTTTAGAATACAATCAAGCAAGCACTTGATTTGGAAACTTTGAGAATATACATCTTGGGCCTTATTGTAAGGGGGAGGAATTGTAGAAAAGCATTCAGGCGTAACATGTTTGTATTTTTGTTGCCACTCTGTCTTTGTGGTCTTTCATTTGGAAGCTTCAAAAAATGCGATGTGCTTCATGTGCGTGTTGCCCACTGCCAGCCCCACATAAACATTACCTGTGCTCTCACCAAAATGAAAAAGAATATTCCTGACATGCAGATCATTATACAGGAGATCCTTATCATGTATGTACTCAAGTGTTTCCAAAAGGCCATTAATGATTTGTTGAGTGGTCACAAATACCCCTTACGGGTGCTAGGGTGAACACAACTAGCTTTTTTTCAAAAAAAAGGATAAAAAGAAAAACAAAAAGCAAAAAAGAAAAAGCTTCGTAATTATACATGCTAATCAGTGTACATGTACACTAATACACATGCTAATCAGTGTACACATACACTAATCACCCTAAACCTGCAAAGCATTATCAAATTGCTCTCTCTAATCACTCTCTCACTCTCTCACCGAGCCATTGAAAAGATCGATCGACTAAGCTTTCGATGGCTTATAATGTCAGTTTTTTGATCGATATATTATTGATCGATAATTTTATCGGTCAAAAAGAAAAAAAATGTTATTCGTCTAACGACAAATAACTCGTGTTATTTGTACTAAATCCGTATAATGCTATGTAGGTACAGATCCTCAAGTCTACAAACTCGTCAATAGCTTATTCATCCACACAATATAGAAAATGTCAATTCTTTATTGGTTTTGTACGACATGTTGTACATAAACATCGTTGTTGCAACTGTGAATGATGTCTTATTGCAAAACCCTAACATGCGTTGCTCTCATCCTATTTCTCTCTTTTTTAATATGAAAAATAAGATCATGACACAATCATAAACAATTGCTAAACCTAGTCACTTGAATATTCACAAACAAATATGTTTAGTGCACTACAATGAAATCTTCATCGACACCCTCCACTATACTCTTTTGGGATCAATACAAACAATGTTCATGCCTAATTTTTGTGCTACCATAGCACAATCTCCACATCCAGCATAAAGCTCTACTATCACTTGCCCTTGCTTTACATGACGCTTCAATAGGCTATCCCAAAAGTCATATCGATGCTGAGATCCACTTGCAAAGAAAACATCTCTCTTAATTCCACCAAAAAATGTAATGCCCTTATTTTGAAGCACAAAAATGTTAACTACATACCTCGCCATGTGATACCATCTGGAAGTTTTCCCTAGTGCATCATGTTGTAAGGATCAATGATATAATTAGGTGAGAAAGGTTGTGTATGGTTTTGTCCAACTATGCTCGTGAAGGTAGTAGAGCGATGAGGGTATGTATCTGCACAAGAGTATGCGATGATTTTTTTGTAGCAAAAAGTGATGCTTAATGGAAACCTCTATGGTTAGTGTTTCTTACCTCTTGTCCAAAGGCCTTTCCAATCTGCATTGTACATTGCACATTCACTAGGGTGTCTAAGGAGAAGCCACAACGCTCGACTTGTGGTATAATGGTTGCCACTTGATACACAGTACTGATGACAACAATAGAGCCATTGTCATCTAAGATGCTCTTAAAAATCTAAAGCAATACAGGCTCCTCTCTATCTATGCGGTGTCAGAATGACAAACACAAAAAACGTAAGCACGACATACACACAACATATACACAGTAACACATATAGTCTTAATGAAGGGAAAATCATCTCATCACTCACATGTGTAGAGATTCTATGGTTGGACAATGTCATCAGGGTAGCCATAAACAGAACCTCCTGTGGGCAACCTCACTACAATACAATCACACGCTGTGCTTGTATTTGACACCTTTAACAATAAAGGTTATATCTCCCTCTTTGACCTTCTGCAACATATCAAAGACATGTACTAGCTCCTGTGGACACTCCTGGTTTCAGAATTGCACGGCGGCCTACCTTCAAAGGATCCCCAATAAATGCCCTCATCTTTGTAGAATGATGTCCAGCCACACCATGTTGAGTAGAATTACACATCAATTGTCATTACAGAATATAAAAGACACACCTTTACAATCCAACACCGAGGCTTCTATAATGGTAGAGGAACTAGCACTTTAATGTTCGCTCAAAACGTCGAGGACTAATGTCATGGTACTACGAGACACTCTTACATTTTGTAAGTTCATGCACCACACAAATACATTACATTATCATTACTAATGAGTAAAATCATACCTGGCAAATTCATTTGGATTGGGGTCAGGTCACCCATGCTACGTGGATTGATATGGCGCAATGGGCTTCAATTCTTCCCAAGCTTATCTGGATCCATAACTTAATCTATGTTAGTATCCAAACAATGTAACAATAATACCAATGAACCATAAGCAAAGGAGTGCCCTGCCTGTGTTGCTGCACGACAACTTTTGGAGTTGCCTCGATCTTATGAGTGCTATTATCAGAATCGCTTTCATCACATTTTGATGGAGAGGTATCAGAGTTGTCCTCTTCCTATAGTGCCTTTCCTTTTTTCTTTCCCTTAATTACATCCCTCTTTGGCACTTTTCCCCCTTCATCATCATTATCCTTATCATCATCACCTCTTCATCTTCATCATCCCTTTCATCTTTCATAAGACCTTTTCCCTTGCCTTGAACATGTGATTTGTCACGTAGACTTCTAGGCTTCACAATAGAATTCACGATTCGAAAAGATATAAGAAACAATATTTAAAATAAACTGAAATATCTAATTGTATAGCTCATACCATGGTTGATTACTTCACTTTACAGGCTCGAGTATACATCTCCTTCTCACTCTTGAAAAATTTTCCTCTTGGAAAATTTTCCACTTGGAAAGTCAAGGAACAATGGGCATCTCTTGTATATCCTTGCATCCCAAAGGTCATGAAGTGGCTGCTATGTATACATATTGCTCTTAGGTTTTGGATTGCACCAATCTTTTAAGATTTGCAGGCACATCTAGAATTATATCTCTCTGCATGGCACTTACAAATCCATCTACACATTATTATTTCCATTTAGTTTACAAATATAAGAGTACAACTAAGTAGTAAGTAAGCTTTGTAGAATGTTATGCACCTAAACACAGCATGCTCGGGTAGCCTTGACGATAGTAGGAAGATAACTTATCACATCGTCTAGAGTCTATGATAGAAAACCAGCCACGCAAGAAATAAGGTAGGAGATTAAACTTTCCACCCACTATTCCTTTAGTTATATAAGGTGGTCAACACAATGCAGAGGGAGAGATAACTCAAGAAGAGGTGTAGGAAATTGTGGAGAGTGACATATACGACTCAATGTGGGCTATACGTTGAATATCTCTACATAGCAAGATAACTTGTTGTGTAGAAAATTGTGGAGAGTGACATACACGACTCAATGTGGGCTATACGTTGAACATCTTTACATAGCAAGGTAACTTGCCAAGGATGGTCAGGTGGCCAAGATGGCAAGTGCAAAAGAGCATCAAGAACTACAGGCAAGGTGTTCCAACTCCTTCTTTCTATGGTATGAGAGAATGGTTTGGGGAGCAAAGGCATCAGTTCATATGGTTTTGTAACAGCAACCGGCGGATCATACTTGGAGAGTATGTAACACCATGTATCAATCATCTGCTAGCCCCCGATTGTTTGGCCAATGGGACGAGGTACAAACCTGATTGTGGATGAGATCTGAGCATTGGAGGCTGGTGGGTTTGTGTTGCAAAAGGGACTACGTTAGGAAGCAATTGATGTAGCCATCGGTCAACAAGGTACAAAAGTGGCATATCGGATATGGTGGCCAATAGAATAAATTCGGCAATTTCAACAGTCTTTGAGCATTTGGTCATTAAAGTCGGGAAAATAAAAGTGTTTGTAATTGAGACCCTTAGCGGAGTTATGGGTACATTTCCAAAGAGACGGAGAAGCCTCTACTAGAGGAGTTAAAGAATACAATAGCCAAAAAGCGCATAGATGTAGGAACCACAAATAGTTATGGTATGTCATCAATTGTAAACAATGTTTGATTGCAATAGCCCTTATAAGAACATAGTTGTCTTTAGCCCGAGAGGATCATGTAATAATCTTTTTGGAATAAAGTGGTCTCAACTATAGATCGCCTTGTCTTTTGTATTAACTGCCTTATCAAATTTTTGGTTTGTTGTTGTTTTGATTAATTAAATGAAATTTCAAGTTTGTTGTCATGTTTTGAATATCAATTATGATAGAAGAGTTGTATTTCGAAGTTGTATGTGAATGAACTTGATTTTATTTGTAATTGAAAGTGGTATTTTCGATCCTAAGGATGTGATGTCGTCATGTTCTTCTCTCTCTTACTCTCTCGCTCTCTCTCCCTCTTCTTGTCAAATAATTATGCCATGACCTCAATCATAATTGTAAAAATATTGACCTTAATAAATTTACATTCTGCATTGTTTCTTATAAAACGGTATGCAAGGCGTATACTAGATATCTTGCCTAGAATGAAATTATCTTGTATGTATAATTGTATACATTATTCACCTTGTCAATTATACTCGCATGCAATGATATAAGGTCACATGCAAAGACATACAATGACATACAATCACATGCAACACTATGCGAAGGGCAAGTACCATGAAATGACATGCACATGTAATAATATCCAAATGCAATGTCATGCCATGCCATGCAATGCAATGTATTGTAATGGCACATACATGCATTGACATGAAAAAGGATAATAAAGAGAAGGCAATGTCATGCAAATGCAAAAATACAAATATAAAAAATAAACTCACATGTAATGCTATGCAAAGTTATGTGAAGATGTGGGAGAGATAGAGACAAGGGAGACAAAGGGAGAGAAGAACAGATTATGCATAGGGAGGGTGGGACAAGGAGAGAAAGAGGGAAGAGGGTGGGAGAGGAGAGAGGGGGAGGGTAGGAGAGTGAAAGGAAGGGAGAGTGAAGGAGAGAGAGAGAGAGAGAGAGAGAGAGAGAGGAGGGAAGAGGGTAGGAGAGAGAGAGGGGGGGGAGGGAGGGAAGAGGGTGGGAGAAGGAGAGAGAGGGAGGGTGGGAGAATGAAAGGGAGGAGAGCAAAAAACGAAGGGGGGAGAGAGAGAGAGAGAGAGAGAGAGAGAGAGAGAGCTACCAAAGAGAGCGAAGGATAGAGAGAGTTAACAAAGAGAAGGATAGACAGAGTGAGAGAGGGATAGAGAGAGAGAGAGAGAGCGAGAGCCAAGAGAAGGATAGAGAGAGAGAGAGAGGGGGGGGAGGATAGAGAGTGAGTAAAGAGAAGGATAGAGAGAGTGAGAGGGGGAGAGTGAAAGGGGAGATGAAGGAGAGTGAGAGAGGGGGAGGGAAGAGAGTGGGAGAAGGAGAGAGAGGGAGGGTGGGAGAGTGAAAGGGAGGGAGGGAGAAAAGGAACGGTGGAAATAGATAGAGAGAGAAAGGAAGGAACAAGGTTGGTGGTGTGGGCTAGGCTAGGCGGTGGTGGGCGGAGACGGTGGTGGCAATAGTTAGAGAGATTGTTCAAGTCGAGAAAGGTAGCCAAGAAAAGCTCCCTTCACCAAGCTCCCCCAAAAATCACAGTCACATCTCGGTAGCTCTCATTGATCTACTTAAAGGTGTTAAGACTCAGAGGCAACATATTATTCAGATGATCCCTCCGCGTTTACAAGCTTTCAAGGACCTTAAGGTTGCATTATTTGAGGCTCCTTGCATTAGTCTCCTAGGATGACCCATTTCACGTAATCACCGATGTGAATAACATTGCAATTGGAGCGGTCTTGCAACAGAATGGGCATCCAGTTGCTTGCATGTCCCATAAGCTAGTCCCTGTAGAAAAGAACTACTCGGTCTATGACAGGAAACTCCTTGCGGTGATACAGGTTCTGAAGCACTGAAAACATTTTCTTTATGGACGCAACCTTGAGATTCGCACAGATCACCAAGCTTTGCATTGTCTTCAAACGATGCCAAGTGCGAATTGGAGTGATTGTCAACACTGTTGGCGCCAAATTTTCCAACAGTTTGGTGACATGATCAAATGTTTTCTGGGTAAGGCCAACCCAATGGCCGACGCCTTGAACACGAAGGAAACCATGTCCCATATCCAATCCACACAGATGGATCTTGCTAGTACAAGACTAGATAAAATGAAGCACAAGTACATGGATTCCATGGAATTCGATACTCAACGAGAACAGGCATTGTGCAGGAAAGAAACTGTGTTCCACATCCAATCCACATAGATGGATCTTGCTAGTATATGACTAGATGAAATGAAGCACAAGTATGCGGATTTCATGGAATTCGGTGTACTGAGTGGGAATAGGCATTGGACGCCATAGGACCATGCCATTTTTTGATACACGATGGTTGGCTTTTCTACGAAGGTCGCCTTACGGACGACCAGACGGAGATTTATAATCAATTAGCATTCGACGTGCTGAAGTGTTATGTTCATGGAAGAAATAGTTTTTGCCTTTAGTTCAAGCTGTGTTGAAAGACTCTTTTTCTTCATCTATTGCAAGACTCCATACAAGGCAACATTTGGAAGACCATTCCAATCTTTTTTGACCAAGATGACTTTTTGAATGCCTATAGCTAACAGGTTGACGGAATCTTACCAAGAGATCTTGGAGTCTATGAAAGACAGGTTGCCTAAAGCACACACGGCCTATACCCGACATGCCAACAAAGACAAAAGAGATATGATCTTCTAGGAAGGAGACTGGGTATATCTTAGAATCATGAAGCAAAACTTGAAATAGGTAGGCAAGCGATCCCAAAGTTATTATTTCGGAGCTTTGGACCCTTTCACATTCTAAAGAAGATCAACAAGGTGTCTATGAAGCTAAAGCTATCTCCCAGTTGGCCGTGCATGATGTGTTCCATGTGAAATACACCAATCCTTGGTTGGGGCCCTTCAGAGAGTATTTGGGACCCAATTGGGTGTACCTTGTGTTTGTTCTTCTTCTTCTCTCTCTCTCTCTCACCCTCTCTCTTGCACTCTTATCTCCGCTACACTGTGTTTGTGCAATCGTCAGAAACCAAGGTGCTGAATATTCATTATCAAAGTATAATCCTGTCTGTAAGCTCCGCATGTTACAATCCTTTTGGACCTATTGTTACTCCCAACTATAAACTCAAACACAATGTTCTTAACTTCAGTGCAGGCCATACAATGCTTCTTAGGTGGGTTCCCTGATTCTTTCAACTCTAGTATTCTATCGCTGTCCTCCCATAAAGAATGATCAGCTAAGATGTTTGACAAAAGCACATAGCCAGAAGCATTGGTTTGATCCATTTCTTGAACTTGGTCAAAGGATAGGCGTCCTGACTCTACATTGCCATATGTTCGGCAATTCGTGAGCAGCGACATCCATACAATAGCATCTGGTGAAATAGGCATAGTGTGGGCTAACTTTAAAGCATCCTTCAGCTTCCCAGCACGCCCAAGGACATCGATCATGCAGCTATAGTGTTCAATATTGGGGATTATACAGTGATCTTCAATCATGGATTTGAAGTATACAAAAGCCTCATCTAGCAGGCCAGCATTACTGCAAGCACCCAAAACACTGGTAAATACCATGTCATCTGGCTTCAATCCTTCCTGCAGCATGGCCTGAAGGCATTGTGTGACTTGCCAGAAGTTTCCATAAGAGGCATATCCAGCCATTATGACACTCCACGACACCACATCCCGATATGGCAGCTTTTCAAAAACTTGCCTTGCCTCCTCTAGATCCCCACATTTAGCATACAACTCAATAAGAGCACTGCCAATAGCCATGTCAAGCTCGAGCCCACTTCTTCTTACCTGTTTATGCACTAACCTGCCACGCCCTACAGCTCCTATGCTAACACATGCTTTCAATGTGCACAAATACGACACTCTAGTCGGCTGTATCCCTTCCTGCTGCATTTTTTCATAGAGCTCCAGAGCAGCAAAGCCATGCCCATGTTGAGCATACCCCACAATCATTGCACTCCATGATACAACATCCTGGCATGCCAATACATCAAACATTTTATGTGCTTGTGCTAAGCTTCCACATTTGACGTACATGTCAACAAGGGCATTTCCAATTACCTTATCTGATGCAAACTTACTTCGAAGAATCAAGTCATGTATTAACCTGCCTTCCTGTGCGGCTCCTATGTTACCACATGCTTTCAAAACGCATACAAATGTCGCCTGATCTGGGTGGACACCTTCTTGCTGCATATCCTTAAAAAGTGCAAATGCAGGATGACCCTGCCCATGCTGGGCATGTCCCCCAATCAGTGCACCCCAAGACACTACATCTTTGCTCGGTAAAGTACTGAACACCTTGTGTGCTTCCTCTAGGCTCCCACATTTTGCATACATGTCTACAAGGGAGTTCCCTACAGCTGTATGTGATTCCAGTTCACACCTAATGATGTGGTCATGTATCAGCTGGCCCTCTTCAAGGGCTCTAATGCCCCCACATGCTTTCAAGGCGCTCAGATACACAACCTTGTCTGCCATTATGCCCTCCTGTAGCATTTTGTCAAATAAATCAAGAGCATGGAGACCATCGTCATTCTGAGCAAACCCTGCAATCAATACACCCCATGTAACTACATCTCGACTAGGCAAACTGTTGAACACATTGTGTGCCTCATCCAAAGTCTGGCATCTAGCATACATATCAACAATAGCATTTCCAACGGCCACATCTGATTCCAGATTACTTCTAATTATTTCATCATGAATAACCCTGCCCTTGTCTACAGTTAATACACAAACACAAGCTTTCAAGATGCATATGAAAGTGACTTTGTTAGGTTTTAAGCCCTTAAGTTTCATTTGATTAAACTTTTCAAAGGCAACCTCAACATGCCCATTGTCGGCATAACCTGCGATGATGATATCCCATGACACAGCATCATGTGTTGATAGCCTGTCAAACATATTGCTCGCCTCCTCTAGGCTACTGCATTTGGCATATAAATCAATCAGAGTATTGCCAACCATCACATATGAATCAAGGCCGCTATGGATTACCTGGCTGTGGATTAATCTTCCCAGGGCTAATTTGCCAAGACTGGCGCATGCTTTCAAGATACACAAAAATATGACTTTGTCTGGCTTTATGCCCTCATGTTTCATGTTTTCATATGATTTGAGGGCAGAAAGACAAAGCCCATGGTGGATGTATGCTGACATCATAGTGCCCCATGCCACTACATCTCTGTTCGACATCTTGTCAAACACTTCACATGCCTCCGTCAGGCTTCCACATGCAGAATACATGTCAATAATTGCACTCCCAAGAACAACATCCGATTGAAAACAACCTTTCCCTATCTGTCTATGTATCAACCTGCCATGCTCTATGTCACCTATGGTGCTACATGATTTCAAAAAGGACACATAAATGCCTCGATCTGGTTGTATGCCCTCTTCTTTTATTTTCTCAAAAAGTTCAAGGACAAGGGCATCATTACCATACTGAGCATATCCGGATATGATCGCCCCCCATGACACGACATCTCGATTGAAAAGTCGATCAAAAACTTTATGTGCTTCTTGTAAGCTCCCACACTGTGCATACATGTGAACAAGAGAGCTTCCAATGGCTAGGTCTGAATCAAGCCCAGTGGCTACAATCTCTTCATGTATCAATCTACCTAGCTCTATAGCCTTGATGCTTCCACATGCTTGCAAGGTGGACAAAAATGTGACTTTGTCTGGCATGATCGTGCCATCTTGCTGCATTATACCAAACAAATCTAAAGCCTTTCCATATTCTCCAAGCTTGACATGTGCTGTGATGATGGCATTCCATGTATAAACATTAGCTATGGGAAGCTTAAGGAATACCTGATTTGATGCTGGCAAGCTACCACACAAGGCAAAGAATCTGATGAGATGGTCCTTTAATACTGCAATGGATTCAAGGCCACTGCTGATGATGAGGCAATGGACTCTCCATGCTGCTTCCAGGTCTTTCTTCTCTGTGCAATGCTGCAAGAGATGGTAAATTGGGTCTCGGGAAAGAATGATGGTGTTAGGATCCAAGGAGGCCAAGACCTCAAATGCCTCATGTGGGCGATTCTCCTTGCAGAGCTTTGTCAAGGCTTCTTCTAAACCTTCGACATGGTAGGAAGGTATGGGCCGTCTTGTAGGTATTGTGGTGACACCACGCCTTGGCGGCAGGAGGCCTGTGTTCAAGCGGGTATGCAGACCTGTCCTTAAAGGAGGTGATCGAGTACCCGCTCGGACTTGCCCACTGCGCATCAGAACAAGCAAAATTCATGTGTTCCATCAAAATTTGGCGACAGTTTGAGCGACTGTTGTAACTTGTCTAGATAGGCTAGTGTGCCCCTTAAATGATCATACTTGGGTACTGTGGCACTCTTTGTTTGATTTGAAGAGTCTAATTAATTGTGCCCAATATATGGCACCAAAATGTTTTTTTGTATTTTAACTAAATATATTATGTGAGATTTTCAAAAATAAGAGTGTTTTTTAAGGTTTCATTTTAGTATGTAATCATTAATGTTTGAAGAAGTCTATGAAATGATGATCCTCATATTCTCTCTATTAAAGGCAATAAAATGATGACCCCCATATCGTTTCTATTTGCATACATTAACCCATATGTTTTCTATTTGCAATCCCTTTAGAACACTCTTTGGACCTTAATAAAAAATTTTCTAAAATTATATACCCCTACGCCAAGATGTCCAATTCATATATTCAATTAATTTCTAATGCACATTGGAAAACTCTTTTTAAGATATTGTTTCAGGGGATCTCTTCTTATTGACTGGGAGAAAATTCTTATCCAAAAATATTTAAAAACTATATTACCTCTCTCTAGACCAAAACAAGGGAAAACATTGTTTTCTTGCATTCTGAATTAGGGGATGATTATAAAGACTGAAGGGGAGGTTCTTACATCTTTACATCTCAAAAGCTAGAGGGAGGAATGGTATATCCTACCCCACTTAAAAAACGCGAGATGTCCTCATCTCACACAACTGAAGGATAATCTTGGTAAAATCATCTTCTTACTCCCATGGTGGTACTTAATTCCAAAAATCAAATTCCTAACAGAGAGAGCTGAAGATTTTAGACTTGATCATTAATGGTGCCATAAATCTATCCGTCCTCTTTCTTCCCCACTACATCAGCTATTGTGGGCAGTTCATGCTGTGCAGCTATCTGGGATGGGACTCTTTCTTTTCTTAGTCAAGTTTGTTTTTCCAACTTAACAGACACTCAAGAATCTTAGGTGAAAAGACCACTTTATTTATAATTCAATTCCAACTTTAGATCCAACTCATTCTAAGGTTCCTTAAAGTTTGGTCAACCCTCTCAGAATCCTGGGATAAAGATCTATTTAAGGGAATAAAATAATGACCTGCATATTGTTTCTATTTGCATGCATTCACCCATATCCTTTCTATTTAAGGTCCACAATTCTCTATAAAAAGCCTCAAAGGGCTCACTCCAAATGAGTAGAGGGAGGGAGGGAGGGAGAAAGAGAGTGGGAGAGGGAGGGGTAGAAGAAACTCGTCTTCTAAAGTTGTATTAATTAAATGCCACATCAGCGACATTTAATTAAAGCATATCAAATAAATTGCCGATTAGTCCAACTTACAATCTCCCATAGTGATCGCCTCCACTACTTCACAGTTACCAAGAAGAGGAAGATGGAGTTTGGGTTCTCTGCGGAAAGTATACCTGCTAAACACAAGTTTCACTCACCACCTAGATGTGTAAGCCTTCTACTTAACACCCTCTCTTGTGCTAGACTACCTTGTGTTGCATAACCCTTCAAGTCGGCCACATTCTCTTGCTCACATCACACTACTCTAACAACTCATAGTAAAACAGACAGGACAAGAGCTAACAAAATATTCATTTTTTATAAAGCTTACCCAATACATGGACTGTCTTTTCCTCAGTTCATAAAGGAGATGTAGCCTACTCCAACTTTCACCTCTAAGGGTCGAGTCCCTTACAAAACACCCACTATGAACTAAATAGGTTACAACCTCTGCCGGGGCTATACCTACTCCAACTTTCACCTCTAAGGGTCGATTCCCTTACAAAACACCCACTATGAACTAAATAGGTTACAACCTCTGCCAGGGGCTATACCTCGATATCCACATTGTCATGATATCTATATTACAAGCAAGATCTTTCGAGCTACAGTTTATCGAGGAAGGAGAGATAGTTCTCAACAAAGATTTTCCCTCGCCTTGGGAAATGGACGGAAAGAGAGCACTCAAAAGAGATCTCTGCTCCCTTGGGAAAGGAAGGGAGATGTGCAAGCCATAAGTAGCCCAGCTCAAGGTGGAAACCATGAGTAGCCATGAGATGTGCGATCCATGAGAAGCCTAGCTCAGGGTGGCCAATGCTTGTTTTGTGAGTGCATAAACCGTCGGTGGATTTTGGCTATCGGAGAGAAGGTCGAGGGAACTCGAGTGATGGTGAAGGCGAGGGACAGAGAGCGTAAAGAGCACCAGCATGATGGCCGACGACAGCGGCCAATGAGGTCGAGGAGCTTGGTGAAGATAACTAAAGACTAGGATAGAGTATTTCATAGCTATAGATGATATACTTAAGCACCCCTTAACAATGAGGGTTAGGAAGACTAATAATAATGCTAAAAATACTTAATCCATGAGGTTAACCAAAGAGTGGGGTATTTATACAAAAAATGTAGGGCTAGGGTTTTCCTACTTAACCCTAACCCTAACCACCATGAGCCCACATTTGTCCGCCCAAATGATACAGAAGAAGAGACCCAATAACTATCTAAATGAGACCTTAACAATGAGGGTTATTTACATAGTTGTAGATGATATAGTTAAGCACCTTAATAATGAGGGTTAAAAAGACTAATAACAATGTTAAAAATAATTTATCCATGAATATTAATACTTGAAAGAGGTTAACCAAAAATGCTAAAAGAAGCATAAACCAGAGTACAAGAGTAAGCCAAGACTAGATTAAGCCAAAATCATCTATTCACATGAGTGGGGTATTTACACAAAAAAGATAGGGCTAGGATTTTCCCACTCAATTCTAACCCTAACCACTATAAGCCCACATATATCTGCTCAAATAATACAAAAGAGACCCAAAAACTATTTAAAAGAGACTTGTTTGATCTCTGGGGTTTAAAACGTTTCGCCCTCCTTGATGAAAGCCAAAATAGACAATAGGTCGAACAAGCCTTAACCATGGCAAACTTATACCTAAAAATATATGTCAAGTGTCCCACATGCAACCACCATGCTAATCCATAAACTCCATCTCATGATAGCTCCTTACATTAAAACCATATCCTCCAAGCTATAGAATTGAGAGAGAGAGAGAGAGAGAGAGAGAGAGAACCAAAAAGGGGAGGAGAGTTTGAAATTTTTAAAAAGTTGGGGTGAGTGGAAAGTTTTTAGGTTTTGGCGTTGAGGTCAACATTCTCCTTGATCTTTTATACTATTGTTTAGCTTAAGACCATGTTATTATTCTCCAAGGCATTTTACCTTTTCTCCTTCTTCTCTATAGCTTTCAAACTCTTCATGATGACATCTTTGTGGGTAGCCTCAACTGCTTCCAAGTTTGCTTTTAACTTTTGTACTTGTGTGGATGCATCTTTTACTTGCTTCCAAAGGGCGGCGTTACGGTCGTGGAGCATATGTGTTATCAGGAGGTGGCATCGCCAAACCTTTTGTTCTTGCGCCCACATTGCATTTGTGCTTGATTCTATCTCCAGCCTAGCCTATGGTTGGTTGAGCAGCTCGTCAAGTCCTTCCATGGTCTCCTGCAAGAATTGTTGATAGTCAATGTTCTGCAGGGAAGCTATAGCTGGGGCAGTCTTTCTTCATCTTCCAATCTTCTCCTCTTGCTTGGACTTGATGGCTTTGGAGTTCTTTGTCATTTACTTGCTTCCATGGGGGCCTCTAGTTCCTGTGTACTAGGGCTGTGGCCGCCTCTACATCTTTTCTTTCCTCAGCTTGTATTAGCGTTGCTTGTTCTGGAGCTGTCTCTGTTGGCGTGTCTGTCGCGCCAGACTTGATTCTTTGAGAGGAGATAGGTCTGTAAATATGAGTTGTGTTGGGCTTGTTGAAGGAGTGATTTGTTGTCGGGGTTCCTATGTGGTATGGCTAAGAAGTGCCTCTTGGTAAGTGCGAATTTTTGTGACCACTTCCTCCTCTAGTCTTTGTGACTCAGCAACAGCAACATCTGTAAGCACTCCCCTCATCTTCTTATATGTTTTCTTCTTGCGCTCGTTCTTGATCTGGTTTATGATCTCCGTGGTCTCCATCAAGATAGCTTTCCCTTCTTGCACAACTTCAGTTATTGATTTGGCCTGGTCTCGTAATAGTGCCAACTGCATTTGCTCCTCTGGTTCGGGCTCCTTTGGAGGCCTTTTTGTTGCTACGTGATTGAGAACCTGTGTGAGGAGGTATGGGTTACATATCTTCGATTGGTGGGATTTCAAGTAATTCTCCATCTCCTTATGTATATAGTATGTCTAATCATCCTCTTTCTCCTCATGTACTTTTGCAATCCGGTTGAGAACGACTCTGTTATATCTGTCCACTGGCTTTACTTGCATCATCAAAGACATGGCCCTGCAAGCTTTCTCTGTAGCCTCATCTTGGATATTCTCGTACTCTGCACCATTCGAATTGTATAAATTCTTCAAGGAACATCAAGAGAAAAAAAATCAAAACAAGCACAAAAAATACATGAATATAGAAGCATGCAGGCAAACCTATATCTCTTGCTTTTCTTTTCAATACCCTCAAAGAAGTACGAGCGCTAGTTTCAGGATCTATGTTCTCTTTGCCTATGGAGGACCCATTTTGAATAGGTATGGTGACAAAGTTCAGAGCTTGTAATAATGGAGGATGCAAAAGAGGTGTGGTGGTGCCAATAGACGACCTAGTCTGGGGTCTCCCTATGGAGCCCCTATCAAACGGCTATCTCCGAGGTGCCATGGAAACATAAACAAAAAACGCACAAATATGTATTTGAGGACTGACCTACACAACCGCCTTTACCTGTTGTGCTATCGAGATGCATGACAGCAACCAATGGATAAACAACTAGAAGCAACCAAACAAAAAACAGACCTTGACGAGTCAAGGAGATCTATGTCTTTGCCTGCCCGTGCTATCCAACAACAAGGCTAAAAAGCCAGGCAAAGAGGAGGAGGGGCAGGCCAATGAAAGTAGGAGGCAACATAAGAATGCGAAGGCACCAGCATGAGCAAACTATTAAAGCGGAACCTCCCAAATAAACCACGGGCCTATGAAAACAACCAGCCCCTGCAAACTACCAACAAAAACCAACGCCCCTGAAAATCGGCTTCAACCTTAACCTTAATAACACCTTCGACCTTAAGGTTAATAACACCTTGCACCTTATAAATACCACCTAATCTAATTAATTAATATGTGTACAAAATTTGGTGCCCATATTAACTCTTACGTTCATGGGCATGCAATATTGAAGCATCCCACTTCATGTAAAGAATAGAATAAAACATACTCATCAATATTTATCTTTAGAGTGTGAAGCAATAAAAATCTTTTTAAAGTGTGAAGCAAGCTTCGAACATAGTAAAGGATAAAACCTACTACCTACATTTCGGAGTATCTTTTAAGTGTGAAACAAGCTTCGAACACAATAAAAGATGAAGCCTAAACCTAAACTTTTATCTTCTAAGTTTGAAGCAAGCTTTGAACACAATGAAAGACAAAACTAATTTTTGTTTTCTAAAATATATGTACAAGTGTGTGAAGTAAACTTCGAACACACGTACACATATATCTAAACCTATATCTAAGGCTCTTTTACTTATTATATTAGAAATATTTTTAATTTTCTAAATTTAGAAGCACTACCTTGGAAGGAAGTGCTTCCTTTTTTAGCTTACAGCCTTCAAATATCGAAAGTCATCGTGCACATAGTACATTGGGAATGATGTACTATTTTTATATAGTGACTTGTTTTAATCAATAATATATCGATCGATAACTTTATCAATTGATAATATATCAATTGATAAAGTTATCGATTGATATATTATGGATCGAAATGTAAGGGCCTAAACGTATAACCCAAAATACGTGATGTGTCACCATATAATATGCCCATACAAAGAGGGAAAACATATAAAATGGACATTATTTGCGTGTAAAACAAATCTCGTTTAACGTATAATGCAACTTAGATCTGTATGTGAAACATGAGTTAAGTATGCTATGTTGAGAAATGAGAAGGGAATATAGAGAGAGTGAGCAAAGAGAAGGACAGAAAGAGTGAGAGAGAGAGAGAGTGTGTGTGTGTGTGTGAGAGAGAGAGAGTGAGAGAGAGAGAGGGAGGGAGGGAGAGGGAGAGCAAAGAAGAGGGTAGAGAGAGAGAGGGAGGATAGAGAGAGTGAGAAAAGAGAAGGACAGAAACACAAAAAGGGTGAGAAAGAGAGAGCAAAGAGAAGGGTAGAGAGAGACAAAGGGAGAGGATAAAGAGAGTGAGTAAAGAGAATGATAGAGAGAGTGAGACAGGGAGAGGACAGATGTTACCATATTATAGTAGTGATGTGTGTGAACACACTTAGGACCGCCGGGGCACTTTTTCCCTCACTAGGAGGTTTTTTCCCCCGTGCATTGTATATACGCCCATTATCTTCTAGGGCTTGTATCTTTCATTTTTGGCACTCATAATACACTACTGTGTTGTGCTCAAGCTTCCTCATCTTCTTGAAGTTGTGTGTGCATTCCTGCAACCCTAATTCCAACAATTGGTATCAGAGCAGGCTTCCTCCTCCCGGGCAGCATCACCGGCACCTGCCGCTTCATCTCCTCCGATTGCGACGAGGTTTCACGAGCGTCTGCAGGTTAGTATATGCCGTGGGAGAGCCCACTGGGCTTGGTCATTTCAGAATTTTGATCTGAGGTCATTTCGCCCTCCGTTTTTGCATTCCAAGTACTGCGCAGGCAAAATCGTCCTACTGTGCAGATTTTCTGTCAGGATTAAAATCTGCAGGACAGGTGCCCATTTGTCTGTTTTGGGCTGTGCTACATAGCACAGGTCAATTTTATACAGGTTTTCCTCTTACAGACAGCATTTACATCTAGTAGTACAGTCATTGGCCATGGCTGACAACAATGATGTATTCCGCATGTTGGCTGCTGAGGATAAGTTGGATGGCACCAACTATCCATTGTGGGCATATATGATGCGACATGTATTGGTAGCAAAGGGGTTATGGAACATTGTGCAGGGTATTGATGCACGTCCTATTGTGGCTGGGAATGCTGCAAACACATCAGAAACAGGTACTGTTGATGATGGTGCAGGCACAAGTGCTGTAGCAGCTGTTCGAGAACCACCACTTTCAGCAGAGCAGATTCGTTGGGATGGTAGAGATGCGCAGGCTCATGCCTTGATTGCGCTGTCTGTCAAACGTACCATTATCCCACATATTCGCTCCTGCAGGACTTCTAAGGATGCTTGGGATGTACTTGCCACATTGTATCAGGCAAGAAATGAGGCTCGTGTTGCTTATCTCCGAAAACAGTTGGAGAGTGAGCATATGAACGAAGGTGATTCTATGGATAGCTTTTTGACAAAGATCAAGGATTTCAAAGAGCAGCTCATTTCTGCAGATGAAATCCTGTCAGACAGTTCACTTGTGCAGACTGTTTTGAATGGTCTACCAGATTCTTATCAGGGTTTTGCTTCCACTCTTCGCTTGATGATGAAAGGCAATCCCAATGCCTTATCATTTGAGGAGTTAGTTTCTGTTTTGCTGCAAGAAGACCAGTCAAGGCAAAACAGGAATATTATGCGTGTCGCAGATCAAGCTTTCGTTGCTAATCAGAGAAGCGGGAAAGGTAAAGCTGGCTTTTCTTCTAGTAAGCAGAAATCTGCAAATGCTGCGCAACCAAAGAAGGAAGACAAAGATGAGAAGAAGGGTGACAAACAGAAGACATTTTGCAAGTACTGTAAGGGAAATGATCATGTCATCAAAGCGTGTCCTAAGCTGGCTGCGAAAGAGGCTAAGAAGAAAGAGGCTGGTATGGCTGTTGCAGATGCCTCTCCTTCTAACAATGAATCTGCTAATGTTGTGCTAGATACAGAATGGGCATTCAATGCGCAGTGCAGTTATGACCCATCTTTGCATGACACATGTATGTCTGCAGTAGATTCAGATGTATGGTACTTTGACAGTGGTGCCACTAAGCATATCACCTCGCAGCGCAGTTTATTCACTTTCCTTGAGTCTGCTCCCACAGGGAATACTGTCACTTGTGCCAATAACTCCTCTTATCCCGTTAAAGGAGTTGGACAGATTGTGCTGAATGTTGCAAATGGCAACACCTTTACACTTTTTGATGCATTGTATGTGCCAGGGATCAAAAAGAATCTGCTGTCAGTCTCCGCATTTGCCAAAACAGGTTTGGTTGTAAAATTTGTGGATGACAGATGTACTGTTCATGATCTCTCTTGTGGTGACATCATTGTAGCATCTGGTTCACTATGTCGAGGGCTGTATAAGCTCAATATGGATGGCAAATGTGTAGAGGATTCAGCATGTGCTATTATGGATACGCAGGCTATTTCAAATGCAAAACTGTGGCATGCACGTTTTGGTCATCTGAATTTTGCAAGTTTGCTGCGCCTGCAGAAATCTGAAATGGTGTCTTCTTTGCCTAAGCTTGAGGCACCTGTCAAGCATGTTTGTGAGGGCTGCATATTGGGTAAAATGCAGCGTGCTTCCTTTCCCAAAGATGGATCAGTGAGAGCTGAACGCAGATTGCAGCTTGTTCACAGTGATGTTTGTGGTCCCATGCAAACTCCATCATTTGGAAACTACCTTTACTTCGTGACTTTCATTGATGATTTTACCAGGCATGCATGGGTATATCCTTTGAAGGCAAAGTCCGAAGTGTTTTTGTGCTTCAAACAGTTTTTGGTTATGGCTGAAAATGTGTCAGAAAGTAAGATGGGCACCCTCCGTTCAGATCGAGGGGGGGAGTATATGTCTTCAGAATTTAATGCATTTCTGGCTGAGCGTGGGATAAAACACCAATGTACAGTGCCGTATACACCACAGCAAAATGGTGTGGCTGAGAGAAAAAACAGGTCTCTCATGGAAATGGCAAGATGTATGGTTAAGAGTCAAAGTCTACCACATGGTTTTTGGCTTGAGGCTGTCATGTGTGCCACTTATGTACTAAACAGGTGTCCCACCAAAGCATTACAGGTTGTCACTCCATATGAGGCTTGGCATAGCCGCAAGCCATCTGTTGGCCATTTACGTGTTTTTGGTTGCCTGGCATATGCATTAGTGCCTGTGCAACATCGCAGAAAATTGGATGACAAAGCTGTCAAATGTATTTTTGTTGGATATAGTGCTGAGAGCAAAGGCTATCGTTTGTATCATCCACAGACAAAGCGCATTTTGGTTAGCCGTGATGTTGTATTTGTGGAAGATGCAGTTCAGCCCTTGGTTTCATGTACTAAGGAGACAGATATCAGCTCACGTGATGTCTATGATACATTGTTGCCTCTTTTCAGTGGTGCACAGTCAAGTGCAATACCTCATGAGGCAGTTTTTCAGCCTATGCAGGTTTTAAATGATGGCACAGATCAGCCTATATCTGATGCAGATGTGCATGATGCACTTGAGGATGAGAGACAAGAGATTGAGGGCTCTAGGAATATGCCTAGATGGCTGGTGCAGACTTTGCGTGACAGCAAGTTGGATGCCCCTTTGTCTAGTCGCACTCGTTCTGGCTCTCATGGTGCCTCTTATGCGTCAGATTGTTATGCATTGGCTGTTTCTAGTATGTGCGATGAAAGTGAGCCTGTTTCATTTGATGAGGCACAAAGTTCAGAAAATTGGATGGCTGCTATGCAAGCAGAATACGATGCTATTATGAAGAATGGTACATGGTCTTTATGTGACTTGCCCCCTGGCAAGAAGGCCATTGGCACTAAGTGGGTATACAAATTGAAGCGTAAGCCTGATGGCACAGTGGATCGCCATAAGGCTAGGCTTGTTGCAAAAGGTTATGCTCAAGAGAAGGGCATTGATTTTGATGAGACTTTTGCTCCCACATGTCGTATGACCACTGTTCGTAGCATCTGTGCATTAGCAGCTCATAATGGTTGGAATGTACATCAGCTGGACATAAAGACTGCGTTCTTAAATGGAGATTTGCATGAGGAGGTGTATGTATCGCAGCCTCGTGGTTTTGTTCAAAGAGGGCAGGAAAACAAAGTGTGCAGGTTAAAAAAGGCTTTATATGGTTTAAAGCAAGCTCCACGAGCTTGGTATGAAAAAATACATGCATATTTGACTGCACATGGGTTTCAGAATAGTCCAACAGAAAGCACTTTGTATGCTAAACGTGTGGATGGTGTACATCTAATCATTGCTCTCTATGTCGATGACATGCTGCTCACAGGACCAAATGAGATTCATATTGCTGATTTTAAGGCTGATTTGAATGCCTCTTTTGAGATGTCAGATTTGGGGCATTTGCATCATTATTTGGGGATACAATTTAAGCAGTGTGATGGAGGTATTGCTTTGTGTCAGACAAAGTATATTGAAACATTGTTGCGGAGATTTGGCCTTGAAGACTGCAAGCCTATTGCTACTCCAATGGAGACAGGTTTGAAGTTGAGTCTTCATGATGCTGGAGATCACTTTGATGTCACACTCTATCAGACAGCTGTTGGTTGCCTCATTTATGTATGCATTACGAGGCCAGACATTCAGTTTGCAGTCTCACAGGTGAGTAGATTTATGCATAGCCCAGGCATTAAGCATTGGCAGGCAGTGAAGCGTATCTTTCGCTATTTGAGTGGTACTCGGCATCTTGGGTTGTTTTATCCCAAGGGGGATCATTGCCGCCAGATTTACATGCTTTTTCAGATTCTGACTGGGCTGGTTGTTATGACACACGCGTGTCCACGAGTGGTTTTTGCTTCATGCTTGGAAGCTCATGCATATCATGGTTGAGCAAGAAGCAGCCTACTGTGGCCACTTCTAGTTGTGAAGCTGAGTACAGGGCAGCTTTCACAGCTACGGTTGAGTGTGTGTGGCTCAGACGCCTTATGGCTGATTTGGGTGTTGGGCAGCCATCTGCCACCACCATCTTCACTGACAGTCAGAGCGCATTGGCAGTTGCGCGGAACCCAGTGTTCCATGCTCGTACGAAGCACATTGAGGTGCACTACCATTATGTCAGGGAGAGACTCTCTGCAGGAGAGATCAGTTTGGCTTATGTGCCAACACAGGATAACCTTGCAGACCTTTTCACAAAGGCTCTGCCTCGTGAGAAGTTCGAAGCTTTTCGCAAAGCTTTGGGCTTACTCCCTTTTGTGGATTCGTCCACATAGCTAGGCACTTCCCTATACATGAGTGCTAGCTCTTGTTCACCGCATCACTCCAGGGGGGATTTGTTACCATATTATAGTAGTGATGTGTGTGAACACACTTAGGACCGCCGGGGCACTTTTTCCCTCACTAGGAGGTTTTTTCCCCCGTGCATTGTATATACGCCCATTATCTTCTAGGGCTTGTATCTTTCATTTTTGGCACTCATAATACACTACTGTGTTGTGCTCAAGCTTCCTCATCTTCTTGAAGTTGTGTGTGCATTCCTGCAACCCTAATTCCAACAACAGAGAGAGCTACAAAAGAGAGAGAAGGATAGAGAGAGTGAGCAAAGAGAAGGGGAGAGAGAGAGAGAGAGAGAGAGAGAGAGAGAGAGAGAGAGAGAGAGAGAGAGAGAGAGAGGGAGCCAAGAGAAGGATAGAGAGAGAGGGGGAGGATAAAGAGAGTGATTAAAGAGAAGGATAGAGAGAGAGAGAGAGAGAGAGAGAGAGAGAGAGAGAGAGAGAGAGAGAGAGAGCCAAGAGAAGGATAGAGAGAGAGGGGGGAGGATAGAGAGAGTAAAGAGAAGGATAGAGAGAGTGAGCGAGGGAGGGAGGATAGAGAGAGTAAGAAAAGAGAAGCATAGAGAGAGTGAGAGGGGGAGAATAGAAAGAGTTAGCAAAGAGAGAGAAGGATAGAAAGAGTTAGTGAGGGAGGATAGAGAGCAACTAAAGAGAAGGATAGAGAGAGTGAGCAAAGAGATGGATAGAGAGAGAGAGAGAGAGAGAGAGAGAGAGAGAGAGAGAGAGAGGGAGGAGGAGGAGGAGGATATAGAGAGTGAGAGAGGGAAGGAAGATAAGAGGTAAGAGAAGGATAAGGATAGAGAGGGAGAGGGAGAGGGAAATGAAGGAGAGAGAGGGGGGAGGATAGAGAGAGCTACCAAAGAGAGTGAAGGATAGAGAGAGTTAGCAAAGAGAAGGATAAGAGAGAGAGAGAGAGAGAGAGAGAGAGGAGAGAGAGAGAGAGGGGTGAGATAGGGAGGATAGAGAGAGAGGGGGGAGGATAGAGAGAGTGAGAAAGAGAAGGATAGAGAGAGTGAGAGGGGGAGAGTGAAATGGAGGGAGCGATAGGGAGATGGAGAGTGAGAGAGGGGGAGGTAAGAGGGTGAGAGAAGGAGAGAGAGGGAGGGTGGGAGGGAGGGAGGGAGAGGAAGGGATGGTGTTAATAGATACAGAGAGAAATGAAGGGGCAAGGTTGGTGGTGTGGGCTGGGCGGTGGTGGGCGGAGATGGTGGTGGTAATAGTTAGAGAGAGATTGTTTAAGTAGAGAGATAGGGCAACCAAGAAAAGCTCCCTCCACCAAGCTCCCTTGGTGACCCTCCCCCTGAGATGTCATAAAACTTGTTAATGTGGGTGGAATATGCTTGGGGAATTCCCACAATGACGAAATGTCATGTCATTTTCGAATTCTCCCAATTAAGGATTTTTGCCACCTTTGTAGGGTCTAATCGGATGCCTTTGGCACTGATTATATATATGAGTAATGAACCTCGTATAGATAAAATTTCAATTTTTTTTCATTGAGGTAAATCTCATTACTTTCTAGTAACTTCATCACTTTTTCCACGTCTATACTTGAAAAAAACAGTATGTCATCTGCAAAGATGAAGATACGCTTGCCTACCTAAAAACCAACATCATCATGTAGATAAATGTAGCTAAGGCATTTGTTAAACCAAAGGTCATGACCATAGTGAGGCTTGCTCAGTTTGGAATGCAGTTTTAGGGATGTCCCTATCCATAATTCGCACCTAATGGTATCCACTTTTAAGATCAATCTTGGAAAACACCTTCGCTTCATTAAGCCTCTCTAAGATATATGATGGTATCCACTTTTGAGGTTAATCTTGGGAGTATCAATGTGCTTGCTTTCTAATTTCTACAACCTTTGATTTTATAGTTAGTGGATTAGTATTTTTAAGGAGGCTCTTCACAAAGCCGAGAGGATCCATCCTTCTTTTTCATGAAAAGGATCAGGGCTGCAAATGGAGACACACTAGAGCGTATGAAAAAGATTGCAGTAGTTTGTGGAGTTGACGATCCAACTCCATCTCCATGGCCTTAAGGGCTCACACGATAATCCAAGGCATAGGGAACTTGCTCTTTATTCGTCAGCTTGTTGAGCACCTGATAATCTACACAAAGCTGGGAGGATCCATCCTTCTTTTTCACAAAGAATCAGGGCTACAAATGGAGACACATTAGAGCATATGAAACAAATTTTGCAGTAGTTCGTGAGTTGATGAACCAACTCCATCTCCATGGCCTTGCTCACACAATATGGAAACTTATTGGGGGTTCAAGACCTAGGAGGAGTTCAATTTTGTGGTCCTCCGGTCTAGGTGGGGGAAGTTTAAGAGGCTGGTTATCCCAAAAAGAGATCTTCTAGAACATGTCACGCAGGGCCTAGTACTTCTCTGAAGCACTCATCACTGTGTGGGTGGTCTAAACATAGATCACCACATAGTGTGCACTTCCATTTAGCCTATATATGGCTAATGGCCAAAAAGTCACATATCCCTAGTTCACAATTAATGATCATGGGAGCCTTTGACACATTTTGAGGGAACCAATCAATCCCAAAGATGATTTGTACACCTAAAAGAAGGGAAACCATGAAATCGCACACAAATTTTGTGCCCTAGATGACTAATTGGCGAGCTTCAAACTTAATGCTTGTTGTCATGACCATGCTGAATCCCTCCATTTTCTTATCTATTCAGGTCAATAAAAAATGGGCTCACCAAGCAGCCTGTTCCATGATCACATCCTCTTTACTACTGCTATCAAACAAAGACAACTCTTTGGCCACCTATGTAGCCAAAAGTCTTTAGGAATTCATTTTGCTCATACTCCTCATTGTGGTTGCCCTTTTCCTTATCTTTGAGCTCCCAACAACTGATAATGGCACCAACTGCAAGAGTGAGAGTTGGAGGACTAGTGACAACCCGGGGGGTTGGTGTGGGAGGCTGGCTCACCATGGAGGCTATCCAGGATGGGGTGGTGGTCTGAGAAAGGGTCTTCTTAGGGAAAGCCTTAGAAGTGTGTCCTTTAATATGACAATAGAAACATCGCCCCTCCTTGTATTGTTCATGCTCTTCAAGACTAAGCTTACCACTTGGCTGGCTAGAGTCTTCTGGAGTAAAGGCAAGGTTTATTGTAAAAGAGGGAAATACTAGTCTAGAATAAGTGGAGAGCAAGAGGCATGAAGGAGTAAGAGTATTTTCCAAATTTTACATGTGTAGTAGAGGGGATAAGGGGGTGCCTAGCTCTAGAGGCTTGCATATGCACTTGCACATGGGTTATGCCACTTTATCTACCCTTGTCCACTACACAAGGCCAAAATTTGGGACAACCCACACTTCATTAATGAAGGGGTACCCAATCAATAAGTTTTCTGTGCTTTTTGTTCTTCATCCTCATGTTTTTAATGTAGTGTGATTTGCACCATTTATATTAGTCATAAAGCAATTGGTATTTCATGGATTTGACCAAAATAGTTATCTCCAACAACACACATAAGATATAATGTCAAGCCCAAATAGGTTTATGTGGACACGCAATCGGGATTCTCAAGTATCCTTGACCCCATGGGCATTCAAACCCAGGCAACATCCATAACACAATTTACTCTCTCTAACTAATCCTCCTTCTTGAAAGGAATGTGGACTTCATTACATGAAGAGAGTGTTGTTAAGGGGCTCTCTTGCTGGCAAGGTTTGGGTTATGAAAGAGAATATAACTTAGTGGCATCATTCATGACAACATATAAGGATAACTTGTTGTCCTTACACCTTTTAAGGGAATCCAAGTGATGGGTCTCATACAATGGACCAAGCTTTCACCCATTAGGGCTCCCCCATCCAAAGATGTACCTAGAAGGATGTCAATGGTGAGGCTATAGCACATGTAAACTTGCATTGGCATTCCTCCAATGGGTGAGTAATGTTGAGATGTCAAGCTCAACATGAGCTGACACTCACGAGGCACCTGCATGACCGTTTGACATTTACATCACTGGCGGGTTTGGTAGCTAGCACCGACATATCTTCGCCAAAGATTCTACAGCTGGACTACACCGACTTGTGGACCACCGACTTGTCCACATCTACCTACTCCTTTTAGCGTGTTCACATTATGGACCACTTGTATATACTCTATTATATTTGTTAGTAACTTTATCTTCTTGGTAGACCTCTTTTTGTTGTGCGAAGAAGAAGAACAATTTTCAGCCTCTCACCTTGTGTGTTCTCTTCTAGGGTTTGTGTGAGTGTGTGTGTGCTTGCAAGAGCTCAAGCTCTCTTCTCCCCTGCATCTTTTCATGGTATCAGAGCCTAGTTCATGCTAAGGGCTGATGAGTGGCAAGCAAGAGAAGCGCAGGAAGCGGTACAAGGGTAAGAGCTTCATCTACTCTTCCCCCTTTGTGTTGGTTACTACACCCTTGTCGGGAGCTCTTCGGGAGGCACTGGCTATAACGAACTCCGATTGAGGAGCTTTCTTCGGAGGAGCAAAGCTTAGGGCAACTATACTATTTGTTGGATGACACTTTTTGTAGCCAAAAAACGTGTTTCGGGAACATCTGGACCTCCGTTTTTTAGTTCGCATGCGTTCAAGGAGGCACTGCGGGGTAAGTTTCGATTCTCTATAGAACTTTGTTTTTTGGAACTGCAGGAAGGGCGATTGGTTGAACAGACATTGTGTGTACTGCAAAGAGGTCTCAAAGTTTCCATTGGGTGTATGTATGCAAATTGAGGTCATTGGTTGTGACAGTCTGATGTAGTTTAGTACCACTGCCCTGCAGAAAATACACCAGTTTGTGCATGTCAAACAAGAGTGCTGTTTTTTGGTAAATTTGTGTTGCAGACAAGATATCAAATGATAGAATAAACTAGATTGTTGCAGAGAAGCTTGACAAAAACAACTTCCATGCTTGGAGGTTTAGATTAACAAATTTCCTGATGGGAAAAGGTTACTAGGACTACATTGAAGGTGAACATGAGTAGGCACCGGATACCGGAGATTAATCCAACTACTACAGATGTAAAAGAGTTCAAGTATTGGAATCAAGGAGCAAGGAAAGTCATGTATTGTCTTTTTATTAGTATACAAGACACCATGATTAGGCATATACAGGATGCCAAGTCACCTAAGGAGGCATGGGACACCTTGGTGAAGCTGTATGAAACTAACACCAAGGCACGAAAGATCCAGTTGAAGAATGAGCTTCATACTATGGAGAAGAGGAATATGTTTGTGAATGATTATGCCTTAAAGATCAAGGGAATTGTGGAATCTTTTGCATCAATTTTCTGTTGATGATGATGATAAGATGGAAGTGTGTCTACATGGTCTCGGGCCACAATACAAGGCATTCAAGACGTCTATTCAGACCCGGGAGAACATTCCCAACTTCACAGATTTGATGTCAATGCTAATCATTGAAGAGAAGAACTTGGGTGAAGATCAACAGTCTTCACAAAATCAAAACAGTTTCAAAGCAGTAGGCCTTCTACACAAGTGCAAGTAGAGGACGAGGTAGAGGTCGTGGACGTGGCCAAGGTAGTGGCCGATGAACAGGTAATCAGAATTATGGTGAGTAGCAGCAACAGTCCTAGGATTCACAACAACACACAGGTGGAAGAGGCCAGTTTAGAGAGGCAAGGGGAGTCAAAGAGGTTGTGGTAATTGGCAAAGGCAACATAATGATACACGAGGGTGTTTTTACTGTGGTAATCCTGGACATGTGCAGGAGACAGATTGCTATAAGAAGCAGAGTGACATGCAAAATGAAAAAGTGCAGCAAAATAACTATGCATCCTCTAGCAGAAATAATGAGGATAATGAAAGGTTGTTTGTTATGCAACATGTGGTTAATGGTGTGTCTGAAAATGATGTAGCAGCATGTAAAGATGATGTATGGTGAGTGGTTCAAGGAAATGAAGAGTCTTACGTAAAGAGCTAGAAAAAGCCATTATCGGGAGTTATACTTATAAATATTTATTTCAAGTTAGGCATAATACATTAGAAAGATATCAAAGACAAATAACAAATTATTTTTTAAAATTAGAAACACATTATTCTTGGTGATTTTTGTGAAAGGGAAAATTTTGAGCTAGTGTAAGTGAACATCCGAGCACCTAGGTGTATGTTGTAACTTTAGTCAATTAGACCTTATTAATAAGGGGCCTTCTTTTAGGAACATTCTCAAGAGGCTTGCTTGCCCATTCTTAGCCATGTGTCTCCAGAAAGGGTAGAATGCTTCTCATCTCACCTTCCTACCATCCCCTTTCCATGTGAGACCACACCAACCACCATATGGCCTATTTGGAGAATACTCCTCTCTCTCTCTCTCTTTTTCTCTCAATTATAAAATTAGAGAGATTTTTCTTTTAAATTAAGTCAAGAGAGTTTAATTAATTAAGATTAGAAATTATCCATAATGATAAGGGTAAGCAGAGAAGTAAAATTATGTGAATAAGCTATTCTTTATCAATTCCTTGTTAAATCTAGGTTGCTTGTGAGAATTTCTCTCATAGAGATTCTCCCCTTTCCTTATGTTTTCTTTATTATTAATTAACTTAAACATCCCAAGCTCATCTACATCTTCATCTATGGCAGTACATCATGAGCTTGAGAGGGTCTGTTGAGATTCAAGCTCGACGTCAGCGTGTGCCAACTATGCTGTGTGCTGGCATGTTAGGTAGGAACATGTGTGAGACATAAATGACCGCGTCCAGCTAGTCATAGTGTGTGGACATTAGCTAGGGTTAGTTGAGTGTGGACACAACTCATAGTGTGTCTTGTGTATTATGGATTATGGCTTTATGCATTGTGTGAGAAGGGAGATGGCTTCCCTCTATGGTTAGGGTTTGCAATATACATTAGGGTTTTCTCCAGTGTGTGTGTCTCCTCTCCCTCTACCTGTTTTTCATCTTGGTATATCAGAGCCTGGTGCTCTCTATTAGGGTTTATGAGTGAGTGAGAGAAGAGGGAGAAGAAGCTGTGAAGAAAAGCTGTGAAGCTTGCCATTGATGGTGTGAAGCTTGGAGCACACCGATTTCTATCAGATCTAAGAGCTTGGCCTATCGGTAAGGTCTACTAAACACCCTTGAGTGGATTGTAGGTGATTCAAGCAGAAACAAAGCAAATTAGGGTTGCCCAAAGCAAAGGAAAATTCTGGTTTTTTGGAAGCTTTCCATTGGAGCTTGGAAGCGGTGATGTATGGTGAAATAGATGCAAATCTACATGTATATGACAAGGATGAATGTATTGGCAACTCATGTACAAGCCCTACAACTGATTTTGGAGCAAATATGATGCATTTGAGTGATTGAAAATCACTGGTTTTGAAGCCCTCACAAAACAGAGAAAAAGGGGTCAACTTTTGATGAAATTAAAGCAAGTTTTTGGCAGAAATCAATTCATTGATGGGTTGTACACTTGCATTGGAGTGTTAGGCAACATTATGCACCATCAATTGCTACTTTAATTAGTCCAAAATCCTTCAGGAGCATGCGGCGTAGCATCTACAGAGAAACAAGGCAGTTTTTCACATATTTTGCTAAGTGGAGGCCAAATTCCACTTGTGTGCTTGATAAATCCCAAAATTGCCTTAGCAATTGGTTGGAACATACACTTGAGAAGAAGGCTACATGATTTGTTGGAGCAATTATGCCTTATGGAGCTGGGAATGAGCTGATGAAACAGGCTGTCTACTGTGTTCAGTGAAACAGAGTGTGATTAATTGACTAATTACTCTCTCATATTAAACAATTGGTCTAATTCCTTTTACATGGAGTTAGTGGACATCATTGCTAAGCTAATGAATGCCTGGTCTCTCAATTTGGACAAGGATTGAAGAAATTAGAGTAAATTTACTACTGGTTTTTTTGGTTTTTAAAGTTTTTCTCAAAACAGAGAAGGGGGTTTGACAAAATTGGTATGTACACACCTTGGTTGGTGTTGATATTCAACATTGAGATTGTTTAGGTGTCAATTCAAGTTATGCACACTTGATTGAACCACTACATTGCAATTTGAAGCCTTGGAAAGTGCATCAAAGCAGAGTATCTTGGACTGCGTAAACCAATTCATTTTGGATGCATACAGTTTGATTTTCGACATCAAAATTGAAGTTCATTGTGTACTTTGGAGTATCTGGAACACTTATGGGAGTGTGGTTGAGCTGAGGAAGGCTTGTTTACAGATTTGGAATTGTGCGGAAGGTACAAATTGCCTTCTCTAGGAAACGGCAACCTCGCCTGCTTTCCAAATTGACAGGCTTCACAAACATGCATATTTCCATCATACTTGAATCTAGGTAGCCCACTAACAATGCCTCTTGCCTGCATGTTCTTTAACCTTTGTATATTCACATGCCCAATCCTTTTATGCCACATATCAATGTCATGTACCACATTTTGGCTTTTAGAGAACATGGTTGATTTCAACTCAGGAATCCCAGCATCTAGCTTAAACAACCTGCCTTCTTTCTTTCCTTTGGCAATGACTCTACATACATTTTTGAAATCGTCAACGAAGCAACCATGCTCGTTGAAACGAACCTGTAATCCTTGTTCCACCATTTGACCAACTGAGGCCAAACTTTTTGTAATAGAAGGCACATACAATACATCTGACATAGACTTTGTTTCACCATTGTGCATAACCAATGATACACTTCCAATATGTGTGATAGCATGTTGGGTATCATCTCCTGTCTCCACATAGCCTTTCACATCCATAAGCTTCATATGCTCAAACCATTCACCATGACAAGTCATATGGTTTGATGCTCCAGAGTCCATATACCAAGTGTCATCATTTTCAGCATTTGTCATCATAGATCCCACAACATGTTTCATGGCAAACAAGTGATTTGCGCTGCCATCATTACTGCTTGATGCATAATTTCCACCATGTTATGCTCTACCCCCTCTCAAATCATTTTGTTTGCGGAAATAATCACATGCCATATGACCAAATTTCCCACAGTAATGACATTCCACATCTTGCATAGATGTTTGTTGGCCTTGCCAACGTCCTCTACCACAAGGATTACCTCTGCCTCTCTGAGGTGTATATCCACGACCACCTCTAGCACCATATGTAGGTTGAAAATTCTGTTGTGGTGACCTGTCCTGCCATCCACAACCATTACCACGGCCACGTGATGCAAATCTCCCCCTGCCTCTAGATCCTCTTTGTGAGTAGAAAGCCTGATTTCTGCCATTATCATCATGGCTAGTAGATGCATCATGAAAAGTGTCACTGAGTTTGATTTCCTCAACAAGCAAGAGTGAAACCAACTCATCAAAGTCTGGTAAACCTGTACTCCGAATCGAGATGGATGTATCAAATGACTTATACTCCTTGTTGCCAAGACCACGCAAGGTAATGTCTACCAAATCATCATCATCAGGCATGGGGGCATTGATTGTTGCCAATGCATCTGCATACTTATTTATCTCTTGTACATAATCATGGATGCTCCTTCTATTCCGTTTCACATTATGAATCTGTTGTTGCAATTGAGACTTGCGAGCACTCGTGTCTGTATCAAACACATTTACCAATGTATCCCATGCATCCTTGGGATTCTCAGTATCATGTATGTGTATGAGTATAGCATCCGAAATACATATAGACAGATAATGCAACACTTTGTATGCTCTTTCTGACCATTGCTTGTGAGCTATAACCTGTTGCTGTGTAGGTTGTCGGGGTAGTTCCGGCTCTGGCTCAGCACCTGTAATAAGATTCCAAAAACCTTTTCCCTTCAGAAAACTTTTAATCCTGTACTTCCATACCTAGAAGTTCTTCCTATCCAGCGCTCCAACACGTAGAGAGAGGGAGAGAGAGAGAAGCATTGGCTCAATCGGCCCTAGTGGATCCAGCACCCCAACTAGCTGAACCACAACAAATCCCATTAGACTTTACAATCAAGAGTCAGAGAACACCCAGCCTACACAACCCTCAAAAGTAGCACTTGAAAAACAAATGTATGTCATAGTTCCAAACTCCATAACGAATCTAGAACCTTAAGAGACACACAATAACAAAAACAGAGCCATTTGTGCCCACCCATGACAAGCAATTCCGATACAACCTGCTTTGTGCATGTAAACATGCTAATAAACAAGAATGTCCATGATATGTGTACCATCACTTTGATGTCTGAAATGCAAAATTCTACCTTTCTAATGCTTGGACAGGTCACTGATGTAACCCTAAACGTGCCATGAGTTCTTGGTTACATAAAAACCCATGAGTACGTATTGTAATATTGGATTCCTTGTCCATTTTGTTTGAAACCTCCATGGTGTGGAATACTACTTCTTGACTTTCTTTTTTTGACGTATAGAACAAAAATTTAACTGAGATGAGATTTAGAAAGCCCTACAATAAAGTAAGGATATAAAAATAATATTTAAAGAGATCTCTAAACAAATAATATACAATAACCTTTGTATGTCTTAATGCCTTTGCTATCCAACATAGTATCCTGTAGTTTTACCAATATAAATAAAGCTCCAAATCCAATACAACAATAATGTCAAAAATATCCTTGTAGAGCAATGAAAGAGAACTCGTATTTTACCAAATAATTGAAAGAACAAATGTGCACTTAACCATTATAAGAGCACTTAAATGTTGATATAAATAGATGAAGGAAAGTTTCATTACTTGATTTGTTATGATTCAAACGTAAAATTGACCAAGGAAACAATTGAAAATATTTTTGAGAAAGCACCACAATACTCTTATGTATAGGGCTTGATATACATAAAACAGTACTCAAATGAAACAGTATCATATCTTTCTACCAAAGAAACTTTCAAAAACCAAGCTTTCAACCAAAATAATAGATAATTTAGAATAGGAAAGCAACATTTGTGCCTCTCCAACATAAAACTATCTTCTACATCAATGAAGAAAGTAATGACAAATGAAAAGTGGGCCCATACCTTTCCCCTTACTCAAAATCTTTGATCAATGAACTAGTTTGCAAGGAACATCTTCTAACCACGGTAATCTATGAATGTCTCGATGTCTTGTTGTCTAAACTCGCTTAAAAAAATTCATTATGTGTTAAATTTGCACAAAAACAAAGCAAAGCATGAGGAGGTACGACTAGATCAAATTTTGCAGCCAAAAAAGTGGAAAAGTAAAAGAGGAGAGGAGGGAAATGAAATTTGTAATTAAATTTGAACATTACCCTTTTACCATTTAGATTATTTTAATGTGAGGACAAAGAGATACATCTAACATTTCCCTCTTTTTTTAATATGTGAGCCCCAATATTATATAAGATATGCTTGATCTTGCAAGATCCTGTTTCATAAGATTCCAAAAGATCCATGTAAAATCTAAAATCCAAGCCCTCTCATTAGATCAAAGGACTCATTTTTTTTAATATTTTCTTAAAGAACCCTTTTTTAGTCTAGAAATTCGAACCCCTCTCATTAGATCAAAAGGACTCAACTTTTTGTAATATCTTCTTAGAGGACCCTTTTTTAGTCAAGAAATTCCCTAATGTCAAGATCTCTAAACTCTTCTATTGTCTATATATTGTGTCTCAATTGGTTCAAACCTTAACATGAACCTACATGCATGCTATAGCATCGATTTTATGCAAATTGTGAGAATTTTTTAATTAAAAGAGTTCACCACTATTTTATTTTATAGGTCACTTGACTAAGGGGTGACTTGTTCTTGTTCTCATTGTCTTAGGCCCTATACCTTGTCCAAGTTGATTATGAATCCTCGAGAATTATTATAACTTGGGCTTGGTTATGTTGATCATTTTGTTGTTTGAATTGTGTGTGCCACATTAATAGTCCATGAGATGATGTGCATGGTAAGGGGAAATAATTTGTTGATCATTTTGTTGTTTGGATTGTGTATGCCCCATGAGATGATGTGCATGTTAAGGGAAAATAAATTTTTATTGTGTTTGATTTGATACCAATACATGGATCCTTTGAAAGGATTAGAAGATGATAATTTGTGGCAATCAACTCTAGGGATGAGCAATCTCATGTTCCTAGAGTCTTGTCAAAGGTAGACTTCTTCCAAAAAAAAACTAAACATACCTTCCAAGTTTACAAATTGAGAGTATATACATTTACTTAACAACAAACAAATGTAAGCACCGAAAAACACTAGAAAACGTTTTGTGAAGATTACAAGGATATGAAGAAAAATATCTGAAAGAGTAACTCCTAAAACAAGAAACGTAGCACATTATGATTTAACGCTTAAGTGCTTCAGTCAAATGAGAGAGCCGAGAGAGCAAGGAGGGCAAAGATGGAAAGATCCACATGCTAGAAATGAAGGCCAACAGAGTTGGCAATAACTACAATCCAACCAAGCCCCCAGCCAAGTGGGTGGCAAGTTTCAAGAGAGAAGCAGCCACTCCAATGCATGGGAGACTGTAGTTGGGCCACCTGAAGTGGGAGGAAAAGTTTGGGTTGTCGGATGGAAGCAACTAGTTAGCTCAAGTAACATGGCATGGCATTGATGAGGAAGTAAGTGACATGGCATGTCATGGCATGGCTTTGCTTAGCTTACTTAAGAGACTCTCTCTCTCTTGTGCACACAATTCACTTGTTGAGTGAGAGAGTCTATACCAACTACAGGATGTTTTTTTTCGGCATTGGGTCCCATAATTTTGCTCGAGCTTGGTACCTTGAGCAATGGGTACCTTTTACTACTTAGTGCCCTCACTACCCATAATTTTGCTTGAGCTTGGTGCCTTGAACAATGGCTACCTTTTACTACTTAGTGCCGGCTCACCTGGCATGCATTAAAACATTTGCATTTATGATCTGAATTACATGTGATTTATAAAGAATGCATCATTAGTTGTAAGGTAATGGGTTTCAAAAGAGTCGAGATACTCTTGGGTGAGAATCCAACACTTACTAAGGAGTAAAATCAAATATTAAAGAATGAAAACATGTATAGAACACTTCAAAAAGAAGTGAAGAAGGGAGAGGGGAAAAGGGGGGGCTTGTTGGTTTTGAAAGGAGGATCAGATCAATGTTGGGAGGAAAATAAGTTGTTTACATTAAGGACATAATAACCTTAACAAGGTTAAAGGACATCAGGGATGGAAGACTTAACTCATACTAAGATTGATTTCAACTTTAAGGTATGTAGAAGACTTACTCAATTCAAGAGTCATATCGATCTTTCTCTGGACTTGGGCATGCCTCTTAATGTTTATCGATTCAGGGGCTTTTAGTATTAAGATAGTATCTTTTTTTAAATGGTATACTTTCACTTGATTAAAGAAAAGAAGTGACTCAATGCTCGATTTAAGGGTCCATTATAGAAGCCACACCTAATGTCTTTAATTTAAACAAAATCTTTATTCAATAAAACCAAGTTCTTTTTAAGGCAAGAAAACATACAATAAAAAAGCTGCACATCCCACTACTTTTATCCCCAATTTTCATGTGTAACATGGGGGAACATTGGGGGTTGTGGAGATCTTGCACACGAGGAGGATGCACAACACGACAAGGTCCTAGAAGGCTTGGCATCTATCATGGGAGGACCATTGGGAGCCATCTATCATGGGGGGACCATTGGGGTCATTGTAAAATAAACACGACTTCTGGTCCCTCCAGTTCTTGCACACTAGAAGGATCCACATGACAAGGTACTAGAATAACTTTAGAACTTGGCATTTACAGCTATCTATCAAGACTGTTGCCTGAATCCTACAAAACCTAGGATAGTCTTCAAAATCTGTAGCTACAAACCAGTGATACTTTCTATGTGATGCCAAAGAGGCTTCTTCACCCTCTTTCTTAAGCAATGGTTTCTATGCAACTGTGTCAACCTATCAGCTCTTAGAAGCTAGGTTCAACCACACAAAAATGACAAAACAAGCTTCACCAATTACGGTATAGGCCTCAATTCATACAAACCAACAGCTTTTCATTAATTGCACTCGATTTGCCAAAACATACCTCAGTCCGTCAAACACCACCTTGGAAGCTTTGCAGTTTTAAGTTCACCAGCTCAGTGGTGCCCAACATTAGTTTCTCATAAACGGCTTAACTCCAACTTCACATATCAATTCAAAGTACAGAAAATTTAAGACTGGCCCTTCCTACATGATTTCATAAACTATACCAATATCTAACAACGCAGCTCCAAGCAGCCCCACCACCTAGCTCTCTGTCTTTTTTTCCAACTCTTTGCGCAGCTGCAGAGAGAAATCATCATTCACATCATCATCATCCCAATCATCTTCCCATTGCTGTAAAGCATCCTTTTCTTCCTCCTTGTCATCCCATTCTGCAAGTGCATACAAGTGGTAGTTTAGTCCTAGCCGAGAGAGAGAGAGAGAGAGAGAGAAGGCACCAGATCACCAACTTATAGGCACCTCAGATGCATGAGCCCATGTACAAAGATATCTAGGTGAGACCATTTTGAGCCATATTTAACAATGAGACAAGGTGAAGGAGTGTTGTGAAATTAAGGCTGCACTAGCTAGAAATGGACTAGCTTTTTTTTTTGGGTCAAAAAGATCCTAAAAATAAAACCATATAATATCCAACTTACCCGACAAAGAACCCGTCTTTGCTGCAGATTTTTGTTCTGTTTTACTACTGGTGGGCACATGAATATTTATAGTCTCTCTCTTCTTCCCCTTCCCCTTCCCCCCCCCCCCCCCCCCCCCCCCCCGCGAGGCTGTTCACATGCTTAGCCCCCAGCCAGAGTCTGGCTGTTCTAAGGCTCCTCAAAACTCTTCAGAGATGGACTAATACTGCTAACATTGTCCAAATTCTGGTGTTTAACTTCCATCATCTGCCACATAGGCCAATGCCTCCTGATATCCTATATTCTTCTCGTGTGTTGTGCTATCTTCCAAGATGTACCTCTTCAAGATTTTGGTGTGTAGAGTAGGTTAGCTTAGATTTTTCTTTTCTTTTACAACATTGGTATCAGAGAGTGGTATTCCTCTTCCCATAGACCATCGTTTTCTGCTGAGAGACGCCAATCGCATCCAAAGCGGAGCCGCTTCAGAAAGCGGCATTTTGTTTTTTCTGTGCTATTTGCAGAAGTCTGCAGGAGATTCTTCTGTCCCCCATCGCTCTGCGGGCCTTTTGGGTCCCACACACCCTTCGCACTATCCGCTCACTCACCTGTAACTACTCATTGAGCAAAAACAAAATCCCTGATGCCATTATTATGTTAACAATTGATTCAACAGAGACCAAAGCCAAACATTACCTTGTGGCATTAAAGCCACTTATTTGATGGGATGTTAACACCCAAGCATTCAAAAGGCTTTACCACCTTCAAAATATGTGACAAGGGGGGCAAGGTTTAGGTCGATTATTATCTTTGTTTTCCCAACATTGCGACAGAGAGAGAGAGAGAGATTTTAAAGTTTTGCGGGAAGTCAAATGTGATCTATGGGACCAATACAAGTGCATTACATCCCTCAAGGACTAAGGGTCCATCATGAGCCTTGTTTATGTTTACCTGTTGTAACTTGGTGTACTAGGGTGCCATGTGGGCATTCTGCATAATGAGTACACTTAGGATACCTTTTTGATGGGCATTGAACATGTTGTGAGCCCTTGTCTAGGGACAATCCGTCGGGCACTGTCTATCTAGGAGTCCCGCCAGAGATAGGTGGTCATATATAGCGCACTTGCAAGCTGTAATGTTGTAGAAGGTTCTAGGCGCTCAGATGCATGGTCGTGTATCCAGCACACCTATCAGGTCATTTAGGAATTTTAAGGTCTACTTGTGTGAAAGCCTATTTCCGTCAAAGGCCACTAGTAAGGTAAGGGATGGCCATGGTAGTGTGATGGAAGCATGAGCAAGGTTGTGGGAAGCCTATGGGCACCCATTGGGTGCCAATTGACCAAATCGTGAAGGGTAGTGTTGATTAGAAGGAGGCGCCCTTGTCTGTCAGTTTCAGCAGGCTGACTTGCACATTTGCTTGGTATATATTTATACCTCATTTATACTTCAGCCCACGGGCAAGCTAGAGAAGGAGAACACAAGCTCTAGAGGTCCTGCAAGCATCATCATTTTTCAGTCCTATGTGAGAAGAGGAAAATGTAGTCATCTTCAAGTCAAGGAAGAAGGGTGTATTCTCCATCTCTCTTTTTCTTTGCTTTTATCATAATCAGCAATTAAGGCATCACTAATCACGATCAAGAAGACTTTTGCTACGCTGCATGTAACAATGGTATTAGAACTTTGGTGCTTGGCCAAAGAATTCAGCCAGTTGTTTCAGGTGTTCTCAGCTTTCCTACCCGGGACCCCAACCCACCCTTCCTCATTGCGAAGAGATGAAACCCTTGCCATTGCTTTAACCAAGAGGTGGTGCAAACTTTCTTGTGGATGGTTTCCTTTGCTTCGGGCTAGAAAGTCTTGTGGATTGTTTGAACTTTTCGAACCCAACCTTAAAAGAGAGACTTACAAGATATTCTTAGCATTTGTGTAGCAGTAATTAATGCATTCTTGGGTAGATTTGGCTCACCTTTTATGTGATCCCTCATGCATAAATTGTTAAACATGCGTTGCGAAGGCGATGAGAGGCTTCTTTTGTGCATGCCATTCTTTCCCTAGCACAACATCAAAACGTGCTAGTCGAGTAATATCAAAGTTGAGCTCCTCAAAGTAGGATTGAATGGTGAGACCAAGGCCTACAACCTCTTGATCCCAAGCCTTTGTTCCTTTGCCATCTACTATATTGATATGGTGAGGGTTGAGTTTTCAACTTTAACTTCTTGACAAGTTGAGAACTAACCGCATTATGACTAGGCCCGTGTATACCGAGCTCTAGTCATAATGTCATAGTGTCGAAAACTCAACTCTCGCCATATCAGTATACAGTTGAGCTAGCAGATGGCAAAGCAACAAAGGTTTGTCAATAGGTTGGAGGCCTTGGTCTCACCATTCAATCCTACTTTGAAGAGCTCAACTTTGATATTGTTGTGCTAGGGAAAGAATGGCATGCATGGAAGAAGCCTCTTATCGACTTTGCAACGCATGTCTATCAATTTATGCATGAGGGGAGAATGCATTACATAAAAGGTGAGCTAGATCTACCCAAGAATGCATTAATTACTGCTACACAAATGCTAAGAATATATTGCAAGTCTCTTGTTTAAGGTTGGGTTCAAAAAGTTCCAAGTGTTATAGACACACATGAAAGTGGAACTCCAAATTATAATGCCACAATCTTTGCAAGAGAAAATTCTGACGGAATTTTATGATGTTTTCAAATCTTACTTGTTCTCTTTTTTGCCTCCGCGTAGAAATGTGGAGCATCAAATAGAGCTTGTGCTCGGTGCACTTGAGGTCAGTAGACCTCCGTACCGGATGAGTTTGGTGGAGGAGGAGGAGGTGTCGAAGGTGATTGAGGAGGACCTAGTGAAAGGACTCATTTGCCCCAGTTTCTCATCATTCGCTTCTTTGGTTTTGCTAGTTAAGAAGAAAGATGGTTCTTATCGAATGTGTATCGATTATAGAGCCTTGAATAAACTCACAACCTCTTGATACTTGTTTGCATACTCTTGAATTGTAAGATTCTTTTGAGAGATAAAAACCCAAGTATCAAGTGTTCTACTCTACCTATCTTGTGGCACAAAATTTTGAATAAACATATCCTTAATTTCTTCCCAAGTATTTGGGATTACCCTATCCTTTTGAATTTTCCTCCACCAACGATGAGGCACATGCTGTAAATTATATGCAGCATGCTGGATTCTAATGTGCTCATCTATGATATCACGTAAAGTAAAACATTGCTCCCACTTCGAAAGCCCACTGATCTACTGCATCAACCGTGCAAGAAGGTTAAGTGCCAGTGTACTTTGGTGGTTTCAAATTCCTTAGTGCAAGTTTTGGCGTTAATCCCTTTTTCGGAGCACCCTCACAATTACCCAAGGGATGGGTATCCGAAGTCGGCAGTTGACGTACTACAACCTTGTAGGGCTAGATACAAACTTGCCTCATGGATGGGGCAGGAATCAAATCATCATAAGGGAAGACACACTTCTCCTCCAGCTGGTTGCTCTGTGAGGAGAAAGCTATCTCATACCGGGGGGGGCAACCACACAGGTGGTCTGTAATGCCAAATGGGGTCTCCGCCTCTATCTGTGAGGAAAGGGCCAGGCCTCCAAAGCCTCAAGAAAGCTTCCTGCCACTTCCGCATGCGGTCAGAACCTCCCTGTAACTTCCCCCACTGATTGCGGAGGGTGTGAATGATATCGAGCCATATACCCCTTATGGTCTCAATGGGTACTCGATGGCCTCGTTGCATCTCGCACACCAAATTTGCGAGGCTACAATGCTACTGCAACTCTCCCATCTCTGGCATGAGCTTGATCACCAGTCGCCTGTAGGTGGGGCTGTGATTGATACTACTGCAATACGATGGTAAGAGACTTGAAGGGCTAGCCCTCCCCCATCCTCCTCATAAGCCCTGACCACTCCAGCCTCTGTGGCCCATTCGACAGTGCCTCAAGTAATGATCCAGGTCGATGCCCTGTCCATAGCAAAGATGCGAAGAATTCGCTGCCAAATCTGTTGAGCCTTCGGGCAATCCCAAAGGCAATGTCGCTGAGACTCCTGAGGGTGGCCGCACCGAGAGCAAGCTGTTGGCCGACCTCCAATTGCCAGCCAAGTACCGACCGCCAAACCCTTGTGTTCCATCAACCAAAGAAAGAGAGTGATCTTTCTAGGCCGAAAGCTATTCCAAAGCCTCTTCAAGAAGCTTGAAAGTGAGCACTGTGATAGGTCCTGAGACTGCCAATGTGCTACTGTTGTTGGTGTGCCACCTATCTCAGGCATTTGGATCCTGTGGCCTATCTTCATGTCTATGCTCAAGTTCAAGCTTCCATGTCCAAGCTTCATGTTCCATGTCCAAGCTCTATGCCCAAGTTCCATGTCCAAGCTCTAAATTCACTCGCTCATCCCAAGCCTTGTCGATGATGAAAACCCTAGAGAAGCTCTTTTTGGCAAGAAAACTGATATAAAACCTGTTTTAATGGTTTTTGGGCAATGAAAACTGTCATGGCCCTGTGAAAATGGAACAGCACAAGTGTGGGCATAATGTTCTAGTTCCCCCCTTCACACCTAGGGATGTCCATACATCATTCTCTCTGTCCGGGCACCCCAAGTGTGAATCATTTAATATTTTGGCTCAGCAACCACCAATATTTTAATGTTATATGTGTGGTTGCCCCTAGGCCTTAGTGGCTAGGGAACTTTAATAATTATTAAAGTTGGGGCCCTAGGACAAGTATGGAGAGGGGGCAACTCCACTTTTGGAGTGCATGCCTCTCTCACTTCACTCTCTCTCTAGCTTTTGGGAATCGTGCAAGAAGGAAGCGTGGAGAAGAAACGTGGGACTAGTCGGCTGCTATAGAGAAGTTTGGCTGCTGATTACTGTGTGCTAGAACAGGCCGTACAGCACTGTGGAAACTGCCCGTACAGTCCTGTACGACAGCAGGTACTGTTGCAGGCTTAGGCGGCGGTTGTGGAGCAGGTACAGACTGTTGCAGGCGGCTGCAGCTGCAGTTTTCAGGCAGCACAGGCTGGTACGACTGCAAGTACAGTCCTGTACTACTGCTGGTACACTGTACGGACAGAGCAGGCGCTAGACAGGTGCTGGACAGAACTGGAACTGGCGGCGCTGACTGGCTGAGCAGGTACAGTCGGGTACAAAGACTGTTTTCAGGCAGCACATGCAAGTACAGTGCCACGTGGGCTGCTGGTACAAGCTGTACAGTCAAGTACAGTGCTGTTTTTCTGGTCTGTACAGACAGGTACAGCACTGAGATGTATGCAGGGAGGAAGGTACAGACAGGTACACCCACACGTGTGAAGCAAAATTGTTGAAACAAGTGTGCAAGTACAGACTGGTACAATCACTTCCTCCGGTGCAGATCCACGAGCTGATTTTGGTAAGCTCTGAATTTGTTCATCTATCTCTCTTTCCATTGGCTTATGTCTGTTGCAGATTTGAGCTATCTGGCCCCTTGTGAGAGGAGGGGTATGGCAGATTGAAAAGGGTGGAGACAGAGATTGAACAGTGAATGTATGTTGTGCTGAGTTGTTGAATCATGTGCATGAGATATGCGCGATGTATGCTCAAGGCTGTCCTGCTGAATAGTCTTGGCTGATCAGAGGGAAGCACAGAGTGTTGCTTTGAGACACAGATCTGTGTGTGTGAATCCTCTGTGCTGAGAGGTTTTGTGGGCTGTCAGATTGGACATACAGGTGTATTCTCTTGGCTGATTTTGTTGTACTCAGCCTTACATATTTTTGAAATTGAATAAAGAAATGCCGCAAGGGGCGCCAATCTTTGGGGCCAACAGGTGTCGTTTAATTTTCAGATTTGGGGCACTCTAGCTCCAATCCAATTTGTTTTCATATCTAGACTACAAGTGGAAGGGTGACTGCTAGTCTACCGCACTTTGGTTTCTACCAGAGGCCGGTTTCAAAAACCTCCAAAAACCAGTTTTTACGGCTTTTTGAGCAATTTTAGGGTTTTGGGAATTTTTAGGATTTTTGATTTTTTTTTGGGGGGGGTCCGTACAGCTGTACAGATCCCTACAGTTGCATAGAAAGATGGTGACATGGCACTGCAGTTGCTGGAGGCGCTCTGAAATCAGCGGGTAGTGAATGATTTGGTTCATAGATGATGATGAAGAAGATAATCTGCACGCTTGAACAAAGATGGCAATACGATGAAAAGGTTCTTCTTCAACATGATGCTCAAGAGAGGCTCATGCTTCTTTTATACTTGGGAAAGCCTTGCTTTTTGCCAAAAAGCCTTCATGCTTTGCTTTTCTCTTTTTGCCTTTGCTTTTGCTCTTTTTACTTTTATTAATAAAATATTACTCAACTTTTGGTGCTTTGTGCCTTGCTTTTTGGCCTTACAGCTGCTTTTAGCTTTTTGGTTCGGCTCAACCTCCTCTTTTCAATGGTGTCCTTGGCTCGCGGTCAACCCTATTTGACTTTTTGATTTTTCTTGCTTTTTGACCAAGAATCGTGCTTTTTCTTAGTCAAACCTTATGGACCCTGTCTCCATGTCTTCTTCCACCTGTCTGGCGTCCGGGCATGGGTTTCATCATGTGAAATAGAGTTAGGAGGGCCAAATAGTTACATTTTCTCTCTCTTACATCGCAGTTGTTCTCAAATGCGGACCCCAAGTGTTCCAAGTATGTACATATCTTCCAAGTTATGTTATGTTGGTTGAGTAGAGAAGAAGAAGATAGAAGAAAATTCAGCTATCTATCTCTCTTGTGTCTTGCTCTCTCTTGTGTGTGTGTGTGTGTGTTTGCTTGCTAGGGTTTGAAGTTCTCACTCTCCCCCACATTCTCTTTAACTCCGTAGGCGGAGTGTGGGTGCCTTTGATGGCTTCGCTCTGCATCGAGCTCTCTAGATGTGCCATGTGGCAATGTTGCTACAAATCTCCCATCTCTGGCTTGAACCACGAGTCCAATGACCAGTAGATGGGGCTGGGACTGGCATTGTCGAGATGCGAAGGTGAGATTTGTGAAGGGCTAGCTCCCCACCTTCCTCCTCATAAGCCATGACCAGCTCGGCCTAAGTGGCCCAAGCGACAGTGCCCAATGTAATAGTACGGGGTGAGAGGCGCCAGTGTCCTGTTGCCACTGGAGTGCCCTCGACCTCGGGCATCTGGATCCTACGGCCTAGCCGTGTGGTGTATGCAAAGAATGGTGTATCCGGAGTCTCCTCATTATTTACAGGATTACACTAAGTCCACTCCCTCGGGTTCTACTGGAGGCACGTGATGGGCCAGCTCTCCCAAATCCATAAACGCAAGAATCTCTCCTTGGCTACCTTGGCCGTAGGTGGGTCTACGTGCCACTCATGTGCATGGAATCTGATCACCCTCACTCTCTGTAACACGCATCCCTTGAAGTCTTCCAAGAGGGACTATGCTAATTTGGCATGAGAAAAGTGAGCAATGAGAAGCTCGCGCCATGAATTGCCAGGAGAATATCATGCTTGGTCTCCCAACCATTGCGGAGGAAGAGGGTTAGGGATCGGGGCCAGCCACTCTGGAGGAATGGCAGAGTCGATGTCGGGGTTGAGTTAGTCTCTGCTTTGGATCCCACTCAGGCCTCTCTCCTGAGCCATTGGGGGAAGCTATCTGAATGCAAGCCAATCTCCAAGAGACCTAGCAGGTCCCGTGCTCAAAGCTCCCCAGGATACGTGAGGCTGAGGCCCTAGCATGCAATCACTAGGTAAACGGATTACGGGGTTCCTCATTACCACACTTAGGAACGTGCCAAATCTTACCTTGGAAGGAGTCATAGCCTCCTTGAAGGAAGAAGAATAAAACATTAAGAACAAAGCCGAGGGGGACAGCTCTTTCTTCACAAAGAACTTCAAAGGTATAAAGTGTTCCCTTTGTGGTAAGAAGATTGCTATTCAAAGAAGCCTTACAAACATTGTGGGAAAAACAATCACAATGAGAAGAATTGCTTTCACAAGAAAGCAGAGGCCAATGTCATACAGGAAGAAGAAGAAACCTACCAAGAAGATGAAAACTTTGCAGAGTATGAAGACTCATGGGCCTTTTAAAGGTCTACTACACAGAAGGTGTCATGACCCTGTGAAAATGGAACAGCACAAGTGTAGGCATGGTGGTTGCTGAGCAAAAATATTAAAAGATTCACATTTGGGGTCCCGGACAAATGAGAATGATGTGTGGACACTTCAGATGTGAAGGGGAACCAAAACATTAATGTTTTTAATGTTTTATTTATGGTTGCCCCTAGGCCTTAGTGGCCCCTAGGGAACTTTAATGTTTATTAAAGTTGGGGCCCTAGGATAAGTTTGGAGAGGGGGAAACTCCACTTTTGGAGTTACACGCCTCTCTCATCCCTCCCTCTCTCTTGCTTTTGGAGACTCGTGCAAGTTCTCATGCGTGGGAGAGAAGTTGGTCGGCTGAACTGTTTGGCTGCTGTTTTTACTGCTGTTTTCTGTGCAAAGCTGGCCGTACAGTCCACGTGTTGCAAACCGTACAGTCTAGGTGGAATTTGCCCGTACAGAACTGCTGTTGCAGGTACAGGCTGCGTTGACAGTAGCTGAAGACGAGTACAGAACTGTTGCTGGTACAGTTACACGGACAGGGCAGGTACAGGCGGCGCTGGACAAGACACGTGCAGGTTGCGTTGACAGGTACAGTCAGCAGGCGGCTGCTGTTGGGTACTAACCAGTACAGTACAGGCACCTGTGGAGGCTGTACGGACAGGTACAGTGCTGAATTATTGACCTATACGGACAGGTATAGCATCTCCAGTTGCAAGCAGAGTATTTCTAGAGCTTGGTTGGTGCAATAGTCAAGTGGTTGCAGGGGAAAGAGTACAGACAGTCATTGTCAAGTGCAAACTGGTACGAACTGTTCCACGGGTGCAACACGTGCTGACTTGGTAAGCTCTGAACTTGTTCATCTACCTTTCTTTCCATTGGCTTATGTCTGCTGCAGAGTTGTGCTATCTGGCCCCTTGTGAGAGGAGGGGTGAAAAGGGTGGAAACAGAGATTGGACAGTGAATGTATGTTTGTGCTGAGTTGTGGAATCATGTGCATGAGATATGCCAGATGTATGCTCAAGGCTCTCCTGCTGAATGGTCTTGGTTGATCAGAGGGAAGCACAGAGTGTTGCTTTGAGACACAGATTTGTGTGAATCCTCTTTGCTAAGAGGTGTTGTGGGTTGCCAGATTGGACATACAGGTGTATTCTCTTGGCTGGTTTTGTTGTACTCAGCCTTACATATTTTTGAAATTGAATAAAGAAATACTGCAAGGGGCGCCAAGCTTTGGGGCCAATAGGTGTCGGTTTTATTTCAGATTTGGGGCACTCTAGCTCCAATCAAATTTGTTTTTATATCTGGACTACAAGTGGAAGGGTGACTGCTAGTCTACCGCACTTTGGTTTCTACCAGAGACCGGTTTCAGAAGGTGGCTTGACTATGTCAAATCCCCACGGATCCCCTCGTGATCGATCTTGGTTCGAAACTCGAATCCTGCAAACAAACGAACAACAAACAAGCAAGGGGGTGCAGGCCTGACTCACCTCCCAACCTTGAGGGCCGTGGGCAAGCCCACAGTCTTGGTTGTCCCCACCGAGCCACGAGCTGAGCTAACTAGGTTGACGTACCGACCAATCTCCTCCTCGTGACGTCCCATACCGCCACGAAGCTGCCCTCGCGGGCCTCGAGATTGCTGCCGGCCTCGGCTGCATAAAGCAGGTGCACGTCTGCACTAGATCCAGGCTCCAAGACCATAGAGCTCTCACAAACTCGCGAGACTCTCTATATCAATAACTAACCTTGGCCACCCTTTTATAGGCTCTTGGCCGGTCATCGGGCGTCCACACTTGGCCGCCCGCCCGTCCATACTTGGGTGCCCGCCCGTTAGTATTTCCCTAACTCAGCTCGTCAATCAGCCTGCCTAGTTCCAAGCTTCCCCAAGCCTCGAAACTAGTCTTACATGCGTATAGCACACGGTAGATACCCACTGTGCACATGACATACTCCCCTTCCTCTAAGAGCTCACTCCTGAGCTCACTAAAAAGCCAGGGTAATCTCTCTGAAGAGAAGTCAATGTCTCCCATGTAGCGTCCTCCTCAACACGATCCTTCCACTTGATCTTGTATTCCGTGATAAGCGTATGATGCAATCTTCGTTCACGAAAGCCAAGAATCTTTTCAGGTTCGTGCGGAACAAATGTCATGTCCTGGACATCTATAATTTCTTGAGGAGTAACTAACTGATCTGCTCCACCCAGTGTCATGAGAATATATTTTAAGTCCTCTAGAAAAATATTATTCATCCCCTCTTGAGTAATTTGGGGACGCCTAGATTACTCTTGCGTCATGCCGGCTAGGTTAATATCGTGGGTGACACCACTATAAATATTAATACGTGCGGTATATGACGTATGTTTGAGGCCACCTATGATTATTTCAGTTAGGTTTGTATGGCAGGGTGATTCCTGGGGTACTTACGCTTGGTAGTCATGAGTTGGTGATGATTTGTGCCTGTTTAATATTTGTGGGATTAATTTAATAATTAATTGGGCTTATATTTTCAGGTGATGAAGACTATGGGAATTGAAGAGTTTACTTTGGAAGAAATGTCTTGGATCATCACATTTCATTTTTGACAAGCATAGTAGCTTGTAATCTTATTAAATGATTTTTCCATTTTGAACTTTAGGAAAGATACATTTATTTTTGTGGAATTTATTAAAGCCTATGGCTTTACCCTAGTCCCAATTTGACACTCTATTTTTGTTAAAGAAGAGTGCCGTGCTCTCTAAAAAGCACATCTTGTATTTTGGGGGCTATGGCCTAATTTTGGTGAAAAGGAAAGCTAATAAAGAAATACTCTTGTGTGGGGAGAGGCCACGCACAAGAGGAGGGAAGATTGCACCCAATATGGTCTTTTTGGAGCTAAGTATTTTTGTTTAAGTGTTTAATTTTTCAATTGCTTTGATTTAGTTGAAGCTTACAAGCAATGGTTTTTATGATTGAATTAATTCTCTATCTTTCCACAATCAATTCCTAGAATAAGATTCCGGTTGCAGTGGTATCAGAGCTTGGACTAGGAGATTTGTGGAGAAGGTAGGAAAGGGCTTCAACTTCTCAAAAATCAAGAAAGTGCAGGAATTTATCGAGTGGACAGAAGGATGTTTTGCAGGTCTTTACCCAAAGGTCAAAGATTCAAAACTAGATCTACTCTCAAACCCACTCACCACCCTGCAAAACCATCCCTCTTTATCAAAAAGCGGTTTTTCTAAATTCTCTGTGAAATCAGAATCTGACCGTATGGATGAAATCCTCATAGCTAAAAACCTCACGGGTAACTCTCAGAAATCAGAAAGCTTCAAGGTTGGGCAAACCTATAATGGATGGAGCAGATTCAGCATGTAAAAGCCATTAAAAAAATTCTCCAAAAAGAAAAACAAAGAAGAAGCGCACGGCGCATCCTGCCGGCGCAAAACGGCGTGGAGAAGTGATATAAAAAAAAAGGGTTTAATTCCAAAGCCTAATCTCTCCATAATCTTAATCTCTCTAATCCTTCTCTTACTTTTCCCAATCCCCATGCAAGTCACATCACTCCTTTTTGAACCTCTACTTTTCCCAATTTCCAAATTTGAGGAGAAATTCAAAGGTTTTCCAATTCTGAAAATTTCTGGCTGCAGAAAAGTGATTTACAGGTTTTAAAAAGCTTGAAAATTGCCTAGAAAAGGCTAGAAAATTCCGAAATCACTTCTGAAAAATTCTGAAAATTTCAGAAAAATATTACAGAGTGTCGGCAAGGTTTACAGGATTGTTTCAGCAGGTTTTCAAGTGCAGAAAAATTATTTCATCAACAATTCGACTAGCCCAAGACTCTTGAATCACGCGGAATCGTTCGGGATTTGTTTGAGGCGACGAGAATTCAATTCAGCCATTGAACAACGTCTTGTTCAGCTTCAACCAAGATCGAATTGCGGGAGAAAAATAAGATAAGTACTCATTTTTGCTTTATTTATTTACATCAAATAAAGTAAAATTTTATTTATCTACATCATTTGCACAAGCACTATGGCAGATTTGCCTATCTCGCCATCAATTCAAGAGCAACTCCTTTCTTTACAACATCAAATTGTAGAAGAAAGAAAGAAGCGTATTGAATTGGAGAGACAGCTCTCAAATCGTAAACGCAAGCGTGATTCTTCGCTATCTTTTGATGACGAAGATGACACTATTCAAAGGGCTGTAAATGCTACATTGCAAGCACAAAGATCACAAAAAGAATCCAAGATTAGTCGGAAAGCTTTCACATTTCAAAATTATGATGGAAAGAAGGATGCTAGGGTCATTTTAGCTTGGCTTAGTCAACTAGATGACTATTTTTCTGGAGAAAAATTTTCAGAGAAAGATAAGATTAAATGTGCAGTCAATCATATGGTAGACAGTGCAGCTTTATGGTGGAGTGTAATTAAGCAAGGTCGTGATAAGCCAGACTCTTGGAAAAGATTTCAACGGCTGGTTAAAAAGCACTTTTTACCCTCACAATTCAAGTCCAAAGTTAGGCACCAATGGGACACTTTGCATCAATTGGAAAAGGAAACTATGTCACAGTATGTAGAAAAGTTCTGGAATACTTTATTACAGGTGCAGGTTGTGGATAGAGTTAGTGAGAAGGATCAAAAAAGGAAGTTCATATCGGGCCTTAGATCTACCATTAGGGCCGATGTGAATATGTTTCGACCTCATTCACTATCTTCTGCAATATCCTTGGCAACTAATTCAGAACGTAAAAATGGTTTTCCTAAAGAGATTAAAGCACATGAGGGTACTTCTTCTAAACCATTTACTAAATCTTTTTATGCTTCAAAGAGGATGTATAAACCAGGTCATGACAAAGGCAAGGAAGAGGCTAAAGGCAACATGAATACCAATAAGAAAGTCAATGGTAGCAAACCGAAGACATCGCCTATCAAATGTTTCAAGTGCCACAAAGAAGGTCACATAGCACCGAATTGTCCGGAGCGTACCAAGAATTCAACACCAGCAGCAGCAGCTCGAGTCAATATGATTGAAGAAGACGACAATGAAGAAGAATCATTCAAGCAAGAGGGTAATTCCGATCCAGATTACTCAGAACAGGAAGGTAAACCTCATGTTCATTCTTTGCTTAAAATAAAAGGAACGATAAATGGACATGAAGTTCTTATTTTGCATGATGATGGTAGTACACATGATTTCATTTCTGAAAAGGTACTTAGAGCATTAAATCTTCATTCTTCACCTACGCATTATAAAGTCAAAGCAGCATTTATTGGAACAAAGTATAATTGCATGCAAGTAGTGAAAGATTTGAATTTATGCATCAAACCTTTAACAAAAAAGAGGGATTTCTTAGTTGCACCTTTACAAGGGGTAGATATAATTTTGGGTATGCCTTGGAGACACAAATACAATCCTATTATTGACTATGACACTCATAGTATTTCTCTAAGGAAGGACAATGAAAATATTATCCTCCAGTGTCAAGTCAAAGGAGAAATGAGTCCTTTGTTGAGTCACACTCAAGCAAAGAGAGCTCTAAGAAAAAGAGACAAGACTTATATGGTATGGGTTAACCAGCTTGATGCTGAGTTGGACACATCCAAAAGACCAAAGTTTGATTCTTTTATCTCCAAATTTAGTGACTGTTTCATGGAAGATCTGCCTCCAGGATTACCTAAGTCTAGGCCTGAGGATCATAGCATTGATTTATTGCCTGGAAATTCCCCGCCTTGTAAAGTTCCCTATAGAGTCAACAATTTAGAGCAAAGAGAAATCCAAAGCCAAATAGAAGACTTGCTAGAGAGAGGCCTTATTCGACCTAGTAGTTCACCTTTTGGAGCTCCAGTACTTCTTGTTAAGAAGAAGAACGGAACTTACCGAATGTGTGTAGACTATCGTGCATTGAATAAGATTACTGTCAAGAACAGATATCCTATTCCTAGGGTAGATGATCTTCTTGATAAGCTTAGAGGATCAAAGGTCTTTAGCAAGATTGACCTAAAGTCTGGGTATCATCAAGTCCGTATGACTCAATCTGACATTTTCAAGACAGCTTTTAGAACCCAAACTGGTCATTATGAGTTTTTGGTTATGCCATTTGGTTTGACCAATGCTCCAGCTACTTTCAGCCGTATGATGAATCGTATATTCCTTAAGTTTCAAAGTTTTGTTATAGTGTTCTTTGATGACATTCTTGTTTTTAGCAAGGATCGACAAGAGCATGAACAACACTTGGAACAAGTGTTCAATCTTTTGAGAGAAAATGAATTGTATGTCAATCCTGAAAAGAGTTCTTTCTTTCAAGAGGAGATTGAATACTTAGGACATATAGTATCGGCCGAAGGAATTCGTGTAGATCCTAAGAAAATTGAGTGTATTGCTTCTTGGCCTACGCCTAGAAACATACATGATCTTAGATCTTTTCTTGGCTTATGTAGTTATTATAGGAAGTTCGTCAAGAATTTTGCTTGCATTGCCAATCCTTTGACTGAACTCCTTAAGAAAGCTACAAATAGCACTATCTTAGATATGCTTAGAGCCTATGTTTCCCAGCAACCTAGTGCATGGGATAAGTACATACACCTACTCCAATTTGCTTATAATAATACTCCTCATACTGCTACTGGTCGAGCACCATTTGAGATTATCTATGGAAGAGCATTGCCTATTCCGGCTACTAGACTCTCTCATAAGATTGAAGCAGCCGACCAATATGTTAGAGACTTTGATCGCATTCTATCTGAAGTGCGTGATTGTATCCAAAGAGCTCAAGAGAAGTATACATCTCAAGCAAATAGGAAGCGCAAAGATTTTTCATTTCAAGAAGGTGATTATGTACTTTTGAGAATTGAAAAGCGTCGATTAAAGAGTGTGGAAAAATTCCCTGCAGTGAAGCTAGCGCCTAGATATTATGGGCCATTTAAAATCCTTCAAAAGATTAATGATGTGGCCTATAGACTAGAGCTTCCATCTAATTGGAATATCCACAATTCTTTTCATATCCATCTCTTGAAACCTTTTCGAGGAACACTTCCTACTCACCCAACATATGAGGAACCACCTCTTATTGAAGGAGAGGAAGAAGTACTAGTTCCTGATGCAATCATTGACCAAGAGATAACAACAACAAGAACAGGTAATCAATACTTTAAGTATCTTTTGACTTTTAAGAATCATCCTCAAGAAGATGCTAAATGGATGCCTGAGAAATTTTTCCGAGTTTACCCTGAAATTCTTCATTCTTTTCAAACCCAGCAAATCCGCAATTGAGGACAATTGCAAACTTAAGCAAGAGGGATGTCATGAGAATATATTTTAAGTCCTCTAGAAAAATATTATTCATCCCCTCTTGAGTAATTTGGGGACGCCTAGATTACTCTTGCGTCATGCCGGCTAGGTTAATATCGTGGGTGACACCACTATAAATATTAATACGTGCGGTATATGACGTATGTTTGAGGCCACCTATGATTATTTCAGTTAGGTTTGTATGGCAGGGTGATTCCTGGGGTACTTACGCCTGGTAGTCATGAGTTGGTGATGATTTGTGCCTGTTTAATATTTGTGGGATTAATTTAATAATTAATTGGGCTTATATTTTCAGGTGATGAAGACTATGGGAATTGAAGAGTTTACTTTGGAAGAAATGTCTTGGATCATCACATTTCATTTTTGACAAGCATAGTAGCTTGTAATCTTATTAAATGATTTTTCCATTTTGAACTTTAGGAAAGATACATTTATTTTTGTGGAATTTATTAAAGCCTATGGCTTTACCCTAGTCCCAATTTGACACTCTATTTTTGTTAAAGAAGAGTGCCGTGCTCTCTAAAAAGCACATCTTGTATTTTGGGGGCTATGGCCTAATTTTGGTGAAAAGGAAAGCTAATAAAGAAATACTCTTGTGTGGGGAGAGGCCACGCACAAGAGGGGGGAAGATTGCACCCAATATGGTCTTTTTGGAGCTAAGTATTTTTGTTTAAGTGTTTAATTTTTCAATTGCTTTGATTTAGTTGAAGCTTACAAGCAATGGTTTTTATGATTGAATTAATTCTCTATCTTTCCACAATCAATTCCTAGAATAAGATTCCGGTTGCACCCAGTACTTCCTTAAGTCTACTGACATGAAATACAGGATGAACTTTGACATGAGAAGGCAAATCCAATTCATATGCAACTGAACCAATCCGTCGTGTAACACGAAATAGTCCACAGTATCTAGGGGACAATTTCGGAGATCTACCTGTCCGTAAAGTCTCGGAATCTTTCGGAACTCGCAAATACACCATCGTTCCTTCAGAGAACTCTCTAGGTGAACGATGTCTATTAGAATAAAACGTGTCTCGGTCTTGAGCACTTCTAATAGATTACTTTGCAACTTGTAACATTTCCTGCATATCTTGCAAAAAATTACGTGCTGCATCATGCTGAAGTCCTGAGAATCCTACTGTAACAGGTGATCTTGGTTGAAAACCGTACATAAGCATGAAAGGACTAAACCCTGTACTCGTATGCTTAGTACTGTTATATGCAAATTCTAACATAGGAAGATAATCCTCCCATGAACTTTGTCTTTTGGATACATATGCTCGAAGCATATCCTCCAAAATCTGATTCACTCTTTCAGTCTGGCCATCAGATTGAGGATGATCTGAGGAACTCAAATTCAAAGTTGTTTCCAACTTCTCAAAAACAAGTTTCCAAAATTCACTCGTAAACTTAGAGTCCCTGTCACTGACTATGTCCTACGGTAACCCGTACAGTCTAAACAATTGCTCGATAAACTGCCGAGCTAATTGCGTAGCTGTAATATTCTTCCGGGTCGGTAAAAATCTAGCCATCTTTGTCAAGCGATCTACCACAACCCAAATAGAATCGTGGCCTTGATGTGTTCTTGGCAATCCGGTAATAAAATCCATGGAAATACTTTCCCATTTATTACCTGGGATTTGCAAAGGATGCAACAACCCAGCCTGTCTAAAGCGTTCAGCTTTATTTGCCTGACAAATCTGACACTTGAGAACATAATCTTCTACATACCCTTTCATCTTCGGCCAATAAAAAGTGTGTTTCACTAAAGATAGTGTCCTGTGTACCCAGGGTGTCCAGCAGAAGGGGCGTCATGACACTCCCTCAGAATCTTGAACCTAATGTCCGGGATCTGTGGTACACAAATTTTGTCATTACGGAATAGTAAACCATTCCGAATCATTCACTGACCTCCTGCAGCCTGAATGGTAGACTACTCAGTCACCGAGTCTTGGTCAATCAATGAGCTCCCGTCCTAGATCTTCTGCCAAAATGGACCAAAATAACTATCAGTCCTGCAAAGCCCTCTCAATGACTGAAATAAGTCAGTAGAAATCTCGGTGAACGACAAAGTATTCACCTCTCTAATCCGACTAAGCGCATCTGCAATATTATTCATGGACCCTTTCCGATAACGGATCTCAAAATCAAAATCTTGCATTAACTCTGCCCAACGAGCTTTCCTGCCTCTCAAATCATCCGCATCACACACATACTTGATTGACTGATGATCAGTCAATACCACAAACTTGGAGCCATATAAATAATGTCTCCAAACCTTGAGAGCATGAATCACAGCATAAAGCTCCTTCTCAAGGGTTGGCCAACGAGATTGAGTGTCGTCTAGCTTTTTACTTTCAAAAGCAACTGGTCTACCATCTTGAAATAAAGCAGCCCCGATAGCATAGTCACTCGCATCAGTTTCAAGAACATAAGGCCGACTAGGATCAGGCAATGCTAAGATAGGTGCTTCCTTGACTTTATCTTTCAAAAGTCTGAAGGCCATATCCAAATCGTTATTCCAAGTGATAGGCTGATTGGACTTACGTCCACGACCTTTCAATAAGTCGGTCATCGGTAGTGTGAGCTGAGAGTACTCCCGTACAGATTTCCGAAGAAAAACAACAAAACTGAGAAAAGAACGAAGTTGTTTCACTGTTCGCGGTATAGGCCAGTCCAAAACCTTCTGAACTCGGTCATAGTCAATGCTCAATCCATCTCTAGTGATCTTGTGTCCCAAGTAAATGATGTCGGTCATAAAGAACTCACATTTACTGAATTTAGCATATAGTCGATTCTGTCTTAAAATAGATAAGACAATCGTGAGGTGTCTGACATGATCCTCAAGAGTACGGCTATATATCAAAATATCATCCAGGAACACCACCACAAATTTTCCCAAATGTTCACGAAAAAGATCGTTCATCATTTGCTGGAAAGTGGCTGGAGCATTGGTTAACCCAAAAGGTAATACGAGAAACTCGTAATGGCCATACCTAGTCCGAAAGGCGGTTCTTTCGACATGCCTTTCATGAATACGTATCTGGTGATAACCAGTACGTAAATCTATCTTCGTGAAATATTTCGCTCCAGCTAACCGGTCAATTAGGTCATCTGATCTAGGGAGAGGATAACGGTTCTTAATAGTCAGCTTGTTCAATCTCTTGTAATCTATACACATTCTCCAAGTATTGTCCTTCTTTCTCCTAAGCAACACAGGTGCACCCCAAGGTGATTTACTTGGACGGATCTGGCCCATCCTCAAATAATCTTCGAGTTGTTTAGCCAACTCATCTTCCTCAACTTGGCTCATCCTATAAGGTGGAATACTCACAGGATGAGCACCAGGGATCAAGTCAATACGATGATCTACTGCCCGTTCAGGTGGTAAACCCGATGGCAATTCCTTAGGAAATACATCTTGAAACGAATCAAGTATCTTCTGTAATTCTTTGCTTTCAAACACACTTAATTCATTCACATCCATGGAAGGGATGAGAAAAGAAGAAAGTGAAATCAATACACAATGGAAAGCAGTATACAAAGAAGAATCCATTATATTTCCAAAATCAATAGTATTTACAAGAGGTCCCTGAGAGGGATGAATACAATTACCTAAGATACTATACTTGGTGTCCCTATGCTGAAAAGAAAAAATATGACTAGACCAATCTATCTGGACATCAAGAGTCTTAAACCACTCAATCCCTAATAACAAGTCTACATTTTCCAGATGCATAACATAGCATTCCAGAGTATCGTTGTAGTCCTGAATCTGGATTGGAAACATCTCCACCTTGCGATCCCAAACTTGTCTGCCTGCAGGTAGACGTACCTCATAGGTATGGTCGCTGAGTGTCGTATCAAGACTCAATTTCTGCACAAGTTTGTAGTTAACAAAGTTATGCGAACTGCCAGGGTCTAACAGAATGTGAATTTTATGGCCATTCACTTCTCCATAAACTCGGAGAAGATCATGCATGCCAAATACTTTAGAATTGAACAGACAATCAGAACAAGTACTAGGGCGAGAAAGTACAGTAATTGACGTACCTGTCAAAGACAACTGGTTAGCTGCCTTTGGCTTGGGTCCTGCGTTTGACTTGGTACCCTTTTTCTTCGGACACTCATTACGCATGTGTCCTTTTTCTTCGCAGATAAAACAACGTCGTTCCTTCTTGAGCTTCAAAGCCCTAAGGAGTCGTTTCTTCTTCGCTGGTGTCGAACTGGAATTCTTCGAAGGTTGGTCCGAAGACTTGCCTTCAGTCGTGTTAGCCATAGGTGCGGAGAACTTTCTTTTATGCTTGTTCCCCTGCTCGGTAACGGGTTTCGACTTGGAAGAGACCATCGTATCATCATAGATACGAGCTGAATGAATGGCCTCATCCAATGTTTTGCATTTGTTATTTTTAACCTGTAATCGGTACGAGTCAGGTAAACCAGCTACGAAAAACCCCAAAAGAGTAGTGGGATCCATCTTTGTAGCTTTCATCTGCAAGTCACGAAATTTCTGGAGGTAGACCTCATAAGTGAGGTGCTGCGAGGTCATGGTCAAAGCTGAAAACCGGACAACAACATCGTAATCATCCTCTTTCTTGAGGAATTCTTTCTTGAAAATGTCTTCGAATTGTGCCCAAGTCGTTGGCTTTTGGTTCAGTTCCTTCCACCAAAGCAAAGCTTTGCCGGACAGGAAACCTGCTGCTAACTGTATCTTCTTTCCATCATCATATGGATGAAACTGAAAGTGAACTTGGCACTTGTGTAGCCAAGTGTCCACGATCTCCTTGATTCTCTGCTTTTGCTCGCCCCCGAACGGTTCCGGAGTAATATTGGGGCCTAAAGCTGAAGCCAAGGTATCCATTCCCGAGAAAGTAGAGAGGGTAGTGGTCAAGAGAGCGATGGAGTTCTGCAAAGCTTGCATTTGAGCGTCGATTTGTGCCTGACGTTCCGACGATTTAGCTTCGAGAGCTACTTTGAACTCTTGGAAATCTGATTTTGACACAAACTCGTCAAAAAGATCGGCATCAGTGCCTTCCGTAGCCGGCAAGCCTTCGCGTTCCACGAGGGGCTCCAACTCTGATTCTTGGGTCGACATCGCGAAGAGGGTACGTGGAGAGAAAATTCGATCTTTGCACAACAAAAGTGCGAGCGAACTTGAGAGCTTGAGAGCTTGAAAACTTGAGAACTTGAGAACTCGAGAAGTCGAGAGATGTGTGGCAAGAAGCCCACTAGAGGGGTTTATAAAGGTTTCCCAAAAGCCAAAAAAAAACTCGAAAAGCTAGGCTTAGCTTTTGCTTTAGCTTTTGTGTTTTTTGTTTTTTTTTTTCCTTGAATATATATATATATATATATATATATATTCTTTGTTCTTAAAAAAATAAACACCTTGAAAACCTTAGAGAGGGGGGATTCTTTGAAAATTTAAAAAAAAATTTAAACTCCCCTAAAAAAACAAAAAACGAAAGAATAGAGAAAAAAAAATCGAAATGCTTTCCTTGCGTTTTGTTTTTTGCACTTCCCTCCTGGATTAGCCCGATGGTGTTTGCTGACGTGGAGAGCTGGCCGTTGCTGCTATCGTCATGGCTGCCGGCGCCAGAATTGTCGCACCAGCCTGTATGTGAGCCTACGCCAGCCGGATGGGATACCTGTGCTGGGCCGCCTACAGGGCCTGGCTGGGCGCCTGTGTAGGCCTGGGCGCTGCCCGCCTGGCCTGGGCACCAGCCCGCCTGGCGTAGCCTAGGCGCCTACGTGGCTTGGCTGCCTGGCCGCCTGGCGTAGGCCTGGGCTCGCCTGGCTATGCAGGCCTGCTGGCCGCCTGCAGCTATAGCCTAAGACACCTACCATCACGGCTGCCCTCACACGCTGACTGCCAGCTTTATCGACTGCACAGACTCGACTGCCAATCGCCTGCTCACCATCGTTCAATCAGCATGCCACAACTGCTTCTTTCTCTCTCTCTCGTTCAATCAACGAAAAGCAACGTGCTTTTTCTCTCTCTTTTTTTTTTCAGTTTTCTCTCCCTGCAGTTCATGCGTATGCACAACAATTCACCTCTTCTTTGCAAAAGCAATCAACCCTATTAAAACTACCATCTCCCATCAACATGGGGTTCTTTGATGAAGGAAAAACACATACAAAATTGAAAACTGCAGTATGCACAGAAAAAACAGCAAGCTTTTTTAACACATACCGTTCTTTGACCTCTTCTTCTCTACCTACCGACTTGCTCGTCCACGAGGTATGCTCTGATACCACTGTCAAATCCCCACGGATCCCCTCGTGATCGATCTTGGTTCGAAACTCGAATCCTGCAAACAAACGAACAACAAACAAGCAAGGGGGTGCAGGCCTGACTCACCTCCCAACCTTGAGGGCCGTGGGCAAGCCCACAGTCTTGGCTGTCCCCACCGAGCCACGAGCTGAGCTAACTAGGTTGACGTACCGACCAATCTCCTCCTCGTGACGTCCCATACCGCCACGAAGCTGCCCTCGCGGGCCTCGAGATTGCTGCCGGCCTCGGCTGCATAAAGCAGGTGCACGTCTGCACTAGATCCAGGCTCCAAGACCATAGAGCTCTCACAAACTCGCGAGACTCTCTATATCAATAACTAACCTTGGCCACCCTTTTATAGGCTCTTGGCCGGTCATCGGGCGTCCACACTTGGCCGCCCGCCCGTCCATACTTGGGTGCCCGCCCGTTAGTATTTCCCTAACTCAACTCGTCAATCAGCCTGCCTAGTTCCAAGCTTCCCCAAGCCTCGAAACTAGTCTTGCATGCGTATAGCACACGGTAGATACCCACTGTGCACATGACAGACTACCATTGTACTCTTGTGGGCTTGGACACTGCGTAAATATCACACTTGACATTATGGGGCCGAAACATGAGTTGGTAACATAATGTCCAGGTGCATCCTCGTAGGGGCCGAAACATGAGTTGGTTTCTTGTAATAAGTACCTTGAAGTGAAGAGGCATGCATGTGAGATGGAGTACCATGTGTAGTAGAGGCATAGTGAGAGGTCACTAACACCTCTCCCCTCTCATGATGTACTACAGATTTCAGCTTTGTAGAAGTCGCTCCAAGAGGGTTTGGACTAGGTGGCTTCTTAAACTTAAGCTCTCCCTCTTTTCCCTCCTTTACATCACCTTGATTGATGAGGAAAGAGTGCCATCTCTTGGTTTGACAGCCAATTCTAATGCAACAGTTTCCAATGCATCATTCACAAAAGCTGAGTACCTTTGGGCATCCAATACTTAACTCTTGGATCTTCATGCAAACTCTTCAATTGGGCATCTTTCTCACATAGCTGCCTCTTGACATTTCCATCTCAACATGCATGGCATCTTACTCATTAGTGTCTTGCACGTTCTCTTTACCACGAGACGGCTGTCCCTCAAACAGTCACCATGTGTTGGGATTTAGAGTCGTATGTGTGCTTGTCCATCTTACTCATTAGTGTCTTGCACCTTCTCTTTACCACGAGACGGCTGTCCCTCAAACACAGTCACCATGTGTTGGGATTCAGAGTCGTATGTGTGCTTGTCCATCTCGTGTCCACCATTGTGTAAGTGTGTTTGTGTGTGTGTGTGTACATTACTCACTTATGTGAGTAAGTGAGTTAGTACATGTGAACCACCTCTTGTAGCCACCTAAGTGTTTGTGTGTGTAAGCAATGATGTCATCAGTTAGCTATGTGTCATTGCCCCATGGTTTGTGTGTTGAGAAAGATAAAGCATTTTGCTTATAAAAGCATTGTACCTTGTAGGCTTCAAGTCAATTAATACAAGCATCATATTGAATGTGCAAATATAGTCTCTTGAGCTTTGTTCTCTTATCTCTCTACCCTTCTTTCATTACTACACACAACAGCATGATTCAATTTGAACCTCCATAGCTTAGACTCTGCATTTGCTAACCCTAATGATACCCACAAATGATATTAGAGCGAGGCGTCGTCTCTACTGTCCTTGTGATGCTAGCTTTTGTGGGTGGCGCTAGTGTTGGGCGCGCCACCTCAGCCTAGCCTCGGGTGGCGGCGCCACAGTTGTTGGCTTTTTCAGGTGTCACAAGTGTGGAGAGAACCAATGGCGCCCCCGCCTCTCTGCTCCACCGTCGCCCTGCTCTCATCTGTTCACCATTTTGCTACTATAGTTGCGTTGCTCCAGCTGCTCTGCTGCTGCAACGGTTGCCTTCTCTTGGCTAGGTCATCTCATGCACTTAACACTCTTAAGTTGCTCGCTTCATCACCTAAACACTCTCTGAACTGCTTCTACAGTACTCAAGTTCCCTACTGCCTCGTCTTCCAGTTCCTCTCTCGGCAGCTCCATGGCTCCTTGGTTGAGCCACTCCTCTTTGTGGTGTTTCTCCCTAAGTCTCACCATCCATAACCATGGACCTTCATAGATCAGCAACCACATTCGAGAAGTTCCTTGGCAACAATTTCCCAACACGGTAGACAAAAGTTAGACTCCTGCTCATGAGAGATGGAGTCTGGAGTGTTGTCAATGGCAGAGAAGAGGCCTGAAGGTGCAGCTCGACAACACCTATAGTGAGAGCCTCGATAGAGAAGAATGATTAAGTGCTAGCACACATCGGTCTACGGCTTGCCAACAATCTCGTTCATCATGTCCACTTTCACAAGGTTGCCGAAGAGGTATGGGACAATCTTGAAAATCTGTTCGGGATCAAGATTAACAATTCAAAGGTGTTTCTAAAGCAAACTATAAAAGTAGCATGAGCCTCTCTTGAGCATCAAGTTGAAGAAGAACCTCTTCGTCGCGTTGCCATCTTCGTTGAAGCGTGGAGATCATCTTCTCCATCATCCTCTACTTGATCATGAACCAAATCATGGAATTTTTCATCGCTGCTCGTTGATTCATAGTGCCTCCATCAATTGTTGTGCCACGTCATCACCTGTCCGTACAATTGTACGGATCCGTACAATTGTACGAAATTGCACGGACATGTACAGAACTATGCGGAGCTGTATGGAATGAAAATTTTAGAAACCCTAAAATTGCTCCAAAAACCCTACAAACTGCTTTTTAGAGGTTTTTATCGTCTGAAAACCATTCAAACAGGTTTTATATCAGTTTTCTTACCAGAAAGAGCTTTTCCATGGTTTTCTTTATCGACAAGGCTACAGGAGTTGTGGAGATTACTCATGGAATGAGTGATTGATACTTGGACTTGGATTTGGAATTGGACTTGGACTTGATCATTGGATTGGAACTAGAGCTTGGACTTGATCATTGGATTGGACTAGAGCTTGGATTGGAAGTGGAACTTGGACTAGAACTTCGATTGGAACTAGAATTTGGACTTGGACTTGGATTTGGACTTGGATTTGGATTTGGATTTGGATTTGGATTTGGATTCATGGTTATCTCCGTGGTGTGCTTGGCATCAGAGATCTTGTCCCTAGACATAGACATCGACATCAACTTGGATATACAACATCGGCATATGTGTTTGTTTTGTATTCATTGATTGTATTGATCTTGGCTAGCGTGCCCGTGGATTGTTCTTGAATAAATTCTTGAAAGGAGGCGGGACTTGTTCCCCGCTCAGTGTGGTGTATTGTGTAAGATCCCTATTCCCTTCTCTCTCCCCCCTCTCTCTCTATATCTTTATCTCTTGGACACGTGGTTGAGCCTGTCACTGCATGCCCCGTTGGGCTTACAATTTCCATGTGTATTGAGTCAATAATGGGTTCTTTGTCTGTCTGTGTAGTCCCCCAAAATTTGATTGTATCTCTTGTGTGTTTTTGTCATGTCTGTTTTGAGTAGAGTGATATAAGTTAAAGTCATGTGTGGTCAAACTTCATTTTCAGGCTTGATTGTGATCTGTTCTATCATGTCAAGTATGGCCACTGTGATCTTTTGCGTCACGTGGTGCCAACGAGCCCAAATCATTGTGTCTATTGAAGGTCTATCTTGATACATCTCCACCTTCACTCTGAATAGTGTTTCTGTGCGTAAGCAATGATATCATCAGTTCATAGTTACCACGGAACGTCGTTCCGCCTTCCTGGAACGTCGGAACGCCGTTCCGGGCGAAGGCACGTTCCCGGAACGTCGGAACGTTCCGCAAAAAAAATAAAAAAAATTTGGGGAGGTGTGTTTTGCTTGCAGAAATGTATGTTCATGTCTTGGGGGAGCAAATATTAGGAAGCATATTTGGCTATCCGTATACAAAAAGTTACATTTTTTGTGTCATATGCTGACATGTCATATGACGTGGCGTTCCGCGACGTTCCCGATCCGCTCCCGTTCCCGTTCCCGCTCCCGTTCTAGCATCCGACGTTCCCGGAACGTTCCCGTTCCGTGGTAACTATGCATCAGTTAGCCACGTGTCATTACCGATGTTGAGAAAGATAAGGCATTTTGCCATAAAGACATTGTACCTTGTAGGCTTCAAATCAATTAATACAAGCATCACATTGTATGTGCAAACTTGAGCTTTGTTCTCTTATCGCTCTATCCTTCTCTCATTACTATACACAACATCATGATTTAGTTTGAAGTTTGAACCTTCATAGCTTAGGCTCTACATCTCCTAACCGGTCTCTCTTTACCGTGGGACTTTTGTCCCCCTCACGTGCAAAACCACCTTGAAATACATCAGATAAGTTTTCAGCATGGTGTTTTTCGACTGCATGGATTCCATGGTGTGCATCTTCAACAACTTGTTCTTCACAGGCTTGCCTTCTTGAATATGCATTCACTCCACTACCTGTATGGTTGGCCATAATGCTTCAAAGCACTAATAGTTAGTGTATGCTGAGCTCTAATACCTATGAAATATCTCCGGACAAGGTTGAACACAATCTTGTCTCACATTGAAACTAATAATACTAATAAACAAGATGAAATAAAACCACCAAATAAGATAGCAATGCTGAAATTTAGATGACACAAGCAATAGAACCGAAAAGGGTTGACACAGCTTGTAATATCAAGGATTTCTCTCACGATACAAACTTCATGGGCATCTTTTGTCATGCAGAATGCTCCTTCCAAGAAGCTATGCTCCACTTGCATCCATACACAAGCATGTGTGCCAGGACGAGACATAGGAGACCTTAATGGTCAAGCATGTGGATGTAGAGTGTCTTTAAGGCGTTGGGCTGTTTGATTGTGATTAAGTTTTATGTATCGTTTTTATTGATAAGGTTATTAAAGTCTATTAAGATAGCCTTTGAAAACCGGCCACCAAACAAAACTTGAGGCACACAAAGCTGCTGCTTTCTGATAACGAATCACGCCCTAGTTTGCGTAGGAGAGTACTGGCTCTGCAGACCGGTTCATGATAGCGCCAGCTGTGGGGGTTGACTGAGGAGAAGCACTACTGCTCTTACTTGTTTTGTCTGCTACAGTGTTTTGGCTGTCTGGAGAGGATATGTGAAGCTGCCTCTTTGAATGGTTCAACCGCTGCAGGTTTTGAAAAATGGTGCTTTCTACAGAGCTCTCGTCGATTGAGGCTTCATAAGCCTTCTAATAAAGATTTATAAGAACCTTCCTTTGACTGTTTTGTCTCATAATTGCAACAGGTAGGATCGAGGCAAGTTGGTCCACCTTTAAATCATCAATGGTATCTTAGATTCTAATTATTCAGTGCCTTGATCGCACAAGTTTTGTGATAAACAGGCACCCCTAAGAATGATATAACAAACATAGAGAATGCAACTTTGAGAAGACAAACATATGTTATCATATTTTTTCAGAAATAGCAACGATATGTTTCAAAAATCTAGCACAAATCAGCGCTGCTAAAAGCAAACCATCCTCCGTATAACTACATGTACCTTTGCTAACCTAACAACTTATGTTACGCCCTTTCTCTTTCTCTAAGCTCAAGTTCTCCATGTGTAAATACAGCATGGGCATATTAGCCGCAATCTAATGTAATCACCAAGTTAGTAGACCCAATTGTCATACACTTTCAAGGCCACTCATTCCTGAGGTCTACACTCTCATGGTCAGCGCAATATTTCAAGTGAGCCTTTCGAAATAAAGCATCCTCTAAACTTCAATGGCCAATCCAAATATTAGGACATGTCCATGTCTTATGGTTTATCTGAACTAAACCTCTTGTAAAAGTGATAAATCTTGCAGACATACATACATACACATACATACATATACACACACATACGCATACATTTGTGTATATATGCATGTATATCTGCATCAACATCATTAAACAGAAAGTGGTTGGGAGAGAAACCAAAAAAGAAAAGAAACACCTTAACCTATAGAGAGAGAGAGAGAGAGAGAGAGAGAGAGAGAGAGAGAGAAGGACACCTACCTTCGTTCTCAAATTCTTCAAACTCGTCATCGTCTTCGAAGAGATCGAGCTTGGGGTCTTCTGCAGCAGGGGCTTCTTTTGCAGGAGTTGGAGTCGCCATGGCAGGAAAGCTTAGCAGGCAAAGAGAAAAAGCGTACAAAAAAAGAACTTTCCTTTGCACACCGCGGTATACACCCTGATGATGGGTGGGCGGGCGAGCGGCTTCGCGCACAAGCGTCCGGCGGACAGGCACCGAAGCAAATCACAATGAAACCATAATTTGGAAGAATTACCAATATATATTAACCATTAATATCAATCCTTAATCTAATTCAATAAGGTAAGACACTATAAATTTAATTAACACAAAGTCTCCAATATATCAGAAATCACCCTATTCTTCCATTAATATATATTGCCGCTTTTACTTTCTCAACAAATGGGAACGCAGCTCGTCGAGAGAGTTTCCTCTATCAAAGTCTTTCATGAGAATCATCCAAAATCAATAAAACTGGCAACTCGAGGTTCAACTTCTTATCGAGTAGTTAAGTTTTCCAAAAATCGAGTAAAAATAGTTCACGCCATCAAGCAAATTATAACGAAACTCTTCCAAAAAGGATTTCAAACAAGCTAAAGCAGCACTTTCTATCTCACAAGAGTGTGAACGAGAGCTAGCACTCATGTATAGGGAAGTGCCATGCCCGAAGTAGATCAGTCCACAAAGGGGAGCAAGCCCAAAGCTTTGCGGAAAGCTTTGAACTTCTCATCACGAGGAAGCGCCTTTGTGAAAAGATCGACGAGGTTATCCTGTGTTGGCACATAGGCCAAGCTGATCTCTCCTGCTGAGAGTCTCTCCCTAACATAGTGATAATGCACCTCAATGTGCTTTGTGCAAGCATAAAAAAATGGGTTTCTCACAACTGCCAATGCGCTCTGACTGTCAGTGTAGATAGAGGTGGCAGACTCCTGTCCAACACCCAAGTCAGCCATAAGCCGTCTGAGCCACACACACTCAACCGTAGCTGTGAAAGCTACCTTGTACTCAGCTTCACAACTAGAAGTGGCCACAGTAGGTTGCTTCTTGCTCAACCAAGATATGCATGAGCTACCGAGCATGAAACAAAAACCACTTGTGGACACTTTTGTGTCATAGCAACCACCCAATCTGAGTCCGAAGAAGCATGTAAATCTGGCGGCAACAACGATCCCCCCTTGGGATAAAACAACCCAAGATGTATGGTGCCACTCAAGTAGCGAAAGATGCGTTTAACTGCCTTCCAATGCTAAAACCCTGGGCTATGCATAAACCTGCTCACTTGTGAGACTGCTGAAACCCTGGGCTATGCATAAACCTGCTCACTTGTGAGACTGCAAACTGAATGTCCGGCCTTGTAATGCATACATAAATGAGGCAACCAACAGCTGTCTGATAGAGTGTGACATCAAAGTGATCTCCAGCATCATGAAGACTCAACTTCAAACCTATCTCCATTAGAGTAGCAATAGGCTTGCAGTCTTCAAGGCCAAATCTCCGCAACAATGTCTCAATATACTTTGTCTGACACAAAGCAATACCTCCATCACACTGCTTAAATTGTATCCCCAAATAATGATGCAAATGCTCCAAATCTAACATCTCAAAAGAGGCATTCAAATCAACCTTAAAATCAGCAATATGACTCTCATTTGGTCCTGTGAGCAGCATGTCATCGACATAGAGAGCAATGATTAGATGTACATCATCCACACGTTTAACATACAAAGTGCTTTCTGTTGGACTATTCTGAAAACCATGTGCAGTCAAATATGCATGTATCTTTTCATACCAAGCTCGTGGAGCTTGCTTTAAACCATATAAAGCCTTTTTCAACCTGCACACTTTGTTTTCCTGCCTTCTTTGAACAAAACCACGAGGCTGTGATACATACACCTCCTCATGCAAATCTCCATTCAAGAACGCAGTCTTTATGTCCAACTGATATACATTCCAACCATTATGAGCTGCCAATGCACAAATGCTACGAATGGTAGTCATACGACAAGTGGGAGCAAAGGTCTCCTCAAAATCAATGCCCTTTTCTTGAGCATAACCCTTTGCAACAAGTCTAGCCTTATAACGATCAACACTACCATCTGGCTTTCGTTTCAACTTAAAAACCCACTTACATCCAATGACCTTTTTACCAATAGGCAAATCACACAAAGACCATGTACCATTCTTCATTATAGCATCATATTCACTGCCATCTGGCTTTCGTTTCAACTTAAAAACCCACTTACATCCAATGACCTTTTTACCAATAGGCAAATCACACAAAGACCATGTACCATTCTTCATTATAGCATCATATTCACTTTGCATTGCAGCCAACCAATTTTTTGATTTTTGTGCCTCATCAAATGAAAGAGGTTTTTTCTCTTCACACATACTAGACACAGCCAAAGCATAACAATCTGATGCATAAGAGGCATGCTGAAAACCTGAATGAGTACGACTAGACATAGGTGCATCAATTTTACTATCATGCAAGGTTTGCACCAGCCATTTAGGCATACCTCTAGCCTGCTCATTTTCAGCCCTATCCTCATAAATTACATCCTGTAAATCTGCATCAGAAATAGGCTGATCTATGATGTCGTTTGAAATCTGCATAGGCTGAATATTTGCCTCATTAGGACTTACATTTGAATTCCTACCTGTAAACAGAGGCAACAACGTATCAAATACATCCCGTGAGCTCACACCTGTCTCTTTGGTACATGATAACAAAGGCTGCACAGCATCTTCCACAAAAACAACATCTTGAGTAATCAAGATACGCTTTGATTGCGGATGATACAATTTATAACCCTTGCTCTCAGCACTGTAACCAACAAAAATGCATTTGACAGCCTTATCATCCAATTTTCTACGTTGTTGCATAGGCACTAAAGCATAGGCCAAGCAACCAAAGACACGCAAGTGACCAATAGAAGGCTTCCTGCCATGCCAAGATTCATATGGAGTAACAGACTGCAAGGCCTTAGTGGGACACCTGTTGAGTATATATGCAGCACACATGACAGCCTCAAGCCAAAACGCATGTGGCAAAGCTTGGCTCTTGACCATACATCGTGCCATCTCCATAAGTGACCTCTTTTTCCTCTCAGCAACACCAGCTGAGGGATATACGGCACTCTACATTGGTGTTATATCCCACAACTAGCTAGAAATGCATCAAACTCTTTAGACATGTACTCCCCCCCTCGATCAGAATGGAGGGTGCCCACAGTACAATTGGATACATTTTCAACCATAAGCAAAAATTGTTTGAAGCACAAAAACACTTCGGACTTTGCCTTCAGTGGATATACCCATGCATGCCTTGAGTAATCATCAATGAAAGTCACGAAGTACAAGTGTTTACCAAATGACGGAGTTTGCATAGGCCCACATACATCACTATGTACAAGTTGCAATTTGCGAGTGGCCCGCACAGAACCATCCTTTAGAAACGTAGAACGCTGCATTTTGCCCAAAATATAGCCTTCACAAACATGTTTCAATGGTGCCTCAAGAGGGGGCAATGAAGCAACCATATCAAATTTCTACAAACGCAGTAAACTAGCAAAGTTCAGATGACCAAAATGAGCATGCCATAATTTTGCATTTGAAACTGCCTTTTCATCAAAAACTGCATTGCTCAATCTTCCACACACTTGTCATAAGAATTGAGCCTATACAGCCCACGAAACAAGGTGCCAGATGCAATAATCGTATCACCAGAAGTCAAATCATGAATAGTACATCTGTCATCCACAAATTTGACTACAAGTCTAAGTCTAGCAAGCGCGCAGAGACAGACAATAGATTCTTCTTTATCCCTGGCACATACAAAGCATCTGAAAGTGTGAAAGCATTGCCATTTGCAGCAATAAGCATAATTTTACCAACGCCCTTCACTGGGTAAGAAGCATTATTGGCACATGTGATAGTATTCCCATTAGGGACAGCCTCAAGACAAGTGAACATATCACGATGCGAGGTAATGTGCTTTGTAGCACCACTGTCAAAATACCATACATAAGAGTCAACAAAAACTGCCAAACATGCGTTATGTACAGATGTCATCATCTTCCTGCATAATCTTCGATTCTAGCTCTTTACGCAGGTAAGAGATTTTTGCCTCGTTTTACGACCTGCATACAAACCAGCTAGAATATCCCAAGCCCGTTTCGCTATTTTAGCTGAACGAATATGTGGAGTGATGTTACGTTTGACAGAAAGTGCAATCAAGGCATGAGCCTGCGCATCTTTACCATCCCAACGAGCTTGTTCAACAGTGGGAGTAAAACAGCAGCAATAGTAGAGCTGCTAGAACCTGCAACATCCTCAATAGATCCTACATCCACAGAACCTGGACGTACATCCATACCTTGCACAATGTTCCACACTCCTTTTGCAACCAAAACATGTTGCATCATGTATGCCCAAAGTGAGTAGTTGCTGTCTCCATCCAGTTTGTCATCAGCAGACAACATGCGAAATACATTATTGCTGTTATCAACCATGGCCACACTGACTGAAGCTGATGCAAAAGCTACCTGTAATGAAGCAAAGACTGAATAGAAAACAACTCGTGCTATATATAGCACGGTCCACAATAGAATACGTATGCCTGTTTTGCAGAAAACTGCACTGTCGAAATTTCTGCACAAAGTGACGAAAACACATGTACAGAACTTGTAATGCAAAAATGGAGCCCGAAATGACCTCAGATGCAAATTCTGAGAACGCAAAGCCCTACGACCTACCTACATAGTATAGGGACCTGCAACAAGCGCTCATGAAAGCTCACCTCAATCGGAGAACGTGAGTCAGAGGGTGCTAGCGGCGTAGCCCTGGGAGCTGATGCCTGCTCTGATACCAATTGTTAGAATTAGGGTTGCAGGAAAGCACACAAAGCTTAGAGAAGAAGAAGCAAGAATGCACACAACACAAAGTCTATTAGATTGTGTCAATGTACAAAAGATATGTTAGCCCTAGAATGATGGGCGTATATACAAGCCGGGGGAAAAAAACCTCCTAAAGAGGGAAAAAGTGCCCCGACGGTCCTAAGTGTGTTCACACACATCACTGCCTATATATATGGCAACAGCTAGTTAGTAAATGTATAGGCAGTGATGTGTGTGAACACACTTAGGACCGCCGGGCCACTTTTTCCCTCTTTAGGAGGTTTTTTCCCCTGGCTTGTATATACGCCCATCATTCTAGGGCTAACTTATCTTTTATACATTGACACAATCTAATAGACTTTGTGTTGTGTGCATTCTTGCTTCTTCTTCTCCAAGCTTTGTGTGCTTTCGTGTAACCCTAATTCCAACACTAGCTTCTTTATTCCTCTAGTGAATCAAATACGTCCACAACATCTACTTAATATAACCAATCATACATCTACCCCTCGTTCTATCGAATTACGAAGATGCGATCGACATCAGAAAGGGGGGATGTCATCCTAGTTTAGGGTCAACAAGGTTTGCCACACCTAACTATATGCCAAAGCATGAGTAACCTACATCAAATATCAAGTATGGACACACCAAACTCATGTACAAACAAGCCATGAAGAAACAGTGTCCAAATCTCAAACTTGGATGGGTGCTCATAAAGGTATGATGGATAATGAATGGCATTTTTGCTCCAAGAGCATGTGATAGTGAGGTAGGATGTGCGCCCTAGTGTTGTAATGCATCAATGTATTATGAATGTATAAGCAATCGGCCAAATAGAAGCTTTGGATGCCTGGCTATGTGTGAACACTTATGGGCATGTAGATAAGGCAATTTCTCTCATATTGCAAGAGGACTCTCTCATTGTGCAATGGATATTTCTCTCTTGATAAAGCTTTCAAATATTCTCTCTAATGCATGATAGTGAGTGTGTCTGAGTGATATGACGAAGAGGAGGGAGTAGTGTTGTAGTGCAACACAATGGTGTGACAACGCTTGCGGGAGAAGGTGAATGGTAAGCTCCCCATATCAGTGTTGAGCTTGGAGACCTCAAGTGTTACGAGCTGGACCACCCATCGGAAAGATCCCCATGACACATTGAGATGAGTAGAGGTGAGTGGTTCCTTCTTTGTTATCCCTTGGACTTAACACCAACCAATTTCGTATATAAGGTCTTATCCACAAGGTATGAGGTGTCTTTGATAGATAGCTTTAGATCAACCTCCATTGGGGTACCAATTGCATTGCATTGAGTCATGCCAAATGCCTTGAGTATCTCACTTACATATTTTTGTTTTTGGGAGATGAAAATATTATCTGGCTTCTCCTAGAATAAATAATGTATGAGTCCAAGATGTATCATCTCAAACTCTGGACTAAGCATCTATTATGTTTGTGAGATCTTTTGAGGTGATCCCCTATCAAAATGAGGTCATCTGCATAGAAAACAATGACTATATACTTCCCCCTACTCATAATAAAAAACATACAAATTTTTAGCTAAATGGATATGTTAGAGACCAATACTCACAAAGAAAGCATCAATCTTTTTGTGTACAATGCTCGTGGGGTCTGTTTTAGTCCGTAGAGTGCCTTTCATAACATGCAAACATTGCTTTTGAAATCTTTAAAATCGAGAACAATGAACCCCAGTGGCTATTCAACATATACCTCCTTCTTGAGGTTCCCATTGAGGAAAGTAGATTTTATATCCATTTGGAGAACAATCCATCCCCCTTGCATTTTCAATGCAAGAACAGTTTAGATTGTGGTTAACCTAGCTGTAGGAGTAAAAGTTTCCTAAAAGACAAAACCTTTGAGACGACCAACCATGCCTTGTATTTTTCCAAAAGTATCATTAGATCTATATTTTGCTTCATAAACCCACTTAGTGCTAATTACCTTATGCCTTGGAGAACGATCTACAAGGTCCCAAGTATGGTCTTTCAAGGTGGAGTCATATTATAATTGCATGGCTACTACCATCCACTTTGGATCCTTGTGTTTAAACAAAGGTGGTAGGCTCCTAAATCTTGAGTACCTCTGTCATAATAGAAAAATTCACAAGATTCTCCCAAGCCATGTTTCTCTTCTAACCTTGTGGATCTGCAAACATCTTGAAGCGTATCCTCAATGGGTTGTAGGTTTTGCTCCATCCAAAAGTTGCATGTCCCACTTACCTTTTTGTGACACCTCATGCTCTTGTTCTTTATCTTCAAAACCCATGTCCATAGGAAATGGGGTGGGCTATCCTCCATTAAAATGCAAGGAAGTCCATGTTACATGTGGAGGTTGTGTTGCTTTGGTGGTTTCCTTGTTACATGATAAAGAAGGAAGCAACTCCTCCTCCATCTATCATAGTTGTTCCTAGAATTATACTCATAGGAAGAACCTCCAAGTGCAATTGTACTCATCTTTCTATATATTAACGTGTTTGATTTGAAGAGGAGCCTTGGCCCTAAAACTTGTCTCTTGTGGTGGAAAGGATTTTCAATGCTGGCTTACCCATCACGCAAGCTTCACATACATCTAGATTGTGGAAAGGGTTTTCGATGTTGGCTTACCCATCATGAAAGCTTTGCATACATTTGGATTGTTAAAAATTGGTGGGGTAAATTCCCAACAACTAGCTTACTTTCTACATCTCTGAAAGAGTTTGCATATTAAGATGCCCATATCTCTCATGCCAAAGTTTATTGGTACACCCAAGCCAGTTTGAACTACGAACATCAAAAGCTCATACAAGTTGTTTCTTTGAATGTCCTGTGTCATCCCCACATTAAGAATGACTGCACTATTCTTATTCCTTTGAATGCCCTTTGCAATGACCTTATCATCCCCATCAAGAATTCCATTTATAATGACCTTATCAAGAATCTACACCATCCTCGCCAAAGTGACCATCCCCATCAAGAATTCCATTTATAATGACCTTATCAAGAATTACTCCACCGTCCTTGCCAAAGTGAACCCATAAGTTAACTGGTCCATGGATGATGGTTGAGAACAGAAAGGAGGTCTATCTTCATATCTGGAACCTAAAGAACATTTGAAAGACTTTTTGTAAAACCTTCTTTAGATATAAGTGAAATAGTACTTGAAACTTTTATTGGGCACTTTGCATCATTCCCCACTACCACCATGATGCCATCTCCCAAGCTTTAGGGAGGAATACAAATCCTTACAACTGGTTATGTGCTTAGAAGCCCCATTATTAATGATACAAGAATCATCAAATGCTACAACATTAGATGTCTCACTGCATACTTCTTCAATAACAACAAGCAACTCTATTTTTATCACATAAATAGATTCTTCCTTGGTCTTTAGAATGTCATTCTTGGCATCTTCTTTCTTTTTACTACATTCTTTGGTTATGTTTCCTTTCTTATGTATAGCATTTAACCTTTTTCTTTTGATTTGAAGAATTAGAATCCTTACCCTATTTCTTTTTGCTAGCAAAGAAGTCTATTCGGCCAACCATTGTAACTTTGCATCCTTATCTCTTTATTCTAAAGCAATGAGTTGAACTTGTTAAATGTGAGAGGAGCAGGCCTGACACCAACATTCAAAGATACAACCAAACTATCATACTTAGGCAACAACAATACTCTTAAATAGTAACAAGCGAGATCTGAGGAGAGCACACTCATGTAGATTGTAGCCATCTAGTCATGGATATCTTTGGTTCAAGTGAGAAACACCTCCACTGTTTCAACTTCATTCAGCTTCTCTTGTTGTGAAGCTAATTTTTGAGATTTTGAATCCTTGAGGGATTTGTGGTCTCGTACTAGCTTTGCAACAAGGCCCATGATTATGTAGAGTTGTTTTGCAACAAGGGCCATGATTATGTAGAGTTGTGGAGACATGTTAAGCCATGGTCAACACAGTATCTTCCCTGCTAGTGATGATGGTACATAGAGCATCTGAATTTCTTTAACTCCAAGCCTAGACAAGGTTGGTAGCAAGTGGTAGAGGATATACCATCTACATCCCTTGTTGGTGTGGTGGTGGTTGGGGGTGCACATCAACACCAATGAAGGCAGTCTCCCAAATCTCATAAGAGAAAAGAATAGCCTTAAGATTTAATTTCCAATGAGGATAATTGGTGCCATTTGTTAAGATGTTAAGCTCAACACGAGTTGACACTCTTAATGTGCCTAGGTAATTGTTCCACCTTTACACCACTAGCGTATTTGGTAGCCAACATGATGAATCTTTACCAACAATCCTATGGCGAGAGAGAGGAAGTTATCGATGGTGAGGCCTTGGTGCAAATGTTCTCTAGTGCATGAGTATGGATATGTACTCATGGAGAAGTTACTACATTAATTTAGCCAAAAGACTAGTAAGCAATAAGCTTAACAAATATATAGTGGCTATTGTGTGATATGGCTTAATCCATGATGAGGCTTAAATGTGAAAGTGCAAGTTGTTAAGCCGTGAGATGGAACTCCGTGAATTGTAATTCCATGATATGGAATTCTGTGAATTTGCAGGTTTTGACTTGGAGGTGTTTTTTTTTGGGGTCTTCTAGGTCATGACTTGCAAGCAACAGCTTCTTGTGCGCTCATTTCTCACTACTAGAGGGGTCTTCTAGGTCTTCTAGGTCATGACTTGCAAGCAATACTTCTTGTGCGCTCATTTCTCAGTACCAGAGAGGTGACAAGAGCATTGTTATTTTGCTCTTGATGTGCTCCTAAGTCTCCGTAGGTTGCTCTTGAATTTGTTGCTAAAAAGATGTCGAGGCAATAGGGAAGACTTCTGATTGTTTGCTTGAATATACAAGCTCTTATGTTGGTGCTGAATGCACGAGAGTGATGGAGGGATTTGCTTGCTTTTGCTTGGGATTCATTCTTGTCAAACTATAGGTGAAGTTGTTGGGGTTAAAGTCAGTGGTGAGGTTTTCTTCACGTTGTTCGATTTTGGCAACCATATGTACATTATGTGTGCTATGTTATATGCACATTATGTGTGCATATACTAGAAGGCTAACCCACATTAGGCTTGTGAGCATGGGAGCATGGGAACAAGCTCTAGTGGAGCATTGGTTAGGACTAACCTTAAGGATTAAGGTTAGGGTCAGGCATCCAAGGGTCACACATGGGGAATGGAAAGTCAAGAGTCACTTAAGGGCCCTCCTATATAATAGGGACATGGGGCACACTCAAGGAGGCTTGGGGGCTTGGAGGCTTATGCTATGGTCTCTTGTGTAGAGGTCCATATCTACTCATCTACCATTTCACACTATAGCTACATGCTATTGGATTGGAGTTATACCTCTTGATGGTATGGAACATCAAGGTAGAGGTATGATGTATTTCATTTATAATTCATGTGTGCATCCCTTGGGCTTGGGAGTGGTTGGGTGGTTGAGTTTATGCTTGATTTATGCATGTTTATGCATAACAATTATCTAGAGAGATCTTAGGGTTTTAACAGTGGTATCAGAGCAATCTCTATTTAATCGTTGTTGATTTCTTTTGAAGTAAATTTTAATATTTACTAATAAAAATATTATTTTATTCATTTGTATTGATGAATTACACGTGGATCGTCGATATGGCGATTCAAATGTGTGTTACTTCAATTCAATGGACGAATCGACGTTGTGGGGGAATTCCGTGAGTTTAATGTTATTTTTTTCTATTTTTTATGGTTTAAAATAAGCATTAATAAAAAATTTTACAAAAATACCACATATTTTATTATGGATATTTTTGGTAGAATGGATTTCCTAAATTTTGAAAATTTTTAGGAAAATTTTTCTAATTTTTAAGGAATTTTTTGAGCATTTTTATGATTAAAAAATATATTTTTTTAATACATTTTTACGAGTTTTTCCGTAGATTTGCGATCAAATTTCTATTGATTTTCTACTAAAATTCAGTAGGGGGACAGCGTGTTGATGCATGAAATGCTCTCTCGTGTGCGTGGGGTCCTCTTTGCCTCTCAAATCTGATTTTTCCTTCTTTTTTCCGTGAGAAATTCTCTTAAAAATAATTTTTTAAACATTAATCATAATTAATGTTAATTATGATTAAGTATTATTTAATTAAAAACTTTAATCAAAGATTAAAGATAATCCCCTCTTAAGAGAGAGAGAGAGGGGAGGAAAGAGAATGGAAGGGAGAAGAAGGAGAGGAAAGGGGGAGAAGAAGGAGAGGAGGGAGTTTTTTTTACTCCCTCCCTCTCTCCTTCCTTGCGCGCAGACGGCGGGGGTGGGGGCTGCGCAGCAGCCGACAGAAAAAAAAAGCCCCCCCTTAAAAAAATCAAATCCAATAATAAGCTTAATTAAGCTTATTTTTATTTTTTTTTATTTTTTTAAAAATAAGTTTTTTATTATTAAAAAAAGCTTTTGATTATATTTCAAAAAAAAGCTTGAAAAAGCCAAAAAATTAGTGAGAAATTATGGGATGGGAATTTTCTATCTATTATATCACTTTAGCAATACAATATTCTCCTCTATCCCTATTATTGTGCATTTTGAGTTTTAAAGTTTTGTGTATGAAAGATCGTACTTTGTGTGAGTTTTCTCACACATTGTATCTTCTTATATGGTATTAGAGCTCCAACTCAATGCATAACTTAATTATTGTCCTAACAGTCCCTTAGAGAAATGGCAACTTCTACAAGACCCCACCCACCACCATTTGGTATTGATAAAAAGCTTCATGGTGAAAAGATTAGGGGAGGAGAGAGAGCTTGAGATCTTGCAAGCACACACAAACTCATAATGGATAACACACACACGCACACACACACACTTATAATGGATAATACACACACAAAGATGGAAGGCTAAAATCTTCTTCTTGTTTCTCTCAAAAGAGGTCTACGAAAGATAAGTGAAAACTAACATAAGTACTAGAGTACTATGTACAAGTAATCCATAGTGTGAACATGCTAAATAGGTGAGCTAATAAGATAAGTATGCCATAACTCATTTAGACTAGGTAGGTGCAGCCCCCACCCCCGCCGTCTCTGCGCAAGGAAGGAGAGATGGAGGGAGTAAAAAAAACTCCCTCCTCTCCTTCTTCTCCCCCTTTCCTCTCCTTCTTCTCCCTTCCATTCTCTTTCCTCCCCTCTCTCTCTCTCTTAAGAGGGGATTATCTTTAATCTTTGATTAAAGTTTTTAATTAAATAATACTTAATCATAATTAACATTAATTATGATTAATGTTTAAAAAATTATTTTTAAGAGAATTTCTCACGAAAAAAAGAAGGAAAAATCAGATTTGAGAGGCAGAGAGGACCCCACGCACACGAGAGAGCATTTCATGCATCAACAGGCTGTCCCCCTACTGAATTTCAGTAGAAAATCAATAGAAATTTGATCGCAAACCCACGGAAAAACCCGCAAAAATGTATTAAAAATGTATATTTTTAATCATAAAAATGCTCAAAAAATTCCTTAAAAATTAGAAAAATTTTCCTAAAAATTTTAAAAATTTAGGGAATCCATTCTACCAAAAATATCCATAATAAAATATATGGTATTTTTGTAAATTTTTTTATTAATGCTTATTTTAAACCATAAAAAATAGAAAAAAATAACATTAAACTCACGGAATTCCCCCGCAATGTCGATTCGTCCATTGAATTGAAGTAACACATATTCCAATCACCATATCGACGATCCACGTGTAATTCATCAATACAAATGAATAAAATAATATTTTTATTAGTAAATATTAAAATTTAAATCAACAACGATTCAATAGAGATTGCTCTGATACCACTGTTAAAACCCTAAGATCTCTCTAGATAATTGTTATGCATAAACATGCATAAATCAAGCATAAACTCAACCACCCAACCACCCCCAAGCCCAAGGGATGCACACATGAATTATAAATGAAATACATCATACCTCTACCTTGATGTTCCATACCATCAAGAGGTATAACTCCAATCCAATAGCATGTAGCTATAGTGTGAAATGGTAGATGAGTAGATATGGACCTCTACACAAGAGACCATAGCATAAGCCTCCAAGCCCCCAAGCCTCCTTGAGTGTGCCCCATGTCCCTATTATATAGGAGGGCCCTTAAGTGACTCTTGACTTTCCATTCCCCATGTGTGACCCTTGGATGCCTGACCCTAACCTTAATCCTTAAGGTTAGTCCTAACCAATGCTCCACTAGAGCTTGTTCCCATGCTCCCATGCTCCCATGCTCACAAGCCTAATGTGGGTTAGCCTCCTAGTATATGCACACATAATGTGCATATAACATAGCACACATAATGTACATATGGTTGCCAAAATCGAACAACGTGAAGAAAACCTCACCACTGACTTTAACCCCAACAACTTCACCTATAGTTTGACAAGAATGAATCCCAAGCAAAAGCAAGCAAATCCCTCCATCACTCTCGTGCATTCAGCACCAACATAAGAGCTTGTATGTTCAAGCAAACAATCAGAAGTCTTCCCTATTGCCTCGACATCTTTTTAGCAACAAATTCAAGAGCAACTTACGGAGACTTAGGAGCACATCAAGAGCAAAATAACAATGCTCTTGTCACCCCTCTGGTACTGAGAAATGAGCGCACAAGAAGTATTGCTTGCAAGTCATGACCTAGAAGACCTAGAAGACCCCTCTAGTAGTGAGAAATGAGCGCACAAGAAGCTGTTGCTTGCAAGTCATGACCTAGAAGACCCCAAAAAAAAAACACCTCCAAGTCAAAACCTGCAAATTCACAGAATTCCATATCATGGAATTACAATTCACGGAGTTCCATCTCACGGCTTAACAACTTGCACTTTCACATTTAAGCCTCATCATGGATTAAGCCATATCACACAATAGCCACTATATATTTGTTAAGCTTATTGCTTACTAGTCTTTTGGCTAAATTAATGTAGTAACTTCTCCATGAGTACATATCCATACTCATGCACTAGAGAACATTTGCACCAAGGCCTCACCATCGATAACTTCCAGGTACATCTCTGGATGGGGGGGCTATGGTGGGTGAAATCCTAGTCAATGGTGTACCCATCGCCTCGAATTTTCCTTCAAATTACAAACCTCTCCAAACGACGCCACAATCTTCACAACTCAATAATTTTTTAATCCCTAGTGAAGATCTCTATATTAGCCTCCCAAGTCCACGTAATTCTTTCAATCCTCACCAACAACAAGTGGCTACTTCAACACATAGCAGTTCAATAAGAGTCTATATGACTCAATTCTTGTATTTCATGTAAATCTGCTTTATAAGAGCACTTAAATATGCATAAAAACATAAAAAGCACATGGGTAGAAGAAGACAGGATCAGGTCCTACTCAACAAAATTTGACAAGAATCCTACCACACAAAGGGACATCATCACAAGCCAATTACTTCAAATGATGAATGTCGCTTCAATGAATCAAATGAGGAACTGAGAATCACCACCTCGTTCTGATGATGTTCCTCGGGATCCTTCAATCTCTTGTCTCCCATTATTAACATCTCTTAGTGTCCCCACTAACAAAAATCACATGTAACCTTGCCAATGATTGCCCAAAACAAAGTGAGCCAAAAAAACAAAAGAGACTCACACAAATATAAAAATGTAGTCATTCAAAAAAAACCCCCACTCTGTTAGGAATTTCCAATACACCACTAACTTCTTCATTCATTAACTAGCTTTTCTTATTCCTTCCAGAGGAACAAAGACCATTGAACGTCATTCAACATCAAAGCCATCAACTAAGCTTGTTCATTCTCCCCACTCAAAGGTTTTCAACGCGATCACGCGGACGCGATCGTCATCAATCAGAAGGGGAAAATGTTAATCCAATTCTAGGATTAACAAGAGCTACCACCATTATCTTACATCAAGGAGTCACGATAGATACACCAAAGGGTTATACATTCAAGATATAAAGCAATAGTGTCCAAAGCTATAGCTTGGATGGGCGCCCGTAATGGTGTGACGGAGTATTTATGGCAATTCCCGCTTCAAGAGCGTGTGGTAGCAAGATAGGATGAAGTCCTAAAGTGATGTACTTTATGGATATATTATGAGAGTAGTCATTGTAATAGCATTAGGCCTCTTATGAGCCTAAAGTGCTCGGTCGGCCATAGTTTAAGTGTGTGAACACTTATGGCCATGTATATAAGTGAATTTCTCTCATAACACAACATACTCTCCCATTGTGCAATTAAGTCTTGCTCTTGCTAATCTCTCTCCCTAATGCACGCTAGTGAGTGTGTGTGAGTGAAGTGAGGTGAGAGGAGGGATGAGGACTCGTAGTGCAACGCGACGGTGTGACAACGCTTGCGGGAGACGCGGCGGAATTGCTTCTCAAGGAGTTGTGGAGCTTGGAGACCTCCAAGGTTACGAGCTCGGCCATTGGAAAGATCCTCACGACAGCTGCGGTTCACCAGCACAGGTAATCTCTTTTTGGATGTGTTTCAAGGAGGGTTAGGGTGAGCCATAACAATCTTATGTAAAAGAAGGATGTTGTTTTCTTGAAAAGATCAATTTCCAATATGAGCTTAATTTTGCATCTTGTTTACACTAGCTCAATATTTAACACGGTGTGATCACCCATAATACTAATAACACAAAAGCATGGCTCTAAATGCATACAGGCGTGTGGTATGTGGTGCTAGTGTGGTGTTGATATATATCAGCTATAGAGAAAAGGGACCTTGGTATCCTTCATGAACACTTTTGGTGGTACACTTAGCCCCTGGTTAGCTAGGCGAGAGGGGCTTAGGACCCCCTTCATGTAGACCTCCTTTTTTTTACTAACATGGTATCCAAGTTGGGTATTATTGTTGGCTAATATCGTGTGCTCACAATCCCATTGATGTTTCTACACTATTTGTGGAGCTCCTAGTTGCACTAGCACCTCAAATTAATGAGGGTAGCATTCGAGGGTTGTAAAGTCCTATTGATGGGGGTAGAATTTGAGGGTTGTACTCAAGTCCTAGTGATTTGGGTAAGTTAGTCATGTATAATTAGTAGCTTGGTGATAATTGATGCTCCATTATGTTCACAATAAGGCACATATACCAGAGGGAAACTTGTTCCCTCGTTGAGATACATGGTAGCAAACTGGGGTTCTAGTGAATGTCCTATATACATCGCCTATGCTATTAATTTGGCATCATATATTAGAGAGGCAAGGGAACTTAGGTATCCCCCATGTTGCACACCTTTTAAGGAGGGGTACCCTTGTCCCTTAGTTGGCTAGCCAGGCAAGAAGGGGATTGAGGGCCCCCTCCACACAAATCCTCCTCTCCTGGCTAATATGGATGGTAAACTATTTCTCAAACTAAGTATGCCAAATATATTTTGTTGAAACTCAACATGAAACCTTAGCAACTCCAATTGAGACTAATCTTAACCTTAGGAAAGACATAGCAAGAGAGATGGTACACTAGTGCTAGAAAGAAGCCACGAGAATCTCAAAAAATATGAAGACAAAAGCCAAGCACCTTCTTGTAGACAAAACATGACACCACTAATCATGAATGAGAGGTTAGAGTAAAAATAAGTAATACCCTTTACTACGTACTCCCATGGGAAAGGAGAAGAGCATAAACATAAGAACCCATCCTGAATAGAGGGATGGATCCATAAGAACCTACTACAATGTCTATGGATACCCTCAACCATTAGGTGAAAAAAGAACTACAATATTCCAATAATGAGCTAGAGAATCTTCATCTACATTTACCACCAACCCCATATATTCGATGAAAGAAGAACTATATTGTTCCAAGAATAAGCTAGAGAACCTTTGTCTAAGGGAAAATCTAGGTAGCATTGGGTACAAACACCCAAAAGAATCATAAGCTAACCTAGAAAGGAGGAAAATTTTAATGTGAAAAACCAAGGAGTTTTTCATGCCATGAAAAAACTATGAAAAACTAAGGATTTTCATGACTAAGGAGAAAAACCAAGGAGTTTTTCACGCTAGGAAAAACTAAGGATTTTCATACCACAAGAAGGAAAATAATAAACTAATACTAAAGGCCTCCATAACCTCTCCATCAACTCCAAGCCACTTAAAAGCAAAAAATGAAGAAGCATTTCACACGTGAAAAATGCTAGCTTTCACGTTGTGAAAGATAGGAAGTTTTCTCATGCCTTAAAAATCAAAAGAGAAAAGATGTTACTATGCACACCTCACTAATAATATCTAACAACACCATAATTATCAAACTCAAAAAATCAATAAATCAAAAGAGAAAAGATGTTACATACACCTCACTAACAATATCTAGCAACACCGTGATAATCAAAACTTAAAAAATATAAATCAAAGGTTTTTCATGTTGTGAAAAATTTATGGTTTTTCACGCCATGGAAAACTCCTATGCATTTTCACATCTTCTTGTATTCATAATTTTAACACATCTATGTGTGCTAATGGCACTTCTTAAACATCAATAAAAGGGTCAAAATATAGAAGGAACAAAACTCTTATGTTTTTCATGCTATGAAAAACTTTGGTTTCATGACCATAAAAATATCTAATTCCAAATAACCCGTCAAGTCTTGGCACATGTCGATAGTAGTGTGGCGACATGGTGGGCGATTCAAAAAAGTGCCTACCATGCATTTTATCGATGCTACCTTGCTCGCATAATTATATCCGATTCTAGCTCGTGGATTCTTCTTCTTCTTTTTCCTTGCCTTTTGAGTTCATCATGTGCCATATCCACTTCAATCTCTTGCTTACATAGCTCTCATCTGCTCTCAATCTACTGTGGCAACCCCCATTGCACCCACATGACTATTGTTGCTCATTGTCCTCATCACCATTGTTATCGTGTGAGGGAACTTGGGGCACAAGTCTTTTTATTTGTCTGGATGGGTCCTAAGAAGGTTGAGGAAAGTGCATCTAAGTACGAGTCCCAAGACACATTCAATCAGAAGAGGAGGTGACCATGGAAGTAGAGGTGAGCAACCACACCACCTTATAAAGTAAGGAGAAGAAGGCTGAAGAAGACATCAACAAAGTATGAGAAGAAGACACACTTTGTCCACCATAAGGTCCACCCAAAGGCCTCTTCGGTTAGGGACCACCGATAGGGATTCTATCTCTTCTATTTAGAGTTGTGGCAGTGATTCTTCAGTATCAAAATTCCCTTCTTCCTATTGGGATTGCTATGGGAATTCTCTCTCTTTTCTTAACTTTTCTTCTTGAACATCAAGAGTCACTTCAGTATTCGTTTTGTCATCGGACATGTAGGAGCATTAGAATCCTTTGGCGAACGATTGAAATGATTCGTGAAGTGCGAAACTATAGGAATGATTAGCAACAACATTGCCTTGATCAACGAGGATAGAAGTTCTAACACAAGTGGCAATGTGGCTAAACGTAACTAGTAGCATGGAAAGAAAGGGAATCCAATTTTGAAAGAGCAGTAGGGAATGCTCGAGTAGGCTATATTGTGCAAACGGATGTGGATACCCTTAAAGGTAAAGTGCATTTCCTCTACCACTCACATAAGTATATCAATCCATAATTCGATGCAAAATTTCTCAAGAATCATGACCAAGGAATTAAGACCAATATGGTTACTCACCCAAGATGGTGCCAAAGTCAGGGTAATGATATCATCTGCCACCACCAACCACAACACATAGGGTGGAGAAAAGGACCTACAAGTTGTAGATATGCTCAAAGATAGGAAGTATAACACAAATGGTGGAACTGAGTATGGAAATATCAAAGATCCTATGATAGAAAAGGTTTTCTAAGCCTTGTCTCGATGATTTTTTAAGTCAAAAGCTTACCTTAGCCTTTGCCAAAACATGAGTCATTGGGTTTTACCTTTGAACCATGATATAGCTTCTTAATGTGGATGTGTTATTTGAGTTGTAATTCAACTATGCAACTTCTTGATGTGGGTGTGCTAGCTCCTTTTCCAATGGGAAAATACTCCCTATGCCTATATAGAGGTAAAAAGAGAGATCCTCCATGATGCTTCTCTCTCACAAAAAGCGAGGGAAGGAGAAGAAGCAAATGCAAGAGGGAAACCTATAAACAAACCTATCTAGCATTCATGAGCCAAGCAAGCAAGATTCAATAACATATATGCAAGTAAGAATAGAGAAGAGCTCACAACAAGTATTCCACTCTGAGGGAATGAATGTGTATTGCTTAGTGTCAAAATTGACTTATATACAATGACTAGTTTTCACACCAGGCCGCCCAAACTAAAAAATAGTCCAACCACTATTACTATTGTACACAAAGTCCTTAGACTTTCTCTATTTAAAATTAAGTTCAAGGAAAGAAGAATGGGATATGATGCTGAAGTGCCTAGACAACGTGCAGTTGAGAACATTGGATGCGATTGGTGTGAGAGGCATGGATTCTTGGATTGGTGCTATATAAACCACAAGGTAGGACGGTTTGTCCAAGTCTATGTACATAAGCGTCGGTGTGGCGATATGACGTGTGTGACTAGAGTTGAATGCAAACCAAAAACTTGCAAAGGTCTGTCAATAAGTGGAGGCTAATTTGGGTTTGGACTTAGCAAGATTTTCTCTTAGACTTTCTGATAGTTTAGCTTTTAGACTTTCTAGGCCATGTACTTACAAGCATCCTAGTTATACCAGCTCTTTGTGGAGAGTGCTCTACATACTCAATTGGAGCAAAAATAAGCAATAAAAGGAGGGTTTATAAATTTTACAAGTTTGTCAATGTTGATGGTTGATGGACTGCTTGTCGTCCCCAACAATAGTTCACCTAAGGTAGTGTTTGGTAGCTTGTATATTTAAGGTGGGCTTGCTAGTTGCTTATGGTTTTTTACTTTCTTGCTCATCCTTCTTTTTTGTTGCTAGTGCTTGGCCTTGTTCTTCTGCTTAGTTGCCTTGGCTTTGCTTGTGCGTTACATTCCTCTTCTTTGTGGGCTTTTTTGTTGTGCTCATCTTGGTGTTCTACTTCTCTCTCTCTCTCTCTCTCTCTCTCTCTCTCTCTCTCTCTCTCTCTGTGCACAAGAAATTAGAGTTCGAGCATATAAATGAGGTGGATTTAATGGATGAGTTCCTCACAATGATTAAAGATCTTAGGGAGTAGCTTGCATGTATTGTGAGGCCTATCTGAACAGTTCTTTGGTGTCTATTATTCTCAATAGCTCTACCGGATTTATAACAAGATTTCACATCTACACTGTAGCTCATGATGAAGGGTAACCCCAATGCCCTTACTTTTGATGATTTGTTTTCAATGCTCTTAGAAGAGTAATCTTGGGAAAATTGAACTAGTATGCATGTGGGAGATCAAACATTAGTTTGCCAATCACAAAAAGGTAAAGGTAAAGCCTTTTATGAGGGTGTCTATATGCCAAAGGTAGAATCAACCCAGTCTTCTAGACAGGATGCCAAGCGGGGCGATAAAACAGAAGAAAGAGTAGCCCCAATGGTGTTACTTTTGAAGAGTTGGTTACATTTCTCTTACAAGAAGAGCAATCTCAGCAAAATTGAACTAGTATACATGTGGGAGATCATGCAATTGTTGCTAGACAAAAAGATAAAGTAAGCCCTTTTCTAAGGGCAACTATATGCCAAAGGTAGAATCAACTCAGTCTTCTAGAAAGGATGCTGAGAAGGATGATAAGGCTAAGAAGAAAAGCAAATGAAACTGCTATAAATAGAAGCTAGGAAATTATATCAATGAATGAGATCATGCAATTGTTGCTAGTCAAAAAGATAAAGTAAGCCCTTTTCTAAGGGCGGCTATATGCCAAAGGTAGAATCAACTCAGTCTTCTAGAAAGGATGCTGAGAAGGATGATAAGGCTAAGAAGAAAAGCAAATGAAACTGCTATAAATAGAAGCTAGGAAATTATATCAATGAATGTAAAAAAAAGGCCAGAGAAGGAGAAGAAGAAAGAGTCAGGCATGGCTGGTTGATGAAACAGCACCAATTGGCTGAAAAGAAGGAGTGAGTAAACTATGTATAGGATGAGTGGGCATTCATTGTGCACTGCAGTTATGACCCTTTTGTCTATGATGTACGTACAACATGTCTAGTACTTTGATAGTGGTGCTAACAAGCACATTACTTCTCAGCATGATTTATTTTTCTCCATTGTGTTTTCTCCTCGAGGAGGCACAGTCATAGGTGCCAACAACTCCCCGTATCTAATAAAAGGTGTTGGAAAGGTTGTGCCATTAGTAGGGCGACAGGCCATGACCAACGTGATGGAGACATCACTGTGGTATCTAATACTCTAAGCCATGGGCTTCATAGGTTGGACATGTATGAGACATTGGCACATAATTCTTGTTTAGTTATTGCCACAAGTTCTATGAGTGATGTGGAGATATGGCATGCCCACTTTGGTCACTTGAATTTTGGTAGTTTTTTTGTGCCTTAGAAGCAAGAGAGGATGTAAGAGTTGCCAAAGCTTGAGGTTCCCATAAAACATGTGTGTGGTGCATTTTGGGCAAGATGCAATGGGCATCATTCCCAAAAGATGGATTAATCACGGGTGTCTAAAAAGTATAGCTCATACATAGTGATGTATGCGGTTTCATGGACCCCATCGATCGTGGGATATCTCTACTTTGCGACTTTTATTGATGACTACTCCATGCTATATCCATTGGAAAAAAAGTCAAGGTTTTTACATGCTTCAGACACTTTGTTTCTAAGGCTACAAATGTGTCTACATGTAAAATTGGCAAACATAAATCTACAACCTCAAGCAAGAGGAAGGAGAGACCATTGTGGGATTTTCACCCAACGGAGCCAAATGGAGCCCTATTATGTAAATCTACAACCTCAAGCAAGAGGAAGGAGAGACCATGAGGGACTACATTTCCAGAGCCAAGTAGAGAAAGGCTACATGCCTTATCATACATGTTCATGACCATCTCTATAAGTCTAGACACTATGTCTTTGATGAGTGTTGTTGTTGTGAGGTAGTCAAAATAGAAGATAATCTATAATTTTTCCCTCACTTTCTTATGTCCTTACCAATTAACTTGCCTTTTCTTTGTCCTCACTTTATGTCCTTACCAATTAACTTGCCTTTTCTTTGTCCTCATCATCACTAGTTCTTAAATTCCTTCGATAGGTCCCGTCGACCTCATGACTAGATTTATAGTCGCTTTTATTTTTTCTTTTGCCTTTGGCTCAATGTGCATCACATTCACCGTGGGGTTCTGAATAGTTGGTGTTGGTTGTAGTTCTTATTGGTGTCTCCACATTTGGTATTCAAACATTCTATGTCTAATGACTTTACAATAGTAGCATTAGAACATTCCCCTAACTTGTCCTCCTTCTTGCCCTCTCGTGTTGTTGGTACGGTGCAATAGATGGAACTACCGTTATTTGTTGTATCGGCACTATTGGTTACACATATTTTGTTCTCCTCATGACTGCTATGATAGATTTCTATGTGGTATGTCTTATCCGACAGATCACATAGTATAGCATTCTCTATACTCTTCCTTCGCACGTCTTGGATTCCCACACCTTGAGCACCATGTGTCTAGGGGAGGATTTTGCTTCATGTGATCTGACAGGGACATTTCCTCTGCCGACCTTAGTTATCACAACATAAGTAGTCATTCTTGGACATCATCCTTGCTCTTCTTTCTAGCCTTCTTCCAATTCTTTTGCTTCCCCCTGTCCATCATCGAAGTGTGTCAAAATCAATTCTGTAGGTGTCTTCATCTTTTGGAGGAATTAGACTTTGTTTTATTTTTGGTGTCTTTTTTTGCTAAGTAACTTTTAGACCTCTAGGCTACATCCACGAGACCGTTGAAGCCACTGACTACTTTGATATAAACCATTGCTCTACTACTAGTTTACGTTTACTTATGAGCCCTCTCATGAACCAATCTCCCATTGTGATGTCGTTTGGCTTGTTATGCTCGTCCCACTAACCAGATTTTGATGGTTATGAACTTTGCCATGTAGTCTTCTACATGTCCTTTTTCTTCATCTTTTTTAAGCTTGTTTAGGAGCTGGGAGGAGACAATGTTTTTGTCCTTCTAAATCGTTTTAGAAAGCTATCCTTGAGTTCGGTTTGTGTGGCAAAGTGTTGCACTTGGTACTAAGTGTACCATTCTATGTCTAGGGAGTAGTAGGGAAGTACTTACCAATCTTTTCAGAAGACAAGATCAACCAATTCTTACCATATTGTCTTTCGAAAGATCTAGATTCTTTTAGCCATGCAGTCATTCTAGAGTCAATTTCTATGATCCCTAAAGTCACCTTGGGACTTAAATCAAACATTCTCAGGGTCTCTACCTTCCACTGAATTTCCATTTGAGGTACTTGTCTCTTAATTCTCTTTACCAACAACTGTGACCATGGTCTTTGTCTTATAGTCTTAAATCTAGACTTTTGGCCATAATCTAACTTCTCAGATCTAGTGCTTGTATAAAGGTTATTTTAGTCTGGTAGGCCTCAAATGTTTGGCACACTATAACTATAATGATATCTCATAGTACACCAAACATGTAAAAAAGGTATCCACAGCAGTGCTTGTAGAACTTAAGCTTCATGGGAAGCGACATATTAGTTCTACACATGTGCAAATGTGTTTTCAAAGATTGTTAGAGCAAATAAGTTGATTAATGCCTTGCTTGATGATGCATAATTATGGTGAATCCAAACTATAACAATGGTAGGTGGTCAATGTAGAGCCCATGTGAAAGAAGCCATCAATGTAGTATTCATGGCATTCCACACCATGCTATGTGTGTGCTTTGCTAGTCACCTACAAACCTAGGGAGTTGGTGTCCATCCATCGTGTAGATGAATTTATTATCTAGAATAATCCATCAACAAAACTAGTGGTGTTGCTTCAAAATCTATAAGAATGATGGGATGAGGCACTAATGGCTTACTAGTCTTAATCATGCATAAGAACATCATCTTTAATACTTTGTTTATTCTCCTCCAATCATCTTCCTTAAGGTTGGGTTCCCAAAAGGAGATGCAATGCATCATTTAGATGTCACTATTGTGTATGAAAAAACCATTAGTTAGTGATGGGCTCCTAGAAGTATGCCTAGAAATACTACCTTTCTAAGCAAGATAGAGTGGGTTAGTTTTGCAAGTCATCAACTGGATGAGGCTGAAATGAATTATACTACTATTGAGTGACATGAAGGGTTAGTAAAGGTTTATGTTGTAAAGAAATTTTGGCATTACCTTCTTGCTCACAAATTTTAATTTTATGTTGATCATCAAGCCTTGTTGTATTTTGTGAACAAACTATGTTCCACCATAGGAAGAATTGCCAGGTGGTGGTTGTTTCTTCTTGAATTTGACTTTATAGTGGTTGTGAGACCTAGCAAGAAACATGTCATGGCTAATCATTTATCTTGCATACCTAATAGTGAAACACCAACAATAGGAGTCGATAATGATTTACTGGATGCTACACTATTCAAGGTAGAGGCTATTCCAGAGTGGAGGAGCGAGAAAATCGTTAACTTTCTAGCTAATTGTTTTTCGGAAGGGAAGGAGTCGCGAAAGGATATAGCAAGGAAGTTGCTAAAAGAGTGTGAACCTTACCAGCTTATTATCGGAGCTCTTTATAGAAGAGGTAAGGATGACATTCTTAGACATTGCCCTCAGGAGGTTTAATATGATCATGGAACAAGCACACCAGGGGGTAGCAGGTAGACATTTTGCAACAGCATAGAGATGACAACTAGGATGAATGATCATGGAACAAACACACTAGGAGGTAGTAGGTGGACATTTTGTGATAGCACAAAGATCATAGCCAGGATAATACTCCAATTGGGGTACTGGTGGCCAACGCTTTTCAAAGACCGTGTATTATTTGTCAAGGGTTGTGAGTGATGAGTGCCAACATTACACCAATCCATAAAAGAAAGACATGATGCCATCGTACTATTATCTTCTAGTCTCTACAACGATAACATGAAGAGATAAGAGGAATTACTATAAGGGTAAGTACTTTCCTACTACTATCTTACATAATACAATGGGGGAAGGTTTGTGATCATAACACGTGTCATCAAAGAAAGGGGGTGAGCAATGAGTTCATTTGAAATCATTGCCGCTGTGGCAGGCTAATATTGAATGCCTGAGAGAACCCCTGCCAATATTGAATGCCTGAGAGAGCTGTTACTTCTTCTTCCCGCACACCTCCCCACCTTCGCACACAACACGAATCCTTCGCCCTCCCTCTCAGTTGTCCCACCATAGTCGTCGTTGGTCTACCTTCTCCCTCCTGCAGCGCCGTCGTCATCGCTCGTGAGCCTCCACGCTAGACAACATGAATCCGTCTACATTGATGGGGCCAGCTAGTTCAACATCTCCGAGAAGCTGGCGAGAGGATGATGGCAGGGCCAACGTCGATGGCCAGCCAGTTAACCGTGTGCTTCATCTCGGTGTAGCAGAAGACGGAGAGCATGGCCGATGGCCAGCCAGTTCACAGTGCGTGTAGCAGAAGACGGAGAGCATAACAGAAGACGGAGAGCATGGCCGATGGCTAGCCAGTTCATAGTGTGTGTAGCAAAAGATGGAGAGCATAGCCGAGAAGTTGGTGGCGAGACGAAGGAGAGGACGATGGTGGTACGGCCAGTTCACCGTGCGCTTCATCTCGGTGTAGCAAAAGACGAAGAGCATGGCCAAGAAGTTGGTGGAGACAAAGGAGAGGATGATGGCAAAGACGGAGGTGCGTTGTCAAGCGGGCTTGGTGCAAAGAAGGAGGTCACCATGCCGTGCTAAGTTGAGAAGCCCGCTAGCCGCAGCACATCCATTAGTTTGTAGGTGAAGGGGACGAGTCTGGAGCACCTATGTTGAGGGGTCGGCTATGCCGTGTAAAGGGTCGGCACCCATGCGTGTGCCTTACCCTGAGGGCCCATGGCTGCACGGTTGATCAGGGCGTGGCATGTACGCCTTATAGACCTTTGTGTGCCCAAGAGCATGCTGACCTCGCTACTTGAGACGTTGATGGGTTGTTTGGGCCTAGCGCAAAGGTCATCACCATGCCGTGTGCGCCTTACATGCCTTCGTGTGCCCAAGAGTAGGCTGCCGAAGGGGTTGTTGGGCAGTGGCAACATATTGTTATCGCATTAAATATGGCAGGGTTGCTGAGCACGAAGAGAAGGTGTTAGTGCAGACTAACTAAGTGACCTTCATGAGTAGGTCGAACTGACTTTAGCATCCATTCAAGCTTCTCCACAACACATAGGAAGGCTGTGGTGATCATGTTCATGAGTTGGGCTTTGTCTTCCTCACTCTCGAGCTTTGCATTAGTTAGCTCATGCGCAACAGCAAGCCTTTGGTCATGTGTAGCTTGCCACCAGTAAGCCCATTCTAATAATAAACCTGCTCCTTGCACCCCATTGTGTGGTCTAAGTTCTTTCGCCCACTCACCATCTCCATTAAACAGCATCCCGAACCTGAACATATCACACTTCTCATGGATTGACCCCTTCTTCACCCACTCCGCGCCAACTAGCCTCGAGTCCCCCTCATCGTAGTCACAACAGAGGCTTGACAGGCCGAGTATTGTTCAGAGTGCAGCTGTAGAAAAGGTTGATGGAGGTGCATCCCATGCTCTCTCAGCGTGTGCAGGCTAGACATACCATTAGTGGAGAAGGCCGCTGGAGAGTGCGACGCATGTTGCTGCTGTTGTGGTGGCTGGACATCGAGTTTTGGTTCTTGAAGAAGGCCACATGGTGCATATAAGATTTTTTAAAGAAAAAAATTGTACATCCAAAATCCATATTCTCCGTGTGATTGCCTTGGTCACATTAATCATCATGATAATCTCATGTTCAACACTCAAAGATCATTAAGGGTTTATCATTAATGTTTACTGTAATCAACTCTTACACAGGTGGGAGTCTTTGATGCATGCATACCACATGCGCTTTGGATCAACCTATGCTTCTACTTCTACAGCAAAAGTAATGCAACCCATTATCTACCCCACCCCCCCCACTGAAACCCTTGCGAGAGAGCACAAGTGACAAGAATGTTCACTAGAAGAGCAGCTGCATGTGCAGGTTAAGCCTTTTCAAGAATTTAAAACCCCCTTTTATTTATTCAAACGTTGTGACATGGGTAGCTCTTACGTATTTCGAATACATATTTCGAAATAGAATGCAGTGTCGAAGACTGAATACGTATTTCGACTACAATGCAGAAGGCATGGTGTGCTCTAGACATGTTTGAACGTCAAGTACACCTGTTAAGGTTGCATGGATTTGTGTCTATTTTGTGTGATGTGGGTGTCTTTTGCTTTTTCTTTGACAACAAAAGGGCAAAGGCAATGAGATAGAGGTAACATGGGAGGATCAGCAGAACATAAACACATTCGGCCGGTTGAACAATAAATTCCATGAGCTTGAAGATGACATCAAACTGCGGCGGCCACACGTCATGAGCACAACATCCTTCCAATCTTGGGCAATCGCAAGAGTGTAACTTCTGCGATCTTAATAGAGCGCTGATTGGGTGTTTTGCCTAGCACTGCTTTTAATGATCATAAGTAAATATTGTTCTAATTCGGTAATCAAGCCGAGTATATTAAGATTACATTATACTATTTGGGTTATTTCAGCTGAGTAATTTAAGCTCATTTGAGTAATCAAAATAGTCTTCGGGTGGTCAAACGCAATACCACTAATGGTACGCAGACGGGGATTGTGCTACTGAATGGAAGGAAGAGGAAGCTATGTTATGGAATTGTTGTAAGGCTAGATATTTAATTTTTTTGCTTTAATTTTTTTTCATGGGTTTTGTATAATCTATCTTAGATTTGTTCTCCTGCTGGTAAGCTAAGCCAGTGTTGCATACAGATGTATGTAACGTAAGAGGACAATCTGATTGGCACGCCTGCAGTGAGAGCATAACATTCTCAGTGAAGTTACGTCTACTGGTTGGACAAGATGCCTACACATGAGAAGAAGGCCATAGTGGAAAGTGTGTTTGTGGAGATGGGCTTGCAGGATTGCACGAACACCCCGGTGGGAAACTGGCACTTGAGGGGGATCAACAAGGCGAGTGAGCATAGCCATGGAGGTTAGTGCAATTAATTACTATCCCTACAATACGTTGTAGTTTATGTTAAGTAATTTATAATTTTTCTCCTTAAATTTTTATCTTGCAAGATTATTACAACGAAGTATTATGACTCTACAAATACACTGCACGCTATTTCAAGTGATTAAAATAGCTTAATTATATTTATATATTGGAGAGAGAGAACTGTGGTGCAGGCTGTGTGTGTGTGTGTGTGAGAGAGAGAGAGAGAGAGAGAGAGAGAGAGAGGCTGTATGTGTGGGTGTGTTTGGGTTGAGAGAGAGAAAGGTATGAACCGGTTGCTTCTCCTATAGATACCATCTTTGTGTCTTAACTGATTTCAATGTGTGTGATTGGTGATGCCTTCTTCACAAAGTTGTCTTTTTTAATGGTGTGCTTAGCTCAACCCGTGAGCGACAGGTCTCGCAAACGACTAGTAACTTATAAAGGTTGGTCCATAATGTGAGCCCAACTACATAAGCTAGCGTTATTGTCACATAATCCATTACATATTTGTAAACGCCAAGACTAGGCAGCCGAAGATTTATTGCCCAAGCTATGCAGTATTCTTCTGTCCGGACCTATCCAGGCCCCATGTGGGAAATAAGTACTGTTTTTAGCATGCCATGTCACCACTTTAAGGGGTTGCATCAAACCCTAACGCCGTTGGACACGGCCTAGGTGCTGGATCTCCAAGGGACATTCTGTCTGGCCAAGGTGAGGGGCATGCACCTAAACCCTACTTGTAGCTTCTGTTCTTTATCTGCTTCGTTAGGTCAGTCTTCTCTAGCCAAGGTGTTTTAGCTTCTGCCAAACCCTAATTTTCTTTTTGTATCAGTGCAAAATTTTCTGCTCATAGCTTCATCTGAACCCTAATTGTTTCTCTATATCGCCAGGTAAACCTTCCCTTGTTCCAGGTTAGCCAAGGTGTTGCACATAGCTCCTGCTATACCCTAATTTCGTTTCCTGCATCATCAGGTCAATTTTGTCTGCTCAAGGTATATGGCTTATGCTTTAGCGTTTCCGTTTCCAGGTTAACCTTGCTAGCTTCTGCTATACCCTAGCTGTTACCAGGTTAATCTTGACTGGTCAAGGTGTTGCCAATCTTTTGTATGGCTACGGTGTTATGAATATCAAATCCTACAGCGCCTGCCAAACCCTAGTTGTTGCCTGCGTCTTCAGGTTAACCTTGGTTAGTATCAGGCGCTAGTCACCATAGTTTCTGCCCAAGTCTAACGTTTTGACCTTCCAGAGCTTCAACGCCAGTCCGGCGGTGTTTCAAAGCTAGGGCAACATGAGGATTATGATAAAGGGTGGCGTTTGGAAGAACACAGAAGATGAGATTCTAAAAGCAGCCGTCATGAAGTACGGCAAGAATCAGTGGGCCCGTATTTCTTCTCTACTGGTCCGGAAATCTGCAAAGCAGTGCAAAGCTCGATGGTACGAATGGTTGGATCCATCTATCAAGAAGGTATGATGCATGCTTACTGGTTACATTGGCTTGACAGGCCTTGAGATATTGTGATAAAGCGTTGCCTTTTGTGTTCTAGACAGAATGGACCCGTGACGAGGATGAGAAGCTGTTGCACCTTGCAAAGCTGATGCCCACACAGTGGAGAACCATAGCTCCAATTGTGGGGCGGACACCTGCACAATGTCTGGAGCGGTACGAGAAATTGCTCGATGCAGTCTGTGCTAAAGATGAGAACTATGAGCCCTCAGATGATCCCAGGAAACTCAGACCAGGTGAAATTGATCCAAATCCAGAGTCCAAACCTGCAAGGCCAGATCCCGTAGACATGGATGAAGATGAGAAAGAAATGCTTTCTGAAGCTAGGGCTAGGCTGGCAAATACACGCGGAAAGAAGGCTAAGAGGAAAGCTCGGGAGAAACAGCTCGAAGAAGCAAGGAGACTTGCATCCCTGCAGAAACGAAGAGAGCTTAAAGCTGCAGGCATTGAGGTGAGGCACAGGAGGAGGAAACAAAGAGGCATTGACTACAATGCTGAAATTCCATTTGAGAAGAGGCCCCCTCCAGGATTTTTTGACATTTCACAAGAGGAAATGCTTGTAGAACAGCCTCAATTTCCAACTACCATTGAAGAGTTGGAGGGGAAGAGGCGTGTGGACGTAGAGGCACAGTTAAGGAAGCAGGATGTTGCACGTAACAAAATTGCTGAGCGCAGAGATGCCCCAGCTTCTGTTATGCAAATTAACAGGTTAAATGATCCTGAGGCTGTTCGCAAAAGATCTAAGCTTATGCTTCCTCCTCCCCAGATTTCAGATCGCGAGCTGGAGGAGATAGCAAAGATGGGCTATTCAAATGACTTGCTCCTCGGTGATGACGAGCTTGGGGATGGTAGTGGAGCCACTCGTGTGTTGCTTGCAAATTATTGGCAAACTCCCAGAATGGGCACGACGCCACTTAGAACTCCTCAGAGGACTCCGGGAGGGAAAGGTGATGCTATTATGATGGAGGCTGAGAACCTTGCTCGGCTTAGGCAAATACAGACTCCTCTTCTGGGAGGGGAGAATCCAGAGCTGCATCCATCAGACTTTTCTGGAGTGACGCCCAAAAAGAAAGAGATTCAAACACCTAATCCAATGGCTACACCTGCACAAACACCTTCTGGTGGCATGGGTTTAACTCCTTTAGCAAGACTGACGCCCAGCAAGGATATTCCAGTCTTTGCTACCCCCAAGGGTACACCAATAAGAGATGAACTCCACATTAATGAAGGAATGGAAACCTTGTATGAGAGTGCAAAGGCTGAAAAAGCAAGGCAAGCTGAGACAAGGAGGAACCTCCGGGCTGGTCTGGGAGATCTTCCTACACCCAAAAATGAGTATCAAATTGTGGTACCTGAGTTGCTGCCAGATGAACCAGAGGCAGTCGATGCAGTGGAAGAGGATATGTCGGATAAGCTTGCACGGGATCGAGCAGAGGAAGCAGCAAGACAAGCTGCTCTTCTTCTAAAGAGGTCCAAAGTCCTCCAAAGAGACCTTCCACGACCTCCACAAGCCTCTGTGGAATGGTTGAAGAGCTCTTTGATGCATGCTGAAGATGGTACAGGAGCTACTTTGATGGAACAAGCAGATGAGTTAATAAAGAAAGAGATGGCTGTCCTCTTGGAGCATGACAACATAAAATACCCTTTGGAAGAATTGTCAGGAAAAGATAGAAAGAAGTCTAGCAAGAATCTTGCCAATGGCAAAGCTCAGGCTGTGATCCCCCCATTGGAAGATTTTGAGGAAGAGCAATTGAGAGAAGTAAGTTGAAAAAAGTTCAATTTTTGATGGTTAAAAATTTTGTTTAGTTCATTGGGCTGACACACACCATTCGCATACATGTTATAAATTAGTTCTACCATTACATGTGGGTGTTGTAGCTGTACACTAGTATGCGAATGGTGCAAGGGGTAAAAGGTGCCTTTCTGTGAGCTTACTTTTACATGATGCGTGTGTTTATTTTTTTAAGTTTTTTTTCTTGTGGCTTATGTTTATTTTCTGCTATTTAACTTCAGGCAGCTATCATAATTGAAGAGGAGTCAGCCTTCTTGCGATTGGCAATGGGGCATGATGATGCAACAATTGATGACTATGCAGATTCAAGGGATGCTCTTGCAGAGGACATGATGTACTTCCCTTCCCGACAAGTTTATAATCTTGCAAGTGTTGCAAGCAGCAGCGATCGATTATCTGCTTTACAGTATGAATTTGAGATTGTTAAGAAACATATGGAAGGGGAAACCAAAAAAGCAGTTCGGTTAGAGCAAAAGCTGAAAGTTCTTACGCAAGGCTATCAGGTACTCTCTTCCGCCTTGCAAACATGTACTGGTTTCTGTTGCCATACACTGCAGCTTGCAAACCAAATTGCCATATGAGTTCCGCTGTCATCTCACTATCAGGTGATCTTAGCCATATTTTTCTCCAAGTTTGGTTGTTTGGTTGCCTTAATGATCCCTTTGGGATTTATTCAAATCTTTTTAAGATGGGACTTTAGATATGTACCTTGACCAATATATTTTCATAAATGTAAAGCTCTTTTGGCTTGCTTGTAGAGTGAGAGATCATTTCTCTCAGGTGAAAGGTGTCAATGTTGCATAGCGGGTGGCCATTGGTCCAACACAGCACAGGCCACACCTCTCCTATAATTGGTGAGGTTGTCTGGTCAATAGCTTGGCCAACCGGTAGGGTAAATGCCGAAAATTTGTAAACCCACTCATTAATGAAGTGTGGATTCCCGAACTCACTTATAAGTTGTCCGGTCATACTTTTATGAAGTGTGGATGTCCAAACTCACATAAGTGCCCTGCTATAAGGTGTTATGTCCACTATGGAGCTTGTCCATAGGTCCAAAGCTCATCTAGAATGCATGGTGACATCCTCCCTGGCTTCTAGACATTTGACCGCAACTGAAAAGCTTCCAAGTATGCTACCAGGAATTGCAGATACTTCATCCTTTCACTTTGTATCCATAGATGAAAACTATGCACTGTATTGTTGTAGGTAAACTCTACTAATGGAAGATACTTATCCCACTCCGTTTTTTGTTTTGCCACATAGCACTTTAACAAATCCAATATGGTTGAATTTGCTATCTCACTTTGGCCATCTGTCTGTGGATGATATGAGGAAGAAAAATCCAATTTTGTCTCTGTCCCGTGCATGCCCGTGCCATGTCTAATTAAGTCAGTATTTACAGCAGCATCAGTAGCAGCATCAACATAAGGATCGAGGTAGCAGGCAAGTCAACATCAGGCAGTTGACTAGCAAGTGTGCACAAACCTTGATTTAAGCGCATCATTTAATGTAGCATCAAATGAATATTTTGTCCAAGACTTTGCCGATAGCAGCATATGCTAGCCAATGAGCATCCTCAACACATGTATCAACATAAAGTCCTCATTCGAGTCCGACATTGAGCAATTCAGCTCATTCATCATTACCAAAGTAGAAGTCAGTATTATTCATGTAGTAGGGGCGAGAGGTCACCCATTTGGGGCTGACCAAGGGCCTAACCATGCAGAAGACTTCACCGTTTAGTAACCTTTTTGTACCATATAAAATACAAGAAAACTTGACACCAACTATCTCTCTTCTTCTCTCTGCTCTATTTTAATCATGTTTATTCAGCATCTTGTTCTTAATCAAGCTTAGGGCTGTGGATCAGTACAACAAGGCTTCTGCACATGCAACATTGGTATCAAAGCATTCAGGCTCAGGCTCAGGCTCAGGCTTAGCCACTAAGCAAGTCTCAAGGAGGTGCATAGATCCATTAGAAGAATGCAACATGGTAGTAGATGGAGTGGTCTGCAACAAGCAAAGCTAGAGAAAAGCATTCCTTGAGAGTATTTACTCAGATTCAGTACATCATTAAGCTCTTAAATCATTTACGACCGGTGACCCGCCACTGCGTTAAGGGAAAGGGATAGCAAGCATGGAGACAACAGTGGAACAGATGCTCAGTTCTTCAGCAAGACTTAGAAGAAGTGGAAGGTGTTCAAACAAGAGTGTCAAAGTCAGAAGTAGTCTGTCAAAGTCAAAGTCAAAGTCAAAGTCAATAGTCCAAGAAGGAAGGATGACATAGTATCCAGCATGTCATCAAGTTTAACAGGAGGAGATGTCACATGCACACACGTGCCATGGCTAATCCTCAACATGAACAGTAGAATCCTTGATTAAGTCAGCATTTAGAGTATCATGAGTAGCATCATCAGCATCAAAATAAGAATGTTGGGTAGGAGGGCAGCTAGCCTGCACACACACACACACAAGCTCAAGCACAGAGAAACGTGTGTTGGAAAAGATGTACTTAATGATGAAAAAGAAAGTACAATATGAGAGTACTAAAAAGCCTAGAGCTAAGTGCCTAACACACGAGTGTGTCATAGTCACAAGGGACGGGGGACCGGGACGGGAACGGGGACAAGGGTAGGAACGACACTTAAAAATTTCTTTGTCAGTACCACCCACTTGCCTATACGGGCAAAGCTTGCATGTCCATGGCTGAGCACCACCTCATCCCACCATGTCCATCCTGTCGTCCTTCTACGGGTAGTTGAAACTTGAAGTTTGAAGAGCCACTGTCACGAGGAGGATGCCATGGATGATGGATGCCTCCTTGTCACTTGATAGCTTGAGAGAGAGAGAGAGAGAGAGAGAGAGAGAGAGAGAGAGAGAGAGGCTTGAGCCTTGAAAGTTAAGGGAGAACTTGAGTGTGAGGTGGGTGGGGGGGGGGTGTGTGTGTGTGAAGCTTGAGAGAGAGTGTGTGAGAGAGAGAGTGTCTTGAGAGGCTATAGCTTGCTTGTGTGAGAGCTTGAAACTTGAGACCTGGCCCTTGAGGCTTGCCGCTTGAGGGAGAGTGTGCGTGTGTGTGTGTGAAGCTAAAGCTTGAAGTGTGAGGGAGTGTGTGTGTGTCTTCTTATAGGGAGGGAGGCAAGAGAGAGGCCAAGGCCCAAAGCCTCAAAGACTCAAGGCCAATGGGCCAAGCCTAAAGGCCCATGAAAAGCCCCTTCCAAACGGCCAAATAAAAGGTAAAAAATGTGACCATTGCCCATTTCTGTTTCAGGGGAACTTATTTTAATAAGATGAGTTATTTTTCTATCCAAAAATATTCATAATCTGAATATTCTCTCTCTAGAATATTTTCTCTCTCTGTCAAAACAGGCAGAAACGAGATCTCTTATGTTTCTGAAGAGGGAATTGATTACAGGGCGAAGATGCTGGACATTTTGAGAGGCTGGGGAGGAATCTTACATTCTCTCCCACTTAAAAAACGTGAGATGTCCTCATCTCGCAAACTGGGATAATTTCGCAAGATGCACGAATATGAGACTAAGAGAAAATTTAATTAAGATTAACCACCAAGAAAAGTCTCAAAGAGAGCAAGACTCAAGACAAGAACAAAGATTTCAACTTTATTCACTCTTGGAATATTTACAGCAAGATAGAAGAACTTTTTACAATTCCATAAGCCCGTCTATCATATGGTCACAAAAGCAGCACTCACAAGCTGCACACGTATAAGGTAACTCATCTATGGGAATAATTCGGCTGGTTATTGCAGCACCTATCTCATTGGTATGAGGTGATCTATTAAAAGGACCTCTGAGAGGCAAGCCAAAAACGGGATAAAGGCATATCTTCTGGTGAGGAAGAAAACATGCTAGTAAAAAGACCCGCTCAGAAAATCCACCATGTCTTGATCTCATCACGCAGTAGTATCGGGGATCCAAACCCAAGGCTTCAATAACCATAGCAAAGTCACCTTCTACAAAGATACACCTTTCTACGTCCTTTATCTGCATAAGTGTTAGCGCGATCCTGAGCGCTACGAATGCTCTCACGTGCGGCTCTGAGCATATCATTCATATCTTCAAGGAAATCCTTGGGAGATTGAATCTTCTCCTTTTCTAGGCCTACAGTCATCGGAGATCTTGGCTGGAATCCATACATTAACATGAATGGTGTAAATCCAGTCGCTGAGTGTTTGGAGCTGTTATAGGCAAACTCCAATAAGGGCAAGTACTCTTTCCAATTTGATTGCTTCTTACTAACATAAGAACGCAACATATCCTCTAGAAATTGGTTAACTCTTTCAGTTTGACCATCAGACTCCGGATGATCTGCCGTACTCATACTCAGAGTAGTATCCAACTTTTTGAAGACTTCCCTCCAAAAATGACTGTTGAACTTTCTCTCTCTATCCGACACTATATCTGCGGGCAGGCCATATAGCTTGTAGAGATGTTTAATAAAGAGTTTTGCTAACTCTGGCGTTTTAACAGTTTTCTTCGTGGCGATAAACTTGGCCATTTTAGTTAACCTGTCCACTATCACCCACACCGAGTCATTCCCTTGACTCGTCTTGGGTAAACCGGTAATGAAATCCATGGAAATGCTTTCCCATTTCCCTTGAGGAATCTCTAGCAGATGGAGTAGTTCTTCAACCTTAAGACGTTCGTGTTTATTGACCTGGCACTTACTGCATTTCAGCACATAAGTCTGGACGTCCTTAAACAAACTAGGCCAATAAAACTGTCTTTTTACTAGTGCATAGGTCTTCTGAATCCCGGGATGACCCGCACTTGGACTATCATGACTTTCTTTAAGAATTTGGACCCGAAAGTCACCAATAGTTGGTACACATACTCTACCTTTGTAGAGTAAGTACCCGTCGTCAATCGAGTAATTAGCATATTTCTCCCCGCGACGAAGTTTATCACTCCCCTTTGAAGCCGTGGCAGTCAAAGGTGATGAAGGGCCTACGTCAGAGCTCTTCGGCTCCAAACTATACCCGGAAGACTGTTAAAAGTCGTATCTCAAAGTGGGTGGTAGTCGGCCATTTCACTTGTGAGGGTATATATACCCATGCCCACCCATTGTATTATTCAACTATTCATTGCTAAAGTTAGCTGTTCGTCAACTTTTCTCTCTCTCTCTCTCTTTGCGCCAACTTCTCTCTCTACGTGTGTGTGAGTGTGGCTTCCGCATGCACCAATCTGACATGGTATCAGAGCTTCTGGCTCAATGATCCTCAAGCGCAGGTAGGAGCAGTTGAGAACAAGAGCTGCGTTGGCTTGTGTGCTACGATTGCGACTCTTGCAAGGCCGGGGTGCTGCAGAACGTGAAGCACGACTGGCGTCGCGTGGCCGTAGTTGAAAGATTTCTATGGTGCCGATCTGTCCTCCATCCAGTCCGTTTGTTGCCGACCCCCGAGCGCCTGCGGCTTTACCTTTTTGACGCCCACCAGCTGGACTAACGCCACCAGCCTTGGCGCGGACCCCGACTGCACCAAGTGGAGCAACGAGGCGAGACAGCCGCTCGTGTGTGCTGTGCTTCGGCTTTGCTGCAGACAAGGCGAGGAGGGGCTGGGGCAGCACTGTGAGGAGCAAAGCGGCCGTGCGAGCATATGTGGCGAGGAGCACTACGTGTCTCACTAATCCCCCACTACAAGTGCAGTTGATCATTGTCATGCCTCTGCTGGTCCAATGCGGCCTTGCAGCCTGGCACACATCAATTTAACAAGGCACAAAGGGAATTTGTAGGAGCAAGCGATCAAGTGCAGCGTTAAAATTTTGACTGTTACAAGAGGAGGAACGAGAAGTGTGGACGTAGTTTATGAGATGGGTCTCCCGTGTTCAAGCAAGGACGACAAACTGAATGGCGACAACTATGCGCATTGGAATTTGATCATGAGGCTATGGTTTAGCAGAAAAGGCTTATGGGACATTGTTGATGGCTCGGAGGAACGTCCCCGAAGGGATAGCAATCGGTTCACACGTCTTCAGGAGGAGGAGTTTCTCAAATCTCTTGTGGATTGGGATGCTCACAATGCGAAGGCGATGTCAGCGATTGCAGAATCTCTCACCAAGGAAATTTCCCCTGCCATTCAGACTTTAAAGACTGCCAAGGAAATGTGGTCAAAGCTTACAGGAATGTTTGATCGAGACTCAACAATGCGAGCAGTAACCCTTCTCGGCCAATTGTTTTCCATCAAGTTTGAAACCGGGACCTCTATGCAGTCACTTCTAATGAAGGCAAAGGTTATCCATGATCAGTTATCGGCTATGAATAGTGCATTAACTAGTACCCAGTTAGCTGCCTTGGTTCTTACGAAGTTGCCTGAGGAGTACGAGATGGTCTCGAGGGCATTACGCTTACAAGTCACGAAGGAAAAGCTGGAATTTGATGATCTCAGCTCTTTTCTCATTGAGGAGGAAGCAGTGCTCATTTCCCAAGGCAAGATTCGGGTTCCGAAGGATGTAGAATCGGCACATGCTGCATCGGAATCCAATAAGAAGTCTAGGAGCCGTTGTTATAAGTGCGGAAAGCGAGGGCATTTGGCTCGGGATTGCAAATCCAAAGCTAAAGCTCAAGGCTCGACAAATGACAAAGGCAAAGGCAAAGCTGACGAGGATGACAGTGATAGTGATTCTAAAAGGGATGCTACGGCGTCTGCCGGTGTGGCAAGGACTTCACTGGCACATACTCCAGCATTCTAGCTTGGTGGATGGATGCTACCACGTGCTTCAGCCAGAGAGAGGCATGTGAGTGGCAGAGAGGGGTATTCTGTGCTCCCGTTTTGGTGATTTGGACCCGTGTGTCAGAGTTCAAGGCACATGCATCTGGCATGGAACAGCTTGACAAATCTATGGACGTGATGTGTTCGTAGTTCATTGGTAGCAGACTATGGATGGGATGAGTTCCTAGTTCATTGTCAGAGAATTTTGGGCGTCATGTGTCGATAGTTCAATGTTCAGGAGATCTTTTGGACGTGTGTGTTCTCAGTTCAACGAATGGAGGATCATGGATGTGGAGTTGTCTGCAATTCATTATTCTATGTGGCAGCTGAAGCTCAAGATGGCATTCCTTGAGGAGACGGGTTTTTTGGTGCATTTTCCGAGGTGTATTCGGTATCCGGCCGGTACTGAGGTGTCCATGGTTGCATCTACATCAACTTGGTTTCTTCATCTATGTCCACTATGAGCTACAGAGAGGGTGTTAAAAGTCGTATCTCAAAGTGGGTGGTAGTCGGCCATTTCACTTGTGAGGGTATATATACCCATGCCCACCCATTGTATTATTCAACTATTCATTGCTAAAGTTAGCTGTTCGTCAACTTTTCTCTCTCTCTCTTTGCGCCAACTTCTCTCTCTACGTGTGTATGAGTGTGGCTTCCGCATGCACCAATCTGACAAAGACACGGCTAGTCTCTTCGGACTAACTCTCACTTCCCTTCCGGTTGCACCTTCGACCAGTCTCTCCGGACTAGCAATCCGTGTCAACGAGGGAGGTGGTCGCGTCTGTGAAGAAGTGCGTACGCGTACAGCGCGCTAGACCTCTGTAAAAGATGGATCGTGCTCACATAATCCACGTAGTGACTCCAAGAAATCATTCTTGAAGACTGTGAAACTAAGTTCATTAATCTGTGGCATGCGACTAAGTGCATCTGCCACCACGTTATACTTACCTTTCTGGTAACGTATCTGAAGGTCAAACTCCTGTAGAATCTCCGTCCACCGAGCTTTTCTACCCTTCAGTTCATTTTGACTTGAAAGCCATTTCAGACTTTCATGGTCCGTCCGGACCTCAAAAGAAGCACCATATAAATAGTGTCTCCACTTTTTCAGTGCATGAACTATCGCTCGTAAGCCGAGTAGTTACGTTGCGCACGATCTAACTTTTTACTCTCAAATGCAATTGGGCGTTCCCTTTACATAAGTACGGCCCTAATGGCCTCATTACTAGCGTCTGTTTCCAAGACAAACGGCTCATTTGGATCGACATTAGTATCAAAGCTGTTCTGTTGGGCTTCCCCCCAACTAATGTTTTTAGTTTTTTGACCGTAACTGGTCAGTCAACGGGACTGCGATCTTCGCGTAGTCCTTCACATACTGTCGGTAGAACCCCGACATGCCAAGAAAAATCTGCAGTTCCTCGAGATTCTTCGGCGCTGGCCATTTAAGAATGGCCTCTACTTTTTCTGGCTCCATCCGCATACCATCGACGGATATAATATGGCCAAGGTAGTGAATTTCTGTTTTAAAAAATTCACATTTGCTCTTCTTCGCAAATAGTTTGTGCTCTCGCAACAACTCGAACACTAGACGCAAATGCTCTATGTGTTCTTTCTGTGTCTTACTGTACACAAGAATATCATCTAGGAAAACTACAACGAATTTTCCCAGATATGGATGTAAAATGCTGTCCATCAGCGTCATAAACGTCGCTGGAGCATTGGTTAGCCCAAATGGCATAACCAAAAACTCAAAATGCCCAAAACGGGTCCTAAATGCTGTCTTCGCAACATCTTCGGCTTTAATTTTAACATGATACCCTGATCTCAGGTCTACTTTTGTGAAGTATCTCGATCCATAGAGTTGATCAAACAACTCATCCATGCGTGGCATCGGATACTTGTTCTTAATCGTTATCTGATTAAGAGTCCTATAGTCTATGCACATCCGCATAGATCCGTCTTTCTTCTTTACCAGAAGAATAGGCGATGCCCACGGACTTGAACTAGGTCGAATGAAGTCTTTGTTCAAATATTCCATCAATTGTTTTTCCACCTCCTGTGCCTCGGAGTGGTTTAATCTATAAGCAGGTTTGCTTATAGGTTTTGATCCTGGCATAACTTCGATGCCATGGTCTACTTCTCTAGATGGTGGTAAGCCATCTGGCAAATCATTAGGAAAAACATCCTGAAATTTCTCTAATAAATTCATTAAAGTATCTACGTACTTTTTCTTTAATGTCTCTTTCACCTTGGATTTTTTCTTGTTTGAATCGCATGCATGCCAAACAGGGTTTTCAAACAGTGGGTCTCGTCCTAGGCTATTTTGTTTTCCTTGTTTGTCTACGCAAACATCATTTACAGTTTCATCTACGGAAACAGAATTTAAAAGAGGGTAACAAGTATATACCTCTGCTATCCGGGCTCTGCGGACCGCTGTGCACAGCTCCATGGAGGAAATAAGTGGTGTGGCGGGGACAGTACGGTCGCCCTGCAGGGTAATGACTCTATCTCCATGCTTAAAACGTAGCGTATTATGTAGGTAATTCCGAGCTAGACTAGGGTCCAAGTCATACAGCCACTCCCTGCCTAGATATACGTCTGCTCTGGCTAAGTGCATGACCTGAAAGTCAAGCGGAACCTCGTAGTCCTGCATAGATAATGGGACTCCCAATACTACGGTATTCCATATCGTTTTGTCATACCTGTTGGCTAGGCCAACAGTATACTCATGATCGCTTTGGGTCTCAGTCAACCCCAACTTCTTGACTTTCAAGAAGTTGCGGCTAGCTCCATCATCAATAAAAACTGTGACTCTACGGCCACCTATGGTGCCATACATGCGCACCATGTTATGCGGACCTACAGTAGGCTGCCACATCGCTGGTGTCACTGAACAAGCGTGATGCTCATCACAATGACACACTGTCACCTCTTTGAACTCTGCGGAACTGAGAGGGAGTCTCTGCATTGTATGCAATTGCCTAGAGGATTTACCATCTCTTTTGGGCTTGTTGCCACTCGTGCTGGCTTTAGGCTTTGGACACTCAGCCTTCGTGTGCCCTACATCATTGCAATTAAAGCAGGGATTTTTCTTTCGCGCTTTAATGTACTGCTCTTTCTTTTGGATTTTGCTGTCTCTTTTCTTCTTGGATGGTCACGGTTTTTTAGACCAATGACCATCCTGTCCTTCCTGGTCCATCCTATCTCCCTGCCTATCACTGCGGAACCCTTTTCTTTTAAGGCCTGACCTCCTTTTCTCACTACCCTCGACCTTGCTCGAACCACCACGTGCACTACGGCGCTTGATGTCATCAAATATCTGCGCATACTTAATTGCCTCTGCTAAGTCTTTAGGCTGTAAGGGCTCTACGTACTCAAGGTAATCATCTTTGAGGCCTCTTTTAAAGCCTCGCAATGTCTGGAATGCATCGATCCCCTTTAGCTTGAGTACTATCTCCCTATAGTCTGAGATGTATTGAGTCAGGGATTTGTTCTCCATCGAGCACTTGTCCCATACCTCCAAGCTTCTCTCCGCCTCATTAACAGGCAAAAACTCTTTTTGAAACATCGTTTCAAACTCCATCCAAGTGGCAGGACGAGTTGTCAAACTCATCCACCACTTGTACGCTTTGTCGGTTAATGAGAGGCTAGCCTCTACGGGCTGTATCCGGCTAGGCTGCTGTCGCAGCGCGTGCAAGTCTGACCACTTCGCTAGAAACATGTTGACCGAGTCCTTGTTTCTCTCCTTCTCCTCGCCACCAAAACTAGGCGGCTTCAAGTCTTTCAATAACGATGAAGCTGTCTCTACGGATGGCCCCGCAAGCGCATCGATCTGTACTCCTGCAACCACTGGCGAGGCTACGCTCACCCGTGCCGCAGGAGCTCGGCTACCACGAGGAGTCGGAGTACTAGCAGAGGCGGCTGTCAGTGCATCTAACTGTGTGGAGATGCTCTGTAGCATCGTGACTAAGTCAACCTGGACTTTACCCATATTATTTAGTTTTGCATTAAGATATTTAAAAAGTCCACTAGAGAGCTCCGTCTCTGTCAGGACGTCGGCAGGGTCCAATAGGTCATAATCGTCGTCGTCATATTCCAAGAGGTCCTTCTCGGTCCCCTCGGCGACGTCAGTGTTCATGTCATCTGGCTCATCGGCTAGAAAGAGGTCATCTGTTATTGCGGCCGTTGCGGGCTCGTTGGGTCCTAAGGCGGGGTCAACAGACGAGGAGGGCGCTGGCGGATCACGCGTGATCGACGAGCGCACTCCGGACCGGACAATGGTCGGGCGTATACGGCCTGACAATTCGGTCGCGGGTTTGAGGACAAGAGACCTAAAAACCCTAGAGAAGTAGAAGGCGGTGGAGACACACTACGCCTAGCAGACATCTTTAATTCTTGCACAAAGAAAAATGCGAGAACTCGGAAATTACAGAAACGCTAATAAAATGAGCAGTGGTGGAGAGAGAATAGTCACCCCCTTATGGTCGCCTGCGACTGTCGTCGACTGCCGATTTGTGTTGCGCTGCGAGGCTCTACAAGCGTCGCTACTCCGGGATGCTCCGATCCGAGGGAAAGGTGCCTGCAACTCATAAAAAAAATTAATTTCGCGAGAACTTGTGCCTGAACCACCGTGGATTATCCCTTTACTTTCGGGATTATCCCTCCACTGCCGAGGGAGAGGTGTTCGTTTGATTAACAAAAATAAATAAAAAATTATTTTTGTCACTGGCGGTGTTCGTTGGATTAAATAAAAAATTAACGGTCGGCTGGCCGTCGCCTGTGGGCAGGCCGCCCGCTGTGGCCAGGTCGGCCGTGGCTGGCCGCCCCGGTCGTGGCTGGTCGCCGGTCGTGGCTGGCCGGGGTTGTTCTTCGCCCCCTTAAGGTCTTGGGGCTGGTCTTCGCACCCCTTAAGAAGGTCCTGCACAGCGGTTCGTCCATTCCCCGCCCAAATTCCTTTGGCTGGCCGCCTGGGCTGGTCTACACACAGTGGATAGCAAGACAACCGTTCTCTCTCTTCACAGTCGACCTCTCTCTCTCTACATTAGACAAAAAGCTCCAGCCGCCTCTCTCTTCACAGCGGACTTCTCTCTATACACCAGACGAAAAACACTTCTTTCGCAGACAAGCTCCAAAGCAAAAAAAAAAAAAACGAAATTGCTTACCTGCAATGGAGCGCTTTGGTGTGTGTGTGTGTGTGAGAGAGAGAGAGAGAGAGAGAGAGAGAGAGAGAGAGAGAATTCTTCCTTCCAGCTCTGGCCGCCTCCTTACACACAGTCAATTGTGCCCTGTAGAGAGAAGGATAAGATTTTTTTGAATGGTTGAAAACCATCGAGTGGGCTCCGGTCCTCGGTCACGCACGGACCCTGACCCAATCGAAACTGACGCTCTGATACCAATGTTAGATTATCGTAACACCACTACGGGCGTTACCACAAGAGGGGACGGCCTTTGGCTTACCACCCAGCCATAGAGGAAGAATGAGGATTGCCCCTCATCCCCCAGGCTATATAGTGTGTGGCCTGTCGTCCACACTAGCCTGGCCGCCCATGACTCCGCATGGGCGTCCTCTCCCACTGAACCTCGGATGGCCACGTCCCCAGCGCTCCGGCCGAGGCGTTGACGCTAAAGCTCCGTCTGGCCATCCGGTCTGCCGTCGGTCACAGGCGTTACAGCCTACGTGACACTAGGCATCAGGCGGAGCAGCATCAGGCAGTTAACTAGCAAGTGCGGGCAAACCTTGATTTAAGTGCAGCATCAATGTAGCATCAAGTGAATATTTTGTCCAAAACTTGGCCGATAGTAGCATATGCTGGCCGATGAGCATCTTCAACACATATATAAGCATAAAGTCCTCATTTGAGTCCAACATTTAGCAATTCAGTTCATTCATCATTACCAAAGTAGAAGTCAACATTATTCATGTAGAAGGGGCCAGAGGTCACCCCTTTGGGGCTCACCAAGGGCCTAACCATGTACAAGCATTCAGTAATCTTTTTGTATCATATAAAATACAAGAAAACTTGACACCAACTACCTCTCTCTTCTTCTGCCTCCTTTGTCTTAATCATGTTTATTCAGCATCTTGTTCTTAATTAGGCTTAGAACTGTGGATTAGTACAGCAAAGGCTTTCGCACATGCTACAATCCCCATATTATCAAACAAACTGGTGGTCTTGAAATCCGGATCACCAACAATAGACTTGGGCATTCCATGATGTTTGAACATCTGTGCTAGAAAAATCCTTGCCTAGTGGTTTGCCTTGATTGTCTCTCTCACTGGAATGAAATGAGCTTGCTTACTGGGCTTGTCCTCAATGGTCCAAATACCATCATTCCCAAACTTTGACTTTGGCAAGTAAAAAATGAAGTCCATTGCTATGGTCTCTTGGGTAGAGGTAGAGACATAAGCAGTCCTGAAGTCTTTTGACGATTATACTTGACCTTTTGACAAGTCAAGCATCTACGCATACATACTTGTTAATATCTATCAAATCCCCACGGATCCCCTCGTGATCGATCTTGGTTCGAAACTCGAATCCTGCAAACAAACGAACAAACAAACAAGCAAGGGGGTGCAGGCCTGACTCACCTCCCAACCATGACAGCCGTGGGCAAGCCCACAGTCTTGGCTGTCCCCACCGAGCCACGAGCTGAGCTAACTAGGTTGACGTACCGACCAATCTCCTCCTCGTGACGTCCCATACCGCCACGAAGCTGCGCTCGCGGGCCTCGAGATTGTTGCCGGCCTCGGCTGCATAAAGCAGGTGCACGTCTGCACTAGATCCAGGCTCCAAGACCATAGAGCTCTCACAAACTCGCGAGACTCTATAATATAATAACTAACCTTGGCCACCCTTTTATAGGCTCTTGGCCGGTCAGAGCGTCCACACTTGGCCGCCCGCCCGTCCATACTTGGGTGCTCGCCCGTTAGTATATCCCTAACTCAGCTCGTCAATCAGCCTGCCTAGTTCCAAGCTTCCCCAAGCCTCGAAACTAGTCTTGCATGCGTATAGCACACGGTAGATACCCACTGTGCACATGACATACTCCCCTTCCTCTAAGAGCTCACTCCTGAGCTCACTAAAAAGCCAGGGTAATCTCTCTGAAGAGAAGTCAATGTCTCCCATGTAGCGTCCTCCTCAACACGATCCTTCCACTTGATCTTGTATTCCGTGATAAGCGTACGACGCAATCTTCATTCACGAAATCCAAGAATCTTTTCAAGTTCGTACGGAACAAATGTCATGTCCTGGACATCTATAATTTCTTGAGGAGTAACTAACTGATCTGCTCCACCCAGTACTTCCTTAAGTCTACTGACATGAAATACAGGATGAACTTTCACAGGAGAAGGCAAATCCAATTCATATGCAACTGAACCAATCCGTCGTGAAACACGAAATGGTCCACAGTATCTAGGGGATAATTTCGGAGATCTACCTGTCCGTAAAGTCTCGGAATCTTTCGGAACTCGCAAATACACCATCGTTCCTTCAGAGAACTCTCTAGGTGAACGATGTCTATTAGAATAAAACCTGTCTCGGTCTTGAGCACTTCTAATAGATTCCTTCGCAACTTGTAACATTTCCTGCATATCTTGCAAAAAATTACGTGCTGCATTATGCTGAAGTCCTGAGAATCCTATTGTAACAGGTGATCTTGGTTGAAAACCGTACATAAGCATGAAAGGACTAAACCGTGTACTCGTATGGTTAGTACTGTTATATGCAAATTCTAACATAGGAAGATAATCCTCCCATGAACTTTGTCTTTTGGATACATATGCTCGAAGCATATCCTCCAAAATCTGATTCACTCTTTCAGTCTGGCCATCAGATTGAGGATGATCTGAGGAACTCAAATTCAAAGTTGTTTCCAACTTCTCGAAAACAAGTTTCCAAAAATCACTCGTAAACTTAGAGTCCCTATCACTGACTATGTCCTGCAGTAACCCGTACAGTCTAAACAATTGCTCGATCAACTGCCGAGCTAATTGCGTAGCTGTAATAGTCTTCCGGGTCGGTAAAAATCTAGCCATCTTTGCAAGCGATCTACCACAACCCAAATAGAATCATGGCCTTGATGTGTTCTTAGCAATCCGGTAATAAAATCCATGGAAATACTTTTTCATTTATTACCTGGGATTTGCAAAGGATGCAACAACCCAGCCTGTCTAAAGCGTTCAGCTTTATTTGCCCGACAAATCTGACACTTGAGAACATAATCTTCTACATACCCTTTCATCTTCGGCCAATAAAAAGTGTGTTTTACTAAAGATAGCGTCCTGTGTACCCCAGGATGTCGAGCAGAAGGGGCGTCGTGACACTCCCTCAGAATCTTGGACCTAATGTCCGGGATCTGTGGTACACAAATTTTGTCATTACGGAATAGCAAACCATTCCGAATCATCCACTGACCTCCTGCAGCCTGAATAGTAGACTGCTTAGTCACCGAGTCTTGGTCAATCAATGAGCTCCTGTCCTGGATCTTCTGTCAAAATGGACCAAAATAACTATCAGTCCTGCAAAGCCCTCTCAATGACTGAAATAAGTCAGTAGAAATCTCGGTGAACGACAAAGTATTCACCTCTCTAATCCGACTAAGCGCATCTGCAATATTATTCATGGACCCTTTCCGATAACGGATCTCAAAATCAAAATCTTGCATTAACTCTGCCCAACGAGCTTTCCTGCCTCTCAAATCATCCGCATCACACACATACTTGATTGACTGATGATCAGTCAATACCACAAACTTGGAGCCATATAAATAATGTCTCCAAACCTTGAGAGCATGAATCACAGCATAAAGCTCCTTCTCAAGGGTTGGCCAACGAGATTGAGTGTCGTCTAGCTTTTTACTTTCAAAAGCAACTGGTCTACCATCTTGAAATAAAGCAGCCCCGATAGCATAGTCACTCGCATCAGTTTCAAGAACATAAGGCCGACTAGGATCAGGCAATGCTAAGATAGGTGCTTCCTTGACTTTATCTTTCAAAAGTCTGAAGGCCATATCCAAATCGTTATTCCAAGTGATAGGCTGATTGGACTTACGTCCACGACCTTTCAATAAGTCGGTCATCTATAGTGTGAGCTGAGAGTACTCCCGTACAGATTTCCGAAGAAAAACTACAAAACCGAGAAAAGAACGAAGTTGTTTCACTGTTCGTGGTATAGGCCAGTCCAAAACCTTCTGAACTCGGTCATAGTCAATGCTCAATCCATCTCTAGTGATCTTGTGTCCCAAGTAAATGATGTCGGTCATAAAGAACTCACATTTACTCAACTTAGTATATAGTCGATTCTGTCTCAAAATAGATAAGACAATCGTGAGGTGTCTGACATGATCCTCAAGAGTACGGCTATATATCAAAATATCATCTAGGAACACCACCACAAATTTTCCCAAATGTTCACGAAAAAGATCGTTCATCATTTGCTGGAAAGTGGTTGGAGCATTAGTTAACCCAAAAGGTAATACGAGAAACTCGTAATGGCCATACCTAGTCCGAAAGGCGGTTCTTTCGACATGCCTTTCATGAATACGTATCTGGTGATAGCCAGTACGCAAATCTATCTTCGTGAAATATTTCGCTCCTGCTAACCGGTCAATTAGGTCATCTGATCTAGGGAGAGGATAACGGTTCTTAATGGTCAACTTGTTCAATCTTTTGTAATCTATACACATTCTCCAAGAATTGTCCTTCTTTCTCCTAAGCAACACAGGTGCACCCCAAGGTGGTAAACCCGATGGCAGTTCCTTAGAAAATACATCTTGAAACGAATCAAGTATCTTCTGTAATTCTTTGCTTTCAAACACACTTAATTCATTCACATCCATGGAAGGGATGAGAAAAGAAGAAAGAAAGCGGTATACAAAGAAGAATCCATTATATTTCCAAAATCAATTGTATTTACAAGAGGTCCCTGAGAGGGATGGATACAATCACCTAAAATACTATACTTGGTGTCTCTATGCTGAAAAGAAAAAATATGACTAGACCAATCTATCTGGACATCAAGAGCCTTAAACCACTCAATCCCTAATAACAAGTCTACATTTTCCAGATGCATAACATAGCATTCCAGAGTATCTTGCTTCGGGCACTCATTACGCATGTGTCCTTTTTCTTCGCAGATAAAACGTCAACCTTCCTTCTTGAGCTTCAAAGCCCTAAGGAGTCGTTTCTTCTTCGCTGGTGTCGAACTGGAATTCTTCGAAGGTTGGTCCGAAGACTTGCCTTCATTCGTGTTAGCCATAGGTGCGGAGAACTTTCTTTTATGCTTGTTCCCCTGCTCGGTAACGGGTTTCGATTTGGAAGAGACCATCGTATCATCATAGATACGAGTTGAATGAATGGCCTCGTCCAAAGTTTTACATTTGTTATTTTTAACCTGTAATCGGTACGAGTCTGGTAAACGAGCTACGAAAAACCCCAAAAGAGTAGTGGGATCCATCTTTGTAGCTTTCATCTGCAAGTCACGAAACTTCTGGAGGTAGACCTCATAAGTGAGGTGCTGCGAGGTCATGGTCAAAGCTGAAAACCGGGCAACAACATCATAGTCATCCTCTTTCTTGAGGAATTCTTTCTTGAAAATATCTTCAAATTGTGCCCAAGTCGTTGGCTTTGGGTTCAGTTCCTTCCACCAAAGCAAAGCTTTGCCGGACAGGAAACCTGCTGCTAACTGTATCTTCTTTCCATCATCATATGGATGAAACTGAAAGTGAACTTGCCACTTGTGTAGCCAAGTGTCCACGATCTCCTTGGTTCTCTGCTTTTGCTCGCCCCCGATTGGTTCCGGAGTAATATTGGGGCCTAAAGCAGAAGCCAAGGTATCCATTCCCGAGAAAGTAGAGAGGGTAGTGGTCAATAGAGCGATGGAGTTCTGCAAAGCTTGCATTCGAGCGTCGATTTGTGCCTTACGTTCCGACGAAGAAGCTTCGAGAGCTACTTTGAACTCTTGGAAATCTGATTTTGACACAAACTCGTCAAAAAGATCGGCATCAGTGCCTTCCGTAGCCGACAAGCCTTCGCGTTCCACGAGGGGCTCCAACTCTGATTCTTGGGTCGACATCGTGAAGAGGGTACGTGGAGAGAAAATTCGATCTTTGCACAACAAAAGTGCACGGGAACTTGAGAGCTTGAGAGCTTGAAAACTTGAGAAGTCGAGAGATGTGTGGTAAGAAGCCCACGTGAGGGGGTTTATAAAGGTTTTCCAAAAGCCAAAAAAAATCTCGAAAAGCTATGCGGAGCTTTTGCTTTAGCTTTTGTGTTTTTTTTTCTTGAATAAATATACATATATATATATATACATATATATATATATATACATATATATATATATATACATATATATATATATATACATATATATATATATATATGGATATATATATTCGCTTTTCTTAAAAAAAATAAACACCTTTGGAGAGGGGAGGACTTTTAAACCTTTAAAAAAAAATTTTAAACTCCCCTAAAAAAACAAAAACGAAAGCAGTAAAAAACGTATGCTTTCCTTGCGTTTGTTTTTTTTTTTCGCTTCCCTCCTAATCTGCTGGCGCCTGGATTAGTCCGACTGTGTGCTGACTGCGTCGATTGAAGTGCCGTCAGGTTTACGCTTGCGTCGCCACACGTGTATCCGCCTACGTTGCAGCCAACGCTTGTGCGCACACGTAGGCTGCGCCTACGCCTGGCCACAGGGCCACGTGGCCTGTGCGCTGGTCTTGCGTGGCTTGGCGCCGACTGGGGTTGGCTACGCAGGCCTGGCCGCATGCCTAGCAAGCTTGGCCGACTGTAGCTGTGAGCAGTCCCCACGCCTATGACACACACGACACACACGTCAGCCGTACTCGGCCAGTCGCCAACCTTTCATCGGCAATCAAGCACTTCTCTCGCTTTCTCTCTCATGCGCCAAAAAGCAACGAAAAGCATCATGTTTTTTTTACTTTTTTTTTTTCTGTTTTCTCTCCCTGCAAGTTATGCGTATGCACAACAAAACAGGCCTCTTCTTTGCAAAAGCAATCAACCCTACCAAAACTACCATCTCCCATCAACATGGGGTTATTTGATGAAGGAAAAACACATACCAAATCTGAAAACTGCAGTATGCACAGAAAAAACAGCAAGTTTTTAACACATACCGTTCTTCGACCTCTTCTTCTCTACCTACCGACTTGCTCGTTCACGAGGTATGCTCTGATACCACTATCAAATCCCCACGGATCCCCTCGTGATCGATCTTGGTTCGAAACTCGAATCCTGCAAACAAACGAACAAACAAACAAGCAAGGGGGTGCAGGCCTGACTCACCTCCCAACCATGACAGCCGTGGGCAAGCCCACAGTCTTGGCTGTCTCCACCGAGCCACGAGCTGAGCTAACTAGATTGACGTACCGACCAATCTCCTCCTCGCGACGTCCCATACCGCCACGAAGCTGCCCTCGCGGGCCTCGAGATTGCTGCCGGCCTTAGATCCAGGCTCCAAGACCATAGAGCTCTCACAAACTCGCGAGACTCTCTATAATACAATAACTAACCTTGGCCACTCTTTTATAGGCTCTTGGCCGGTCATCGGGCGTCCACACTTGGCCGCCCGCCCGTCCATACTTGGGTGCCCGCTCGTTAGTATATCCCTAACTCAGCTCGTCAATCAGCCTGCCTAGTTTCAAGCTTCCCCAAGCCTCGAAACTAGTCTTGCATGCGTATAGCACACGGTAGATACCCACTGTGCACATGACAATATCCTTTCTCATGTTAGGCCAATAGAAGTACCGTTCCAATGCTTGCATAGTAGAAGAAATACCTCTATGCCCTGCATAAGGTGGTGCATGTGACTCCTCTATCACTTTTTGCCTCAAATCCTTGGTTACACATAACCGTGTATCCATCATCAAATATCCCTCTTTCAAAGAATAGTGATTAATTGTCTGACCATGCTCTAGCTTCGATATAATCCCACCAGAGTCCTCATCATGCACATAGTGATCTCTCATTGAATCCAACTCTCTATGATAGGCAAGGTCACTGAATGTACGTGCGGTCTCCTAGATAGAGCATCTGCAACCACACTTATTTATAGGTGTATGGATAATCTAGAAATGAAACATGGTCAAAAATTTTGCCCACCTCATATGCTTTTCGAAAAGCTTAGTTTAGGTAAGAAAATGTCTCAAACTTTGATGATCCCTCTTCACCATGAAATCAGCCTCAAGCAAATAATGCTTCCATGAAGTAGGAGCATAATCCAAAAAAACTTCGCACCTCAATTCTTGATGGCCTCAAGCTTTGTTGGGTTCATCCGCACTCCTTCCTTAGACACTATATGTTCAAGATATTGTATCTCTTCTAAGAAAAACTCTCTTTTTTCCATTGATGAATAACTTGTGCTCCTGCAACTCCTGGAATACCTTAGCTAAATGCTTTCGGTGTTCCTCTTCAGTCTTGGAAAATGCTATGATGTCATCAAAGAAAGTGTCTGCATACATCCGATGTGGTCTAAAGATCAGATCCATCATGTGGTTGAAGGTAGCCGGAGCATTTGTGAGTCTAAAAGGCATCACCAAATACTCATAAAATCCAAAAGTGTGATATGAAAGACAGTGTTGTGAATATCCTATGGCTGGACCCGAATCTGATGATAGCCACTCTTCAAGTCAATCGGACTAGAGAATGCCGCGCCTTCGCCGATCCAATATATCATCAACACTCGGTATAGGAAACAGACTCTTGATTGTAATCTTGTTCAAGGCTCTGTAATCCACACACGTGGAATGAGCCATCCTTTTGTACTAAAAGCACTAGAGATCAAACGACTAGGCCATATCAACCCCTTTGACAGCAAGTCTTGAACTTGTGTCATAATCTCTTCTTGTTGGACATGGTAGGCGTTATTGCTAATGAAACACTTGCTTGACATGCAAGGCCGGTCCCATCTCCTCGGGTTTGATACCTAAGTGTTCGGCAAGCTCTATGGAAATGAAATTATTGTTGTCCCCATGACAAACAACACTAGAGCATTCTTGTCCCGCACTTTGTCCCAAGAGAGGCATAACTCTCTAGCCTTGGGTTCCGAAGTGTTTCCCAATATATTAGGAATCCCACCAACCACTGGCTTTAAACTTTTCTTGGAATTCTCTTGCTCTCTAGGTTCCTTTAGGACGATCCAGACATTGGGCCGATGCGTCCCTCTTTGCCACTTCTAAAGCGTTTTCCTTGTGGTAGATCTCTATTTGCTCCAAGGTCACCGCGAAACGTTTCACTGCTGAAACAAAATATTGTTGAAACAATTTATTTTGGAATGAAATGTTTCAACGTTGGCAAGTAAACAATGAAACGATTATATACATAAAATTTAAAGGCTGGGGGACCAAATCTGAAATTTCACATTTGGACCTTAGGAAAAGTGCAATTTTTCTCTCCAATTTAGGAACCTAAATGTAAAATTTTTAGATTTGGGCCTTCAACAACTATAGAGGGAAAGTGTAATTTTCCCCTCCAATTTGGAGCCCAAAATATAAAGTTTTAAATTTGGGCCTGCCGAAGTGTGAAATTTCAGATTTGCGTCTTTAATTGGAGAGCGAAAGTGCAATTTCCCCATCCAATTTGGAGACTCAAATCTGAAATTTCAAATTTGGACCTTCAAACTTATTTACAGATTTACTTTAATACTTACAATCAAGAAAACAAAAGTACCAAATTCCTATAGCGAATAACTACAAAATTTAAAACTACAATGCAGTGTTGATTGCATCCATGGACAATTTTGAGTGTTTTGAGTCATATTGTATACATGTTACATAACAAAAAATTATATGCCTCATAATTGGTGCAGCTGCAAGCACAAATTGCAATAATGTTCAATATTGAACGTTTTTATTTCTTCTCGACTTTTCAGCTGCCCTGAAATGTTGGATGAAACGTCCATGATTGAAATGTTTCAATAGCAAAACCCGTTTCACATTCTAGCAACAACGAAACGCGTTTTGCGGTGACCATCATTTGCTCATTGGTCAGGTTGTGCATTCCTTTGTAGGAGTTTGGAATACCCCTCGGCTTCATAGGTTGAAACCTATTCGTGGAGGTCTCACGCTTCTCAAGTACCAAAGACTTTTGATCTCCAATACTTGCGTTTTTCTTTGGTTCGTCCACCATGTAGACCTTGGCAGCAACTGAAGCTGAATGCATCAAATCTTGGATGGTATCATTTGGGCATACATTCACAATGTCATACAAACTGGCCCGATACTTTCGTAAACTGAAGACTTCTCTGAAATATCCTTAAAAGGAGTAATCTTGAGATATGCATCCCAAAATATCTTCTTGTAATGATCAATTGTTTCACCTGTTTCCATCCGCAATCTTTCCTATGCAAGGTGCAGCTTGAATGCTTTGATACCAATGTTGCATATACGAAAGCCTTGCTGTACTGATCCACAATCCTAAGCTTGATTAAGAACAAGATGCTGATTTAAACACATGATTAAGACAGAGGAGAGAGAAGAAGAGAGATTTGGTGTCAGGGTATTCTGAAGTTAATATTGTACCAAAGGTGGCATAAATGCTGGTACATGCTTGGGCCTTGGTCAGCCCCAAGGGGGGTGATCTCCTAGCCCCTTATGTATATCTTCTATTGACTACTAGGCTTGCTGAATGAGTGGACTTGATGAATGAACTGATTATGAACTTGATGCTTATATATATGTTTGGGATCATAGTAGTTAGGGGGTTGTTTGAAACGGGTTTCCTAAAAGTTTCAAACGCGTTTCAAACAGGTTTCGTAAAATCAGCCTAAAGTTTCCTACCTAAAGGTTTTTGCATGTACAAAATTTCAAATACATATTGTATAAAATATGTAAAACTAACACGAAATGCATAGAATACATGGAAACATCAATTTGAAGCCTATAGTCTTTGAATCACAAATAACAAAAACCATATAATCATCCATCATCAATGTCAAATGATCACGATTCAAAGACCATGGTTTGGTGTCCATGATCCATGATCCAATCATCCATCATTCTATGCCACACATGAAAAAAACCATACATGACACTACATAGGTTAAAACTTATAAGCTTGAAGTGTTCATGTCACATGAATCATGATGAATCAATAGTCATGGTCCAATGCCCATAAGCAATACAAAATATATCATAATAAGCCACATGGCTCATGGACAATGGCTCAGGCTCTCAGCCTAGCTAGTAGCTAGTCTTGCAAGTCCTCAATCTCCTCGCTCTCATCATCGATAGACTCAAACTCACTGGGAGAATTTGAATTAGATGTGGAGGAAGGCTCAACTGCCGTACTCGCCTCAGCTGTTGCACTGGTACTAGCACCTACTGTTGCATATGAATGTGCATGAATAACACGTGCAGGTGCTGTGATATCCTCATATGGCATGTCATAAATGTCACGCTCCTCTCGAGGAATCTCTGGGACTTCTTTCACTTTCTCAATGTCGATTTTCTCAACATTGACTTGGCGAGGTTCGATGGGATTGCCTACCTACTCAATTAGGCAGTGGTTGCAATGACAAAATACCAATTGCTCTTGGGAGACACAGCTCCAACCAATATCATAGTGGGGGAAATATGGCATTAGTACCCCCCACTTGGTGAGTCTTGACTCTTAAGTCTTGCATAAGAATCCACTTGTAGCATACTTATTACTAGCAAGGGCTTCAACTTCTTTTGTTGCATGAATTATGAAAGAAATCCCTCACCATTCAAGTCCTATCACAAGATTGTAGCTTGGGTCCTTGCGAGAGGAGTTGGAACACTTGGGCCCTCTTCCACACAAAGAAGAGGAATCGGTTGTTCACTATTCAATTCATTTTGGCCGTCATTGAACCAAATTTAAAGCTACCATTTCGGAAAATAAGTAGCTCATCCTCCAGCTGCCTTAGCTGGTCCACATCCCCTCCTGTGTATCTCTGGATGTACTGCTGCCATCCATCCTCAAGCTCCTCATTATTGTATTGCTCCTCATTTCTCCAAAGAGGATGCAATATGTGAGCAATTTCATGGATTGGTCTATGAAACCAATCCCATCGTGTGTTCCACACGGCTGGGATGTCCTGAACCCTAAAAAACTTGCCATTAAATGTAGCGGTTCAAAGCTTCACCAATTCTGTCCATGATGTGCTGATGAAGATGATGCTACCGATGACTTAAATGCTGACTTTAATTGATGATTAAAGCAGGGATTAATGTTCTTGCAAACTTTCTTCTCCATAGATGAAGCCTCCCTTCTCCTTTAGGCGACTTGCATAAAGCAAAAGCGAGTACGCACATACCTTCAAATCTGAGTATGCATCAAACTGTAGCAATAGAGACACAAGAAAAAGACATGTTTCTAGGAAAGAAAATGAGAAACCTTACAGAAGTTATGCTTCATGTATCCCCTTTGTCCTCTATTGGTAGTGATATGACCATCATAGCACGAGGCTATACTTAATTTATAAGTCTCTTAATTAACTTACAAGCCTTAGCACTTTTAAGTAGCCTGCTTTTACTAATCTTTTAGGTCTCCTAACCCACAGATTAGCCAACCTAAACCCTAGGTTAACAATTTAACACCCGGGTCAGGCTGAGGTACATAGTACATGTAAGGTGTTTCATACTAGGTTTCTTTTCCCAATGTTAGTTCTTTTGGGGTGTTCTATGGGGTCTTTATCAGACATCAACTTGCCTTGTAGGAAAAAAATGAAAAAAAAGCACTCTTGTTTTCCGTATGAATCTACCTTTCTGGTTAAGTGCAATCAATATGGATCACATGGGATCAATTCACCGTGAAGCTGCACAAGGTTTGTGAGTCTACTTTCCTTTTCTGTCTGTCTAACAGAGAAGAAATGACAGTGGAAAAATGTGCTATTTAGTCATTGAATGCACAAGAAAGTGTTCTCAGTATAGTTCTGTCTCTGTTACTTGCAGTTAATGTTCAACTAGTAAAATGATTGAAAGGCTGTATTTTCTGATCAGGTGATTTGTTTTTTGGGTGGGTGCAGATGAGAGCAGAAACTTTGTGGGGTCAAATTGAGTCATTGTTCAAAGAGGCTGACACTTTGGCAACAGAGCTCGAGTCTTTTCGTGCATTGCATATGCAGGAGCAGTTTGCAGCCCCATCTCGTATGGAGAGTCTGCAAGCAGCAGTGAAGCAGCAGAATGAATGTGAGCGGAAGCTGCAGCTAAGATATGAAAATTTGATTGTTGAACGAGAAAATTGGAAGAGACTCATTGGAGAGCATGATGCAGCAGCAGCCCGTGAGGCGGCTGAGGCAGCAGCCCGTGAGGTGGCTGAGGCGGAAGAGGCAGCAGCCCGAGAGGCGGCTGAGGCGGAAGTGGCAGCCCTTGAGGCGGCTAAGGCAGTAGCCCTTGAGGTGGCTGAGGCAGCAGCCCGTGAGGCGGCTGAGGCAGAGGCCCGTGCAATGGCTGAGGCAGAGGTGGCAGCAGCCCATGCTGCAGCTGGGGTGGAGGGGGTTGCTCATGCTGCAGCTGAGGTGCAGGCAGTAGTCCATGCTGTGTCTGAGGTGGAGGCGGTGGCTTATGCTGCAGCTGAGGTGGAGGCAGCAGCCCATGTGGCACCAAATCAAGTGCTAGCGGAGGCTCAGGCAGCTGGTGCAGTCCTAGAGGCAATTGAAGAGGCAGGTACATCTGATGGTAATGTGGTCAATATAGCTTGTGAAGTGGAGGGGGAAAAAGTCTCTAATTATCACTGTGATTCTCCATTAGTCCAGCATGTACAAGAAATTGAAGCCAGCACTGTGGTATTTACTACTAAAGAAGATACCAAGGTAATGGTAGGAGAGGAAGAGATCAAGGCAGATGGGCAAATGACTGAGGCAGTATGGGGAGTCGTCCAGGACAGCGAAGAACAGATCAAGGCTGATGTGCAAACGACTGAGGCAGTATATGGAGTTTTTCAGGACACTGAGGAGGAGATCAAGGCAGATGTGCACGTGAGTGAGGCTGTGACTCTAGTACATGGAGTTGAGATTAAGGCAGATGTGCAATTGACTGAGGCAGTGTCTCAAGTACATGGAATCGAGGTCAGTGAGGTAGCTGCAGAAGAGAGTGATGTTGCTCCTTCTGATACAAGTGCACAAGATATAGTCATGGGCCTGTCATCTTGAGAGGGAATGGTTTGTGTCATGTCCCGGCAAAGAATGGTTCGAAGGCTATGGCTTGCAGAGTTGTCGTTCTGTTGAGGTGGAGCTGAAGGCCTTCGGGATGCACTAGTAGTGCCTCATTGTTCAGAAAGCTTGGTTGTCTCTGGTGTCTGGTTGGATGCTGTTGCCCTTGACTTGTGATGCTGTTTATCTAGAAGTGTCCGAATGCAAGGCTGTAGTATCTTGCTGACATGTTAGAAAAGGAGGCCTTATGCGCCTGTTTTCAATTGGTAAGGCTGTAGTGTCTTGCTGAGATAGAGAAAAGGAGGCCTCATGCTTGTGTTTTCGACCGGTTCCTGTACCACATGGTCCACATGGTTGTATCTGAGCCGTGTTCTTAACCTTCTTGTCCGCACTGTATGGAATGCTTCAAGTGCATGGGAAAAGTTTTATCTTCTTCCTCGTGAGTTAGCTCATTTCTTTCTTGTTGCTATACATGGATTTTCTTGTACAGTACATTGGATCCTTTCTATGTACCATTTGAAAAATGGTAGTGTACCCAATGTACCTCATCCTGATCAGTTCCTTTGGTACTCTTTCCATGCGCATACATTACGTACTGCACTCGACATCTCTAACCACCTTACCTTATCCCAGTCTATTGTGTCGCTTACTCTCCCCTGCCTTCTATATTCTCAATGACAACCCTTTTTATTGTGAGTATTTGCTCTTCTCACTCATCAGCTTTGGTGAGAATAAATGCTTGCCGAAATATAAAGAGATGGTCCTCAATCCACGCCAATAACCATGAAAAACCAGCACTATAAATTATTCTCATTGATTACAATACAAGGATGATGATGCACTAGTTTTCGATTATGGTAGCAAAAAAAAGAGAAGTGAGACATGGATTACATTCTATGTGAAGATGGTGTCAACTTGAGGAGGTCTAAAATTGTAAGAATTGTGAAGAAAGGATGACATCATGGGAGGTTTGGCATGTGCGACTTCCAAGCTGCATATTTCAATAGAGAGATGTGTTAGGGAGATTCTGCAGGCATTTGGAGTGTCCTCGATAGACGTAAAAGATTTTTGGAATGTCGGTACAACATACTTGTGAGTTTGATGTAAGTAAATTAGGAGTTTTATTTATTGAAGAACAATTGAATGAGCTTCTCTCTCTCTCTCTCTCTCTCTCTCTCTCTCTCTCTCTCTCTCTCTTTGTCATCGTTAAAGGTTTCCTAATAAACATTGAGAGAACCATTCATCAGAACACATCTTGGGAGGGGTTCGAGTACATATTGGAATATGATACTGCTTACAGACTGGGCAAGACCTTGGCATGGTATGTGGGTTGATATGGTATTGCTTCAAATTTGTTTTTTGGGGGATGAGTAGGTAGTAGTTAGCAATATTACTTTCATTCACAGGATCATAGCTGGAAGCTTGGAGACATGGGAGCGATGCATAAGCAACCTTCAACCGTTGAGGTTCCACTGCTGTTGCAAGTATCCTCTACTCCATGTTCACATAAAGCGCATGAAATATAACAGTTAAAATCCAACTGCTCTATTGCAGAGATTGGTTGGAGTTTACTTTGTTGGCTTCGCATGGAACCGCTAAACACTCTTGAGTCATCATTGGGAGGAGGCTGTATGAGAAATCTATTCTCACCCCTCACCCTTTTTTGCACAGGTTGTGGCTTGCTTATGTTGCTAAGGAAAACCCTTTATGAGGAGATGCCATGTTTGAGAAACCTTGATGCTCGGTCCTTATGGCTAGTAATTGTTTTTTTAAAGTTTGAGTCTCAGCTTCATAGGGGTTTACATATTGGAGGATGTTCTAGACTTGAGAAGTATTGTCTCAATGTTGTGCCCCCAAATGATTCTAGATGCAGCTGCCGAAAGGCCCGCCGATGTAGTTCCCTTATTAAAAATGTTATTGGTGGTAGTTCGTGGTTTCATCTATCATCTACCAAGTATACCAACCATAGGATTGAAAAGGATTTTATATTTTCTCATTCTTTCATCTAGTCCTTATATTACTTAACTCTTATTAGTTATATGCTCTTTTCTTCTATAGGTTGTTTTCATATCTTTCTCATTTGTCATCTAAGAATAAACCTCCATCCTACCTTTATGGTTTCTCATCTAAGCTCCAAAGAAGAAACCCACACTTATAGTAAGTTATTTATCTCCATATGATGTTTGGTTTTCTATCTATTGAGTATTTTGTTCATTGAGTAAAGTTCTTGTGTGTGTGTGTGTGTGTGTGTGAGAGAGAGAGAGAGAGAGAGAGAGAGAGAGAGAGAGAGAGAACTCAGCTCATAAATATGAACTACTATAATGTCGAGAGGGTGTCCAAGAGTAAAGAGTAAAGTCTATGTGTGGACCGTTACGAGATAATGGTCCAGATAATGATCCGGTATATACGATGTAGCAGTGTTTCAAATCTAATTCAAGTTGCCTCTAAACCACCTAGCCTTTGACACCACCTCCCGTGTGAATTCAAGGATATCGGGTGTTCAGGTTGCTCAACTGTGGCTACTCCTCATAATGGGAATTGTACTAGCTAGCTGGTACCTAGGCAATACAATTAGGTAATTGTGGAATCAATTTCTCAAGCATATGAATTAATAGCCCATTCAATATAAAGCAATTGCAACGAATTCAACATAAACCAAGCTTTAAAATAGCACATAAAATAATACATTAAAATACTTCGCTTTGAATTACACTATCAATAGGTGCAGTCTTTCTCCCTCATGTGCGTGTGAGAGAGTTAATGGGTGAAATCATTTCCCCTCGTGTGTGTGTGTGTGTGTGTGTGTGTGAGAGAGAGAGAGAGAGAGAGAGAGAGAGAGAGAGAGAGAGAGAGAGAGAGAGAGAGAGAGAGAGAGAGAGAGAGTACTTTTAATGATCATGAGCTGGCCTTTGGAATGAATATAAAGTAGAGACGATGAAAGGTCAAATTGAAAATCTCCAAAAGATAAGGCTTAGGGGTCTATATGCTAGTCAAAAGCCAAGTCCACATATATCATGTAGAGAATGGGAATAAACTAGATTTGGCTTCTTAAACTCCCTAGTAAGCTTGGAGTATTGCCTTCTCTAATTCTCCTCCTCTAAATTTGAGTTGTGCTTATGTGAGTTCCTGTAATATTCAAACATTGGTACCCTTTAGATTCTTGGGTTGCCTAAAGATCGTTGTTCTTTGTTCTCTAGTGTGAAAGCATGATGATTGCGAAGCTCATGGGGTCAACATTTCTAGGTGATGGTGTTTGTGGCTTCAGACCACTTTGAAAGTGTGCTAACTCATTCTTCATTTTCTTTCTTGGAATCAATTATGCTCTCATGGAAAGTGTCCTCCACTTCCTTGACCTTTGGTAGGACTACTATTGTGTGTGGTGCTACCACATTAAATTGTCTTTCCTTTTTTTTTTTCAAAAAAAAAAAACTAGCCCTCACTATCACCAAATAACTAGTCTCCATTAAATTGTCTTTTTCTTTGGTAACTAGCCTCCACTATCACCAAATAGTTTTCAAACTTTTGAAGTTTATTATCCATTATTGAAGGTAAAGGTTCCTGCCAGTATTCTTTCTACATATTGAACTTTTTTAAATTTGAAAAATTAAATCACATTATAGCTAAATAACAATTACAAAGTCCATCTTTCTCAAGAAGTGGCCTGTGGCCTAAGCTATGTATATATACATAAAATATTGAATTTATAATTCCTAACATTAGGCTTATAGCAGGCCTCTTGCCAAGTTGGTGACTTGTTCTACTATAGATCCAATAGGAGCAATGAGAGTAGATTTCTTGGGAAATAGCCAAGACTCCACATTTACTAATCTTTCAAAAGGTGAGTTGTTCTACTATAGATCCAATAGGAGCAATGAGAGTAAATTTCTTGGGAAATTGTTAGCCAAGACTCCACATTTACTAATCTTTCAAAATGTGTGCCCCATATGAAAATAATTGATGTCAATTTCAGTAAATAATAGTTGGCCAACTCTAGTATCCAGGTTGGGTAGAAATCTCATTTTCCACTTCCTACAATAAAAAATAAACCATATCAAATCTTGGGTTGATTTCTAAATCATTACCCATGGTGGAAATTAGCTTGCTAACACGGTTTGGTAGTTTTCTGAAAATCCCTTGGTGTGCTTGATTGGCTCATTTACACAGGTTTTTAGCTCGGAGTAGTTTGCAGAGTGCCCCAGTTGGGCATTAGGCACTACATCTTAAAACCTGAAACATGATTTGTTAATATTAGCCATTAAAACACTGTGTGTGTGTGTGTGTGTGTGTGTGTGTGTGTGTGTGTTTAACTTCTATTCTTAGAAGCTATAAGTGAGCATTCCCCTTCTCTGCACCATTGAAACTTATATATGTTGTGCATTCCCGTTCTCTCTAAATGATCATGTTGGAACCAAATCACATAGCACATAACTATGCTGATGAGAAACCAAACTTTTAAATGGACGGGTTCTTCTTCTCCAAAAGCACATTGTCTACAATAGGGCTCGATGTTTGATCCCTAAATCAATCTTGTGGTGACAAAGAATTTAAAAAATGACTATGTTTGCTTCAATAGATCGGGGTGGCCACCATGATAATACACTTCAATATGTTTAGAGATTCTTTGCAATGGCAATTACACTTTGATTATCACAATAGATAGTAGTCGTAGGTGGTCGTGTGTGACCAAAGATAGTAGTTAGCAATGAAGAAAGAGACTCTTGGCAATGGCAATTGCACTTTGCTTATTATAATCGATAGCTATTGTAGCCAGCTCCGAGTGTGATTTTTAAGGGAGCTTCATGGAGGGAGCTTTTGGAGGGAGCTCCATGTATCAAACTCTGCAAGGGCTAAACCCAAACTTTCTCACAAAACCACTACCTCTCCACCATCACCGTTTCTGGTGAGAGACAAAGGGGAGGCCCTTTATAAGAGGAAGCCCCATACATGCATGCTAAAAATTAGTCACTCTTTTTAGCATGAATGCATGCTAAAAAAAGGCATATGTTTTTAGCATGCATGCATAGTATTGAGTAGAGAGAGCAAGGGGCATAATTGACTTTGATGTGACATATAGTCAAGTGCTACATGACGTAGATGCTAAGATACCTATGACAAGACCATTTATTTGAGACCATGGAAATGTATAGTGCTCATTGAAATAAACTTGATTTGAAAGATATAAAGTAAATTCCCATATCAAAAATTTGATACGACCATGAAAATGTGCTTGACTAATTGTACTAGATTCCATATATAGTGTTAATGTGTACTATTACAAGGAAGCATGGATTGTTCTCCTTGTGCCAAACATCGTAATAAGATCCTCCTTTTTAAGAGATGGTTGATGCATAAACATATTATGGTTTGTGTCTAGAGGAACAAAAAGTAAAGGTGCTTGTAAGCAATCTGGACATGCACATAGGATTCTTTACAAGTGCAATTTGGTACTTTCCACCATGTACTACTGATTTTGCCATCTCTAGTAGAAAGACCTCATAATCACCTACCTTAATGACATAATGTTCACAAATAGTAGCATTTAAAGTAAGTGACATATTTATACGCTTTGCTTCCATCTTTGAAATCCCTTATGTTCACCAAAATGAATATTCACCTTGCATCAGGGGAGAAGGAGAGACGAGAAGATACAAGGGTTGGTTTGATAGCATGCACTTAGCCAACCCTATGAGGGTTCACTCCTCGAGATGTGAAGCCGCTAGGGGCTCACTCCACCACCACTTCACCCAAGTAGAGCCTCCATGTGCTAGGTAGAGAGCAATGATAGAAGGAGCTATGGATAGATGAACCTCTATCTCAATGCCTTAATGTGTGCAAGGAGGGATAGAGAGAGAGATATATGTATATAGAGAAGAAGGGAATGTAACCACACAAGAGAGCGAGAGGGAAGAAGAAGACTCAAATGTGATAAAGGGATTGTATCCTTTTCATATTTCTTCAAGTCACTTATATACCAGTGTGCACTTTTTACAATGGCCGGCCACCCATTTAACAATTGGGGGCCCAAAACTAGTTCTCTAGCTCTATGTACACCTAGGCTTTCTAGCTCATGATGGTTGGCATTACACATGTCATAAGCTTGGTCATTCCATATCTTTTTACGTGAAGCCCTTAGTGTGGTTTTACATAAAAACTAGTTACATGAAGTGCAACCATGCTTTGATCAAAAATATTAGGAGTAATGTTAACCATTATGGTTAACATACCCCATCCCTAATTCGAGTTTGTCCTCGAAATTGGCAATAAAGCTTAGTGGCGATAGTAGAGAGAGTAGGTGCAGGACGAAATCGTACCGCGATTCATAGTATTGGGGAGAGCAGTGGAAAGCTTTGTAGCTTGTCAGAACACTCTCTCCATCATGTCTTCAAAAGTTTGGAGTCGCCAGCTGCGACTGTATTTGCTCGTAATACCTGAAGATTTGCCTGTGTGTAGGGCCCTTGTTGATGTTGAATGTGAGGCCTTAGGCTCCTTTATCATAGTGGTACCATGCAGGGAATTCTGCCAAGAGGGTAATGATTAGGTAAAAGAAGTGGATGGTGGTGATGATGGTGGGGTCGGGCACCTATCATATTTGGCATTGACGGCAGTCATTCTGGCGATCACGATTTCTTCAGTGTATGGACTGCCAAAAGTGGGGGGACTGAACCATGGAAAGTTGGATTAGATCTTCTAGTTTTGCTTTTGTTCTTGGCGGAACAAATCCCATACCTACCCCAGATGTGAGGCTTTAGAAGGAAGGGGCACCACCAAATAGTTTGTTCGCCCATAAGATCAAAAGAGATGGTCCGAGTGTCTGGGTTGGGCACGTGTAGCCCCCTTGCTGCCTGTGCGGGTCCTACATTTTTTAGGCATCCTGCTTGGCATTGATAGAGTCAGAGGACGTGGATGTCCATATGATCAATGACCTTGGTAAGATGTGCTTGCTGGAGTTGGTGGCCGAGCAAGATTTGGATGGCGTGTTTAAACTTGACGCGATCCAAAGAGTCGTGCTAATTGAGGGGATTGAGTGGGGGATCCACCTCATCCTGATCCTATGGGGATAAGGGGGAATTTCACCTTCCTCCAGGGGAAAACTAATAGCGATTGGGAAGGGTGGGGGTTCCTAGTGGGGAGGGGTTTTTGAGGTAGAGGGTTTGTTGTTGAGCAAGGGCATCAAGGAGGGTGGGTGGGCACACTAAGATGAAGAGGGTTTGTCATGGGGGAGTAGCGGTGGGCCCCAAAAGAGAGGAAGGGGGTGTGGGTGGCATCGGAGAACAGGGTGGCAAGCGTAGGTGAGGAGGGGTGGCATGTTGTTAAAACCCTAAGATCACTCTAGATAATTGTTATGCATAAACATGCATAAATTAGGCATAAACTAAACCACCCAACCACCCCCGAGCCCAAGGGATGCACACATGAATTATAAATGAAATACATCATACCTCTACCTTGATTAACTCCAATCCAATAGCATGTAGCTATAGTGTGAAATGGTAGATGAGGAGATATGGACCTCTACACAAGAGACCATAGCATAAGCCTCCAAGCCCCCAAGCTCCCTTGAGTGTGCCCCATGCCCCTATTATATAGGAGGGCCCTCAAGTGACTCTTGACTTTCCATTCCCCATGTGTGACCCTTGGATGCCTGACCCTAACCTTAATCCTTAAGGTTAGTCCTAACCCATGCTCCACTAGAGCTTGTTCCCATGCTCCCATGCTCACAAGCCTAATGTGGGTTAGCCTCCTAGTATATGCACACATAATGTGCATATAACATAGCACACATAATGTACATATAACATACTTTCCCTCTCTCAAAACATTGCACTCTTGCAATAAAAAGAAGGAGAACTGCGCTGAACAATCTCAACCGACTCCCAAGTCGAATCCTCTATCTCCCAAGTCGAATCCTCTATTTCCCTATCTTTCCACCTAATTTTAACCTCAAGGATTAGTCAGCTACAAAGTTTTCTTTCCCTGAATTCAAGTATCTTATCAGGTTTATGTGGAACATAGGATAATTCTTCGACTTCAACGAGTTCTTGAGGAGTAACTGTGTTATCCTCACCTCCCAGTTTCCCTTTCAATCTATTGATATAAAAGACTGGATGAACTCTAACATGTGGAGGTAGTTTTAAGTTCAAACGCAACCGTGCCAATCCGATGTATAATTCAAAAATGGAACACAATATCTAGGAGATAAATTCGAGCATTTTTCCATTGTGATGATAAAGTCTGAAAATCTTTAGGAACATTAAAATAAACCAACGCTCCTGGTTCAAAAGACCGAGATGAGCATCCCCTATCAACATAAAACCGTGCCCTATCTTGAGCACTCCTGATAGAATCCCGAGCTTCAGTCAGCATTTCCTGCATATCTCGCAAGAAATCCCTCGATGCATCAAGCTCGATGTCCTTAAGACCGACATCAATAGGTGCCCTGGGTTGATACCCATACATAAGCATACGGACTAAAACCAATAGCTTTATGTTTAAAACTGTTATAGGCAAATTCCATCATTGGAAGATATTTTTCCCAATATGATGATTTTCTAGAGACATATGCACGAAGCATATACTCTACAATTTGATTCATACGCTCTGTTTTGCCCATCAGACTACGGATGATCAGAGAAATTCACATTCAAAGTAACTTCCTCGTTGTAAACCATTCGGAATAAAGTAGGAAAACATGGCATTATAACAGCAGAAACAAGGGATTCATCGGCGCCCCGACATACCCACATCTGCATATGGAATAATTGACGTCCCGAGTTACCCATATCAACATAGAGAGTCATCAGCATCTCGATGAGTCACAGATGTCCATCCGTAAACAATCTGGTTGACTATATAAATCACCTAAAGTATTGAACTAGAGAAAGAAATGCCATCAAAGGAAGAATCCAAATTTCCTTATCCGAACACAACAAGGTAAACTTGTTTAAACTCTAAAGGAAGAGATTTCAACAAGTGAAAATGTCGATGAGATTACCCTCATCACAACATGCAGGCTATAGATAAAAGAAGTTTATCTAGAAGAATGCCCACACTATAACTTCTAGTGAATTTAGAAAATGAGATTGTCTTTGAATGTTGAGGACAACATGCTAAGTGATGTAAGCAAAGCAACAATCTTGAGCCCAAATTATCCCATAAGATAATATATGTGAGGGATCACTAGCGTCCCATACCACCATGATACCACCTATACATACCTTAACAATTTGAAACTCCCTAGTATGTCGTCTAGGAAATATGAATAAAATCCTGTATAAAAGGAATAAGATGGCCTTATCCAGATTCCAGACTTTCACATACTAAAGTTGACTCTATATACTTGAGACTACATCAAGGAATAACCCTTATCGAGTACATCATTAGAAAAGAATTTTGAATTATTGGCGCCTTTCTAATGATAACTACCCAAAACACAATAAAGTTAGGGTAGAAAAATAACTCGCCTAGATACATAAGCAACTAGGTATCCGAGTTGGAATGAAGAGTACAAGGAACATAGTCCAAAATTACGTGTAAAAAATGAAGGCAAATGCTACCTTCAAAGCACATGTAATTATTTAAAAGATCAAAAGATCCTTATTATAAAACCATGGATAAAAGCATAGAACCTCCTCGAATCCATAAAGACCATAGTTGATCGTAAAAATCAATGCATACCATCTAATGGACATTAATCATGCCAAAAGAAGCATTAAAATTGGTGGCCAACTCATCAATCCCCAGAGTATATGAACGTGGTGTCGTTGACCAAAGTAAACAAGTGAAACACATGTGTGTAGCACTCAATAAAAAACCCCTAGACACAAGTGATCTAGGCAGAACCTGATGAGTCCATATAAAACTTGGAAAACATCCAATAAAAATCCACCAAAACAAATCGATCAACTAACCCATGATAGAATTTGTCTTAGGCTTAAGAAATTAAGCATAAACCACACTTAAACAAGTGCAAAATAAGTTATCATGGAAAAGTGTCAAAGGTGAAACACACTTTGAACGCAAATTATAGCCATCAAAAGACATTAAGGAACATGTCCAAAAAGAATGGCTAAACAATGGTAAAAAATCATGAATACATCGTTGAAAATTAATCCAAACATAAATATCAATTAATACGAGGTATAATTGTATTAATAATATGCGAATAACCGGCATCTATCTAATGTCAACACGAGAAAACGTACTTCAACATTAAATAACCCTCGAAAATATTAAATTCTCAAGAAAAAGAATTATCATGATTTTTTTCTAATTTTCTAGGGCCTCAAAATATAATAATTTTGAATTCCACCAAACCTATCTTATGGCATTCTAAACCTATATTTTTCCAAAAAAAATTTAGCAATTTAATTTGCCAAAATATCATTGATATTTTAAAAATATCAAATTTTTAGGGTTTCTAAAAATAATTTCTAGAATATTCCTAATTTCTCCTGAGAATCCCATTGTTCACGAAATTTACAATTTTGCCCAACAATTCTCAAATCCAATGAAAATTTTTAATTTTAATGGATTTTTTAATTTTATGGGTCAGAAAATATATTTTTAAAGGAATTTGAATGGTCATGGGCGCCCGAATGGACACACCACATGCTAAACACCAACCCCACATTTTTGCAAAATTTAAAATAACCTTTGTCTAATTTTCCACTAATTTCAAGAATTTTTTGAAATTTTTAAATTACCCCGAACGCATTTAGAATAGGAACGGTCAAAAAAATTTCAGAATTCCAACGGTTTTCCCGGAATACGGAAAGCCAAAAGTTTCTTGGGAAAATGAAAAGATAAAAAAAATCGAAATGTGAAAGGTCAAAAGTTTCCGGAATACGGAAGGTCAAAAGTTTTTCCAGAATTCGGAAAACCAAAAGGTTTCGGGAAAACGGAAAGCCAAAGGTTTTCCGGAAGATGAAAAGCCAAAAAGTTTCAAGAAGAAATTTTCAGAAATTTTTCAGAGAATTTTTATCTCAAATTTCACATTTTCTGGTTTTTTTCCAAGCTTTTTTTTAAAAAAATTTCAAAAGTTTTTTTTAAAATAATAAAAAACTTTTTTTAAAAAAATTAAAAATAAAAAATAATAAATTAAATAAGCTTTGTGGTTTTGATTTTTTTAAAGGGGGGGTGTTTTTTTTTTCGCCGACTGTTGCATAGCCCCCCACCCCCGCCGTCTACGCGCAAGGAAGGAGAGAGGGAGGGAGTAAAAAAAAAAAACTCCTTTCTCTCCTTCTCCCCTCTTTCCTCTCCTTCTTCTCCCTTCCATTCTCTTTCCTCCCCTCTCTTCTCTCTCTGTTAATCAGAGAGATTAACTTTAATCTTTGATTAAAGTTTTTTAATTAAATAATACTTAATCATAATTAACATTAATTATGATTAATGTTAAAAAAATCATTTTAAAGAGAATTTCTCACGGAAAAAGAAGAAAAAATAAGATTTGAGAGGCGGAGAGGATCCCACGCACACGGGAGAGCATTTCATGCATCAACACGCTGTCCCCTCTACTGAATTTCAGTAGAAAATCGAAAGAAATTTGATTGCATACCCACAGAAAAAACTCGCAAAAATGTATGAAAAAATCATTTTTAATCTTATAAATGCTCAAAAAATTCCTAAAAAATAAGAAAAAATTTCTTAAAATTCTAGAAATTCAGGGAATCCATTCTACCAAAAATACCCACCATAAAATATGTGGAATTTTTGTGAAACATTCCATTAATACTTGATTTAAACCATAAAAATAGGAAAAAATAGCATTAAACTCACGAAATTCCCCTGCAACGTTGATTCGTCCATTGAATTGTAGTAACACACATTCCAATCCCATATCGACGATCCACGTGTAATTCATCAACACAAATCAATAAAATAACACTTTTATTAGTAAATATTAAAATTTACTATAAAAAAATCAAGAACAATTAAATAGAGATTGCTCTGATACCACTATTAAAACCTAAGATCACTCTAAATAATTGTTATGTATGCATAAACATGCATAAATCAGGCATAAACTCAACCACCCAACCACCCCCGAGCCCAAGGGATGCACACATGAATTATAAATGAAATACATCATACCTCTACCTTGATGTCCCATACCATTAAGAGGTATAACTCCAATCCAATAGCATGTAGCTATAGTGTGAAATGGTAGATGAGTAGATATGGACCTGTACATAAGAGACCATAGCATAAGCCTCCAATCCCCCAAGCCCCCTTGAGTGTGCCCCATGCCCCTATTATATAGGAGGGCCCTCAAGTGACTCTTGACTTTCCATTCCCCATGTGTGACCCTTGGATGCCTGACCCTAACCTTAATCCTTAAGATTAGTCCTAACCCATGCTCCACTAGAGCTTGTTCCCATGCTCCCATGCTCACAAGCCTATTGTGGGTTAGCCTCCTAGTATATGCACACATAATGTGCATATAACAGATCACACACAATGTACATATAACATACTTTCTCTCTCTCAAAACATTGCACTCTTGCAATGAAAATAAGGAGAACTGCGCTGAACAATCTCAACCGACTCCCAAGTCGAATCCTCTATTTCCCTATCTTTCCACCTAATTTTAACCTCAAGGATTAGTCAACTACAAAGTTTTCTTTCCCCGAATTCAAGTACCTTATCAGGTTCATGTGGAACATAGGATAATTCCTCGACTTCAACGAGTTCTTGATGAGTAACTGTGTTATCCTCACCTCCCAATTTCCCTTTCAATCTATTGATATAAAAGACTGGATGTACTCTAACATGTGGAGGTAGTTTTAATTTCAAACGCAACCGTGCCAATCCGATGTATAATTCAAAAATGGAACACAATATCTAGGAGATAATTTCGAGCATTTTTCCATTGTGATAAAGTCTGAAAATCTTTAGGAACATTAAAATAAACCAACGCTCCTGGTTCAAAAGACCGAGATGAGCGTCCCCTATCAGCATCAAACCGTGCCCTATCTTGAGCACTCTTGATAGAATCCCGAGCTTCGGTTAGCATTTCCTGCATATCTCGCAAGAAATCCCTTGATGCATCAAGCTCGATGTCCTTAAGACCGACATCAATAGGTGCCCTGGGTTGATACCCATACATAAGCATGAACGGACTAAAACCAATAGCTTTATGTTTAAAACTGTTATAGGCAAATTCCATCATTGGAAGATTTTGAATTATTGGCGCCTTTCTAATGATAACTACCCAAAACACAATAAAGTTAGGGTAGAAAAATAACTCGCCTAGATACATAAGGAACTAGGTATCCGAGTTGGAATATGTACAAGAGTACAAGGATCATAGTCCAAAATTACATGCAAAAAATGAAGGCAAATGCTACCTTCAAAGCACATGTAATTATTCAAAAGATCAAAAGATCCTTATAAAACCATGGATAAAAGCATAGAAGCTCCTCCAATCCAGAAAGACCATAGTTAATCATAAAAATCAATGCATACCATCTAATGGACATTCATCATGCCAAAACAAGCATTAAAATTGGTGGCCAACTCATCAATCCCCGAAGTATATGAACGTGGTGTCGTTCAAGCAAAACTCCAAAGTAAACAAGTGAAACACATGTGTGTAGCACTCAATAAAAAACCCCTAGACACAAGTGATCTAGGCAGAACCTGATGAGTCCATATAAAACTTGGAAAACATTCAATAAAAATCCACCAAAACAAACCGATCAACTAACCCATGATAGAATTTGTCTTAGGCTTAAGAAATTAAGCACAAACCACACTTAAACAAGTACAAAATAAGTTATCATGGAAAAGTGTCAAAGGTGAAACACACTTTGAACGCAAATTATAGCCATCAAAAGACATTAAGGAACATGTCCAAAAAGAATGGCTAAACAATAGTAAAAAATCATGAATACATCGTTTAGAATTAATCCAAACATAAATATCCATTAATACGAGGTATAATCGTATTAATAATATGCGAATAATCCACATCTATCTAATGTCAGCACGAGAAAACGTACTTCAACAATAAATAATCCTCAAAAATATTAAATTCTCAAGAAAAAGAATTATCATGATTTTTTTCCTAATTTTCTCTAATTTTCCAGGGCCTCAAAATATAATAATTTTGAATTCCACCAAAACTATCTTATGGCATTCCAAACCTATAGTTTTTCAAAAAAAATTTAGTAATTTAATTTTCCAAAATACCATTGATATTTTAAAACTTTCAAATTTTTAGGATTTCTAAAAATAATTTCTAGAATATTCCTAATTTCTCCTAAGAATCCCATCCTTCACGAAATTTACAATTCCGCCCGACAATTCTCAAATCCAATGAAATTTTTTATTTTAATGGATTTTTAAAATTTTTGGGTCAAAAAATATATATTTTAAAGGAATTTGAATGGTCACGGGCGCCTGAATGGACACACCACATGCCAAACACACCACATGCCAAACACCAACCCCACATTTTCGCGAAATTTAAAATAACCTTTGTCTAATTTTCCACTAATTTCAGGAAATTTTTGAAATTTTTAAATTACCCTGAACGCATTTAGAATACGAACGGTCAAAAAAATTTCGAAATTCCAACCGTTTTCTCGGAATATGGAAAGCCAAAAGTTTCTTGGGAAAATGAAAAGATAAAAAAAATCGAAATGTGAAAGGTCAAAAGTTTCCGGAATACGGAAGGTCAAAAGTTTTTCTGGAATTCGGAAAACCAAAAGGTTTCAGGAAAACGGAAAGCCAAAGGTTTTCTGGAAGATGAAAAGCCAAAAAGTTTCAAGAAGAAATTTTCAAAAAAATTTTAGAGAATTTTTATCTCAAATTTCACATTTTCTGGATTTTTTCCAAGCTTTTTTTAAATAAAAAAACTTATTTTTTAAAAAAAATAAAAAAAAATAAAAAAAATAAAAATAAATAAGCTTTGTGGTTTTGATTTTTTTTAAAGGGGGGCATTTTTTTTCGTCGGCCGCTGCGTAGCCCCCCACCTCCACCGTCTGCGCACAAGGAAGAAGAGAGGGAGGGAGTTAAAAAAAAACTCCCTCCTCTCCTCCCCTCTTTCCTCTCCTTCTTCTCAGTTCCATTCTCTTTCCTCCCCTCTCTTCTCTCTCTGTTAATCAGAGAGATTAACTTTAATCTTTGATTTAAGTTTTTTAATTAAATAATACTTAATCATAATTAACATTAATTATGATTAATGTTAAAAAAATCATTTTTAAGAGAATTTCTCACGAAAAAAAGAAGGAAAAATCAAATTTTAGAGGCGAAGAGGATCCCGCGCACAAGGGAGAGCATTTCATGCATCAACACGCTGTCCCCTACTACTGAATTTCAGTAGAAAATTGACAGAAATTTGATCGGATACCCACGAAAAAAAACCGTAAATGTATAAAAAATACATTTTTAATCATATAAATGCACAAAAAATTCCTAAAAAATTAGAAAAAATTTCTAAAATTTCTAGAAATTCAGGGAATCCATTCTACCAAAAATATCCACCATAAAATATGTGGAATTCTTGTAAAAAATTCCATTAATGCTTGATTTAAACCATAAAAATAAGAAAAAATATAAACTCACGGAATTTTCCCGCAACGTTGGTTCGTCCATTGAATTGTAGTAACACGCATTCCAATTGCCATATCGACAATCCACGTGCAATTCATCAACACAAATCAATAAAATAATATTTTTATTAGTAAATATTAAAATTTACTAAAAAAGACAACAACAATTAAATAGAGATTGCTCTGATACCACTGTTAAAACCCTAAGATCACTCTAGATAATAGTTATGCATAAACATGCATAAATCAGGCATAAACTCAACCACCCCCAAGCCCAAGGGATGCACACATGAATTATAAATGTAATACATCATACCTCTACCTTGATGTCCCATACCATCAAGAGGTATAACTCCAATCCAATAGCATGTAGCTATAGTGTGAAATGGTAGATGAGTAGATATGGACCTCTACACAAGAGACCATAGCATAAGCCTCCAAGCCCCCAAGCCCCCTATTATATAAGAGGGCCCTCAAGTGACTCTTGACTTTCCATTCCCCATGTGTGACCCTTGGATGCCTGACCCTAACCTTAATCCTTAAGGTTAGTCCTAAACCATGTCCCTATTATATAAGAGGGCCCTCAAGTGACTCTTGACTTTCCATTTCCCATGTGTGACCCTTGGATGCCTGACCCTAACCTTAATCCTTAAGGTTAGTCCTAAACCATGCTCCACTAGAGCTTGTTCCCATGCTCCCATGCTCACAAGCCTAATGTGGGTTAGCCTCCTAGTATATGCACACATAATGTGCATATAACATAGCACACATAATGTACATATAACATACTTTCCCTCTCTCAAAACATTGCACTCTTGCAATGAAAAGAAGGAGAACTGCGTTGAACAATCTCAACCGACTCCCAAGTCGAATCCTCTATTTCCCTATCTTTCCACCTAATTTTAACCTCAAGGATTAGTCAGCTACAAAGTTTTCTTTCCCTGAATTCAAGTACCTTATCAGGTTTATGTGGAACATAGGATAATTCTTCGACTTCAACGAGTTCTTGAGGAGTAACTGTGTTATCCTCACCTCCCAGTTCCCCTTTCAATCTTTTGATATAAAAGACTGGATGAACTCTAACATATGGAGGTAGTTTTAAGTTCAAACGCAACCATGCCAATCCGATGTATAATTCAAAAATGGAACACAATATCTAGGAGATAAATTCGAGCATTTTTTCATTGTGATAAAGTCTGAAAATCTTTAGGAACATTAAAATAAACCAACGTTCCTGGTTCAAAAGACCGAGATAAGCATCCCCTATCAGCATAAAACCGTGCCCTATCTTGAGCACTCCTGATAGAATCCCGAGCTTCGGTCACCATTTCCTGCATATCTCGCATATCTCGCAAGAAATCCCTCGATGCATCAAGCTCGATGTCCTTAAGACCGACATCAATAGGTGCCCTGGGTTGATACCCATACATAAGCATGAACGGACTAAAACCAATAGCTTTATGTTTAAAACTGTTATAGGTAAATTTCATCATTGGAATATATTTTCCCAATATGATGATTTTCTAGAGACATATGCACGAAGCATATACTCTACAATTTGATTCATACGCTTTGTTTTGCCCATCAAACTACGGATGATCAGAGAAATTCACATTCAAAGTAACTTCCTCGTTGTAAACCATTCGGAATAAAGTAGGAAAACATGGCATTATAACAGCAGAAACAAGGGATTCATCGGCGCCCCGACATACCCACATCTGCATATGGAATAATTGACGTCCCGAGTTACCCATATCAACATAGAGAGTCATCAGCATCTCGATGAGTCACATATGTCCATCCGTAAAACAATCAGGTTGACTATATAAATCACCTAAAGTACGGAACTAGAGAAAGAAATGCCATCAAAGGAAGAATCCAAATTTCCTTATCCGAACACAATAAGATAAACTTGTTTGAACTCTAAAGAAAGAGATTTCAACAAGTGAAAATGTCGATGAGATTACCCTCATCACAACATGCAGGCTATAGATAAAAGAAGTTTATCTAGAAGAATGCCCACACTATAACTTCTAGTGAATTTAGAAAATGAGATTGTCTTTGAATGTTGAGGACAACATGCTAAGTGATATAAGCAAAGCAACAATCTTGAGCCCAAATTATCCCATAAGATAATATATGTGAGGGATCACTAGCGTCCCATACCACCATGATACCACCTATACATACCTTAACAATTTGAAACTCCCTAGTATGCCGTCTAGGAAATATGAATAAAATCCTGTATAAAAGGAATAAGATGGCCTTATCCAGACTTTCACATACTAAACTTGTCTCTATATACTTGAGACTACATCAAGGAATAACCCTTATCGAGTACATCATTAGAACAGAATTTTAAATTATTGGCGCCTTTCTAATGATAACTACCCAAAACACAATAGTTAGGGTAGAAAAATAACTCGCCTCCTAGATACATAAGCAACTAGGTATCCGAGTTGGAATATGTACAAGAGTACAAGGAACATAGTCCAAAATTACGTGCAAAAATGAAGGCAAATGCTACCTTCAAAGCACATGTAATTCCAAAGTAAACAAGTGAAACACATGTGTGTAGCACTCAATAAAAAACCCCTAGACACAAGTGATCTAGGCAGAACCTGATGAGTCCATATAAAACTTAGAAAACATCCAATAAAAATCCACCAAAACAAACCGATCAACTAACCCATGATAGAATTTGTCTTAGGCTTAAGAAATTAAGCACAAACCACACTTAAACAAGTGCAAAATAAGTTATCATGGAAAAGTGTCAAAGGTGAAACACACTTTAAAACGCAAATTATAGCCATCAAAAGACATTAAGGAACATGTCCAAAAAGAATGGCTAAACAATGGTAAAAAAATCATGAATACATCGTTTAGAATTAATCCAAACATAAATATCCATTAATACGAGATATAATCATATTAATAATATGCGAATAACCCGCATCTATCTAATGTCACCACGAGAAAACATACTTCAACATTAAATAACCCTCAAAAATATTAAATTCTCAAGGAAAAAATTATCATGATTTTTTCATAATTTTTTCTAATTTTCTAGGGTCTCAAAAATAATAATTTTGAATTCCACCAAACCTATCTTATGGCATTCCAAACCTATATTTTTTCAGAAAACTTTTAGCAATTTAATTTGCCAAAATACCATTGATATTTTAAAAATATCAAATTTTTAGGATTTCTAAAAAATAATTTCTAGAATATTCCTAATTTCTCGTGAGAATCCCATCGTTCACGAAATTTACAATTCCTCCCGACAATTCTCAAATCCAATGAAATTTTTTAATTTTAATGGATTTTTTAAATTTCTGGGTCAAAAAATATATTTTTAAAGGAATTTGAATGGTCACGGGCACCCGAATGGACACACCACATGCCAAACACCAACCCCACATTTTCGCGAAATTTAAAATAACCTTTGTCTAATTTTCCACTAATTTCAAGAATTTTTTAAAATTTTTAAATTACCCCGAACGCATTTTAAAAAAAGGTCAAAAAAATTTCAGAATTCCAACGGTTTTCCCGGAATACGGAAAGCCAAAAGTTTCTTGGGAAAATGAAAAGATAAAAAAAATCGAAATATGAAAGGTCAAAAGTTTCTGGAATACGGAAGGTCAAAAGTTTTTCCGGAATTCGGAAAGCCAAAAGGTTTCGGGAAAACGAAAAGCCAAAGGTTTTCCGGAAGATGAAAAGTCAAAAAGTTTCAAGAAGGAATTTTCAGAAATTTTTCAGAGAATTTTTATCTCAAATTTCACATTTTCAGGCTTTTTTTCCAAGCTTTTTAAAAAAAATTTCAAAAGTTTTTTTTAAATAATAAAAAGCTTATTTAAAAAAATAAAAAAAAATTAAATAAGCTTTGTGGTTTTGATTTTTTAAAGGGGGGCGTTTTTTTTCGCGGGCTGCTGCGCAGCCCCCCACTCCCATTGTCTGCGCGCGCAAGGAAGGAGAGAGGGAGGGAGTAAAAATTAATCATATAAATGCTCAAAAAATTCCTAAAAAATATAAAAATTTTCTAAAAATTCAGGGAATCCATTCTACCAAAAATATCCACCATAAAATATGTATAATTTTTGTAAAAAATTCCATTAATGCTTGATTTAAACCATAAAAATAGAAAAAAATAGCATTAAACTCACGAAATTCCCCCGCAACGTTGGTTCGTCCATTGAATTGTAGTAACACGCATTCCAATCGCCATATCGACGATTCACGTGCAATTCATAAACACAAATCAATAAAATAATATTTTTATTAGTAAATATTAAAATGTACTAAAAAAATCAAGAACAATTAAATAGAGATTGCTCTGATACCACTGTTAAAACCCTAAGATCACTCTAAATAATTGTTATGTATGCATAAACATGCATAAATCAGGCATAAACTCAACCACCCAACCACCCCTGAGCCCAAGGGATGCACACATGAATTATAAATGAAATACATCATACCTCTACCTTGATGTCCCATACCATCAAGAGGTATAACTCCAATCCAAGAGCATGTAGCTATAGTGTGAAATGGTAGATGAGTAGATATGGACCTCTACACAAGAGACCATAGCATAAGCCTCCAAGCCCCCAAGCCCCCTTGAGTGTGCCCCATGCCCCTATTATATAGGAGGGCCCTCAAGTGACTCTTGACTTTCCATTCCCCATGTGTGACCCTTGGATGCCTGACCCTAACCTTAATCCTTAAGGTTAGTCCTAACCCATGCTCCACTAGAGCTTGTTTCCATGCTCCCATGCTCACAAGCCTAATGTGGGTTGTATATGCACACATAATGTGCATATAACATAGAACACATAATGTACATATAACACATGTGGTGAAGGGAAGAGAGGAAGGGTGGTTGGGGAAGAGGCTTGGGGTGGAAAGCTTATGCCTGAGGTGAGTTTGGCATGTAGGGTGGGGGTGCCGAGCAGATGGTTATGGGTGCGGCAATGGGTTACGCAGGGAAGTTGTCTTGGGAATGCAAGTGGGGAGCTTGGTAAGGTTGCTGGTGGGGACGAAGTCTCTGGGGTTGGGTGTCACCACACTGGGGGAGGGGTCTTCATCATCATCATTTTCTTTATCATCGTCACTGTCATCTCCTTTCATGGTGGCAGCCGCGCTGCAAGTTTTTTGGAGAAGAAGAAGGTCTTGTCTTGGAAGGCCTCTTCTACGGCGGTGAAGTCTTAGGGAAAGGCCACGTGTGAGTCATCAAATTGCATGATGGTGGTGGTGGAGATGATCTCAAGCTGATGGGAAACTTGGTTGTATAGGACTAAGAGGCCTTGGGGGGAGTAGGGTTCAGTGGCTTGGTGATGAAGGGCCTTGTAGGCTAGGTAGATGTCGGGCCATCCCTCTCTTTCCATATAGGCGATGGCAGTAAGGGACTTGGATGAAGCAAAAGGAAATGGACAGAGGCCAAGGGACATTGTGAGCTCGACTAAGGCATCGGTTTTAGTGGCTTGTCGGTGCTCTAGGAGGTGGGCCTAGTTGAATAAGTTGGCGGCGGCGGTAAGAGGATGGATTGAGAGGGTGAAGAGGATGGTGGGGCTATCGAAACAGATTTGGCTTTGGAAGAAGAGGGTGACGAACATATTGATGGATTGGGGAGGGATTTTGGTGATTATGTAGGAGAAGGAAGAGGTGGTGATGGCTCTTTGTAAAAGATGTTATGCTGGAGGAGGTTAAGTTGGAGGGCCCAAAAATCGAGTTCTAAGATGTTGGCGGGGTTTTGATGTGGATAGGAAATGGTGGGGGCTTGGTGGCAGCATCCATCAATGTGTCAACTTTGCGTTTGGTTTTGATGGATGCCTCGAAGTGGTTGGTTGTGCTTGGCTAGTGTGCTATATTCAGTTGCTCGTTAGCTGCTCATCCTTCTGCACCATCGTTTTGTTCTTGTAACGAGGTGTGGAGGTGTTCTCGACCGTCTTGGGTGGCTTGAGTAATTCTCTGCATCTCCTAGGCTTCCCGTCGAGCGAGAGAGAATTTGGCTTGGGAAAACTTGGCTTCCTCCCTTGAGTTTATGAGCATTCCTTATGAACTCGGGCGGCAAGGGTGGAGAGGTTGTAACGGTTGAAGCAGTCCACCCCGATAGGTGGTGAGGAGAAAAGAGAGCACCCGTGCTGGTATCACCAACTCCCGCGGCAGGTGAAGTTGTGCCACTTTGTGCCACTCTTGGCCGTGGGGCCCTAGAAGAGGTGTCGTGCACAATAGGAGGGCAAGATGGTGCTGAGATTCAAGAGAAAAAAAGGTAATAGTTTGGCTAGAGAGCAAGAAGATTAGTGAGAAAAATGAGGGGGGGGGGTGGGCCCTTATATAGATTTTCTAGGAAGCTACACCCGTGGCTCGGACGTGGTACACCCATGTCTCTGAAGTAGTATGGCCATGTCTTTGAAGTGGTACGGTCGTGTCTGCACACAGAAGGCGGGAGGAACAGTCATGTGTCTGAAGTGGTATGGCCATGTTTGCATAGAAGGTGGGAGGAATGACTTTGGCTTGTACCAGAGGAACAGCCATGGATAACAGAGAATGAATGACTGTGGCTAGCATGAGTGAACAATTGTGGCTAGCACAAGTGAAGAACCGTGGCTATCATGAGTGAATAGCCATTCTTTTACCCTCTCTTTTTTGGCACCATATTTACAAGTTTTGTGCCGCTTGACTAGTTGGTCATCACCCCATCGGCGGGTTTTGTGCTGACTCCTTGCCCAATTTGCAATGGCTACAAGTCGGTCCAATTGGGTTTTGGCGAGGTTTGTAACTTGTCCTCCTACCGTGCCCGACAACTTGGTCGGGCACGGTAGGAGGACAACTTGGTCGGGGGTGACTTGACAGTTAGGGCACTTTTTTGAAACACCATAGATGTGCTTTCCATGTAGGATTAACATAGAGATCATACATAAAGACTTCAAGGAATTTTCGTACTCCTTATAGTCTATGCACATCAGGCGTTGGAAGGTCCCTCAGGCATTGGTCAAACCAAATAACATGAAGCGGTATGCATATGTGCCCCATTCAGTGGCAAAAGCCATTTTATGTTGATCCCTTGGGTCTATTAGCACCTAGTTGTAGCATGCAAATCCATCAAGGAAGCTATAGTTCTCATTTCCTATGACCCGCTCTAGCAAACGGATAGTGATCTCGTATCGTGGCTGCATTGATCTTTTTGAGGTCCACACATACTCTCAGTTTCCCATTTTTCTTGGGTACTATCACACAATGGGTGAGACCCATTTAGTGTGCTCTATTTTGTAGATGAATCCATTTATATGAGTTGAGTTGATTAATTTCTCCACAAACCATCTTGGAGTACTTAGGATTCATAGAATATGCTCTTTGCTTTACTAGCCTTGCCCCTTCCACCATGGGGATGGTATGTTTGACCACTTTAGGAGGTACACCTTTCATATCAGTGTAATTCCAAACAAAATGGTCTTGGAATTCATTGAGTAGGTCAGTAAGCTCTATCTTTTCTTCTACAAAGAGGTCTTTACCAATATAAATAGGTTTCGAATCTTCACCTAGACCTACCAGGTTGATCTCCTTAACCTTGACCTAGACCTACCAGGTTGATCTCCTTAACCTCGACCAGACCATTCATAAGACATTCCAGGCTTGTCATCATGGATTCTTTGAGCCTTCTCATAGCTTCTCATACTGTACAAGAAGTCACCCACCTTGTAGGCTTTAAAGTTTTTGGGAACCTATTGGGTCTCCTTTGCTTTAGTGCTTTCCTCATCCATTCTTTTTTTGGCTTCTCGCTTAGCTTGCACCAACCTTTTGTTTTGTGTTCTACAAGTAGAGTGAGAGAGTTTTGGGATTCTTAGTGACTCTTCCGCTTTAGTGGTTAACTTGTTAACCGGAATGGGGAACTCATCAAGCTCGTTTTGCCAGACTTGGCAAAAGTCTAAATGTACCTTGGTAGCATCTACATACCTCAGCCAGTGTTCTTCAAATTCTATTGGGAAGACATAAGCTTTTTTTCCCTAAAACTGCTAGTTCTAGGGGTCTTACGGGTAGATTTCCCTTGTAATGGCCTTACTTATCCTATGCTTACAAGTTCATGGTCCGTAGTGTCAAGCATGCATGTGACACTTAGCAAGTAGTGAGATGTAATTTCTTACTCGTTTGTCATGGCAAATCTTGTACCAGTTCGTTTTGGAAGTATATCCATGGTGGCATGAATGTGCATGATGTTCTCAAAGTCTTCCAGCTCTGGGAGAGGTATAGTTTCCATACTATCCCTTTCATCTTCCAACGTCTTGTTGCATGTTTGGCACAAGTGTACTGCTGTAGACCTAGCACTCATACTGAATCTTCTGCTGAGGGTCCCCCACTCATTAGATGGATTTTCCAAGAAGTGGGTAGATTCACACCTTTAGCATTCGGTCCTTTTTCTGAATGTAAATGTGATTCATGTCACAATCATGGATCATCTCGGTTTCTGTTATGAAGGGCCATCCTAGGATACAATTGTCAAAACTGGCGGTTGGCCAAATTTCATCACCACAAAGGTGTGTCGGAAACTGGTTCCAAGAATCTTAATCTTCAGAAGACCTATGGCCTTCACAGTGGCTCCATTAGCTAGTTTCACAATTAACGAAGTGTCACCCATAGACCCATTTCTCCCAACATTCTTGGTAACAATGCTCACTCTTGCACCACCATCCAATGACTCTTGCACCACCATCTAGGATAGCGATGACTTGACGTTCATTGAAAGCTAATGGCAATGCTGCATTTGTTGAGATATCGAGCTTATCTAGTGAGGCGGTGGACACTGATGGGGGATAGGCCCCACACACCACTGGCATGGTTGGTGAGATCTTCGGTGATATGCGGCCAGCGGGATGACAGGCTGTGTGACAGCCATTCTAGAGACTGGCATAGTTATAGCGCCAGCTCATTTAGTCGGGTTCACACTATAGAGAACCCGTGTATGTATTGGTTGAGTACCTTTCATATTATGAGTACTCTTATCTTGTATATGGTGTGTTGAGTGTTGAGTAGAGAAGAAGAAGATTTCCAGCCTCTCACCTTGTGTGTTCTCTATTAGGGTTTTGTGAGTGTGTGTGTGCTTGCAAGAGCTCAAGCTCTCTTCCCCCCTGCATCTTTTCATGGTATCAGAGCCTGGTTCGTGCTAAGGGCTGAGTTGCAAGCAAGAGAACCACAGGAAGCGGTACGAGGGTAAGAGCTTCAACTACTCTTCCCTATTTGTGTTGGTGACTACACCCTGTCGGGAGCTCTACGGGAAGCACCGGCAAACGATCTCTGATTGAGGAGCTTTCTTCGCGGGAGTAAAGCTATTGGGAAACTATACAGTCCTATCGACTACAATTTTCAGGCCGAAAATGCGTTTTGGGCGCATCTGGACCTCCGTTTTTCAGAAAGCAGGCGATTTTGAGCACTGCGGGTAAGTCATCGATTCTGTGCAGAACTCTATTTTAAGAACTGCAGGAAGACAGATTGATTGTGCAGACACTATGGGTGCTGCAAAGAGGTCTACAGTTGCCATTGGGTGTATGTATGCACATTGAAGTCACTGGCTGTGACATTTGAGAGTACTACAGTACCGCTGTGCAGAAAATACAGCAGTTTGTGCAGAAAAACCAAAGTGCAGTTTCTGTAAAATTGTGTGTTTGGCAAGATGTCGAATGATGGGATAACTCAGATTGTGGTTGAGAAGCTTGATAAGAATAACTTCCATGCTTGGAGGTTCAGGTTGACGAATTTCCTGATGGGAAAAGGCTATTGGGACTACATAGAAGGTGAGCATGAAGAGGCATCGGAGATACCGGATATAAATCCGGCTGCTGCAGATGTCAAAGAATTTAAAGACTGGAACCAAGGAGCCAGGAAGGTTATGTATTGGCTATCCATTAGTATACAGGACACCATGATTGGGCACATTCAAGATGCCAAGTCCCCCAAGGAGGCGTGGGACACCTTGGTAAAGCTCTATGAAACAAATACCAAGGCACGTAAGATACAGTTGAAGAATGAACTTCATACTGTGGAGAAAAAGAGCATGTCTGTGAATGACTATGCGCTGAAGATAAAGGGTATTGTGGAATCCCTTGCATCTATTGGTGTGTCAGTAGAGATGATGATGACAAGGTGGAAGTCTGTCTACGTGGTCTCGGGCCACAATACAAGGCATCCAAGACGTCCATTCAGACTCGGGAAAACATTCCCAACTTTACAGATTTGGTGTCTATACTGATTATCGAAGAGAAGAGCTTGGGTGAAGACCAACAGTCTTCACAAAGCAAAAACAGTTCAGAGCAACAGGCCTTCTACACGAGTTCAGGAAGAGGACGAGGTAGAGGAGGCCGTGGGTGGACGAGGTCAAGGAGGTGGCCGAACATGTAATCAGAATTATAGCCAGCAGCAGAGCAGCAACAACAACAATCCCAGAATCAACAACAACAACAACAACATGCAGGTGGAAGAGGTAAATTCAGAGGCAGGGGGAGTCAAAGAGGCCGTGGAAATTGGCAAAGGCAATATAATGATGCACGTGAATGCTATTATTGTGGTAAGCCTGGACATGTGCAGGCAAAATGTTATAAGAAGCAGGCTGACATGCAAAATGGGAAAGTGCAGCAAAACAACTATGCATCCTCAAGCAGAAATAATGAGGATAATGAAAGGTTGTTTGTTATGCAGCATGTCGTGAATGTCATGTCTGAAAATGTTGATGCAGCACAAAAAGATAATGTATGGTATGTGGATTCAGGCACTTCGAACCACATGATGAGTCATGTGGAGTGGTTCAAGGAGATGAAAAACCCGGAAAGACCAGGTTTTGTGGAAACAGGGGATGACACTGCTCATCCAATTGCCCACGTTGGAGATGTGCCATTGTCTATGCAGGATGGCAAAGTGAAGTACCTTGCAGATGTACTTCATGTACCGAACATAAAAAAGAATCTGGTTTCAGTTGGCCAGATGATTGAGCAGGGTTTGCAGGTTCGGTTTAACCCTGATGGGGGTGTTATGTTGAAGATTTCAAAGACAAGTGCAGGTTGGTTGCAAAAGGCAACAGAGTGGGCAGAATGTTTACATTGAATGTAGACATGCCTGAAATGAGTGCTGCGATGTTTGCAAATGGTTCAGGAGTTGTTGCAGACACAGACATATGGCATAAAAGAATTGGACATGTAAATGTGCAGAGATTGAAGTCTATGCAGACAAAAGGAATTGTGACAGGGCTGCCAAAATTTAAAGTGGAAGGTATGCAGAAAATATGTGAAGCATGCCAATTTGGGAAGCAAACAAAGCATGTGTTTCCACGTAACAGATATGTGAGCAGAAATGCACTAGATGTTATGCATTCAGATGTATGGGGTCCTACGAAGACCATATCTATGGGAGGCTGCAGGTATTATGTGACTTTCATTGATGACCACACAAGGAAAGTGTGGGTATATTTCATGAAAGAGAAGAGTGAGGTGTTCACTCACTTTCAGAATTTCAGAGTTTTGGTTGAAAAGCAAACAGGAAAATATGTCAAGTGCCTAAGGTCAGATGGAGGGGGAGAATACTTCTCCAATGAGTTCTCTGAATTTTTGAAGAAGAATGGTATTCGAAGACAGTTTACATGTAGATACACTCCGCAGCAAAATGGAGTTGCTGAGCGAAAAAACAGGCACATTGCTGAGATTGCGCGGGCATTGATGGAAGAGAAAAATATGCCGCATAGCTATTGGGCTGAGGCTGTTTCTACAGCAGTATACATCATGAACAGGACTCCAACTGCAGCCATACATGATGTAACTCCAGAGGAGAGGTTTACTGGCAGAAAACCAGATTTGTCTCATCTGAAAGTCTTTGGATGCATTGCATATGTGCATGTGCCAGATGAGCTGAGAACTAAGTTGGATCCAAAAGCTGAAAAATGTGTGTTTATTGGATATTCCCTTGAGCAAAAGGGATACAGGTGTTATAACCCTGTTACACGTGAGTTGAGGGTAAGCAGGGATGTTGTTTTCGATGAGATGAGCAGCTAGTATGTTGCTGAAAAAGAAGCTGTTGGGGCTGATGTGAGTGGAAGTGTGGTTGCACAGAATGCAGGTCAGCAATCACAGTCTTTGAGTGGACCAGGAGAGTCCTCATCTAGTGGGTCTGTTGATAGACCATGGAGTGGCAGGCTGCGTCATAATACCAGTCCTGCAAATGTGATTACTACATCACGTAAAGGAAAAGAGAAAGTGGTTGAGCCCCTTGGTATGCCTGACATTTCTGCAGGGCATTCTCATGTTGATGGAAAGTCTAGTGGCTCAGATATGAGCCTTGATGAGGAGCTTGGGATCCCAGCTATGAGAACACCTGGTGTAAAGAAGGCTATGGAAGCCATGAATGAAAAGCTGTGAAGATCAGGGAGAGTGAAGAATCCTGTGCAGAGATTTACATATGATGGTTATGTGGCACATCACTATGCGTATATGGCAAAGGTTGTGCAGGTTGTAGAGCCCACATGCATTGATGAGGCTGTTGGAAATGTGTGTTGGGAGAAAGCTATGGATGAGGAGATGGATGCACTATATGGAAATGAAACTTGGGATTTAGTGCAATTGCCTGAAGGCAAGAAAGCCATTGGATGCAAGTGGGTGTACAAAGTTAAACATAACAGTGATGGAAGCATAAACAGATACAAGGCTAGATTGGTAGCCAAAGGATATGCACAGACATATGGGATTGATTATGAGGAAACTTTCAGCCCAGTTGCCGAGATGGCAACGGTGAGAGTTGTGATAGCAGTGGCTGCGTCAAAGCAATGGTCTTTACATCAGATGGATGTAAAGAATGCGTTCTTGCATGGGGATTTGCAAGAAGAGGTGTATATGTTGCAGCCACCTGCTGGTTATGAGGATGTGGGTCACCCCGAGCATGTTTGCAGGTTGAAGAAAGCCTTGTATGGCTTAAAACAAGCACCAAGAGCATGGTCTGACAAGATTTTTGAATATCTTGTCACTATTGGCTTTCATGTAGCCAATGCAGATTTCTCATTGTATGTGAGACATGGTGATAGAGGAATTGTGCTTGTTGTCATCTATGTAGATGACTTGATCATTACGGGGGACCATGATGCAGAGATCTTTGATGTAAAGATCTTGCTTAGATAGAAGTTCGAGATGAAGGATCTGGGGGAGCTCGGATATTTCTTGGGCATTGAGGTGATTAGGTCACCACATGGTATTGGATTACTGCAGAGGCAGTATGGCTTGGACATGTTGTCCAAGTATGGTATGACAGGCTATAAGCCTATTTCCGTGCCATTAGATCAGAATGGCAAGTTGAGTGCAGATTCAAGAGAGATCTTGGAGGATCCTACTATGTATAGGCGCATAGTAGGAAGTTTGATCTACATGACGATCACCAGACCAGATTTGAGCTATGCTGTTGGGTTGGTGAGTCAGTTTATGCAGGTTCCATGGAAACCGCATTTGGATGCAGTGAGATGCATACTGAGGTATGTGAAGTCTACTTTGCATTGTGGATTATTCTATGAGACTAGGATAGAGATATGTGTACATGGGTACACAAATGCTGATTGGGCTGGTAGTATCTCAGATAGAAGATCTACCAGTGGATTCATGTTTTCTTTGGGGAGTGCTGCTGTGACTTGGAGCAGCAAGAAGCAGCCTACGGTTGCTCTATCGAGTACAGAGGCCGAGTACAGAGGAGCTGCTATGGCAGCATGTGAGGTAGCTTGGTTGAGAAAGCTACTTGTAGATTTGGGTCTATCAGTGGATAGACAAGTTGTCATTTTCTGTGACAACATTAGCAGTATACAGTTGGCCAGGAACCCAGTCTTTCATGCTCGTACGAAGCACATAGAGGTCCACTACCACTTCGTCAGAGAGAAGGTCTTGGCAGGAGATCTTGACCTTGTTTATGTCAGCACAGAGGATCAGGTAGCTGACATCTTCACCAAAGCATTGGGTACAGAGAAGCTCCGCAGATTCAGGGCTTCGCTTGGTGTACATGAGATGGAGTTGAGCTCGAGGGGGAGTGTTGAGATATCGAGCTCATCTAGTGAGGCGGTGGACACTGATGACCCGCCTGGGGGATAGGCCCCACACTTACACCACTGGCATGGTTGGTGAGATCTTGGGTGATATGCGGCCAGTGGGATGACAGGCTGTGTGACAGTCATTCTAGAGACTGGCATAGTTATAGCGCCAGCTCATTTAGTCGGGTTCACACTGTAGAGAACCCGTGTATGTATTGGTTGAGTACCTTTCATATTATGAGTACTCTTATTTCGTATATGGTGTGTTGAGTGTTGAGTAGAGAAGAAGAAGATTTTCAGCCTCTCACCTTGTGTGTTCTCTATTAGGGTTTTGTGAGTGTGTGTGTGTGCTTGCAAGAGCTCAAGCTCTCTTCCCCCCTACATCTTTTCAGCATTAAGTTCATCTCCTTCAAAATATTACCCTAACTTATTTACTCGTATCGTGGGTATGTCTGCAGTTCTATCTAGTTCTATGGATCTTTCGTCATCTAACTCATCTGGACTCCCTAGTTCCACTTTCTCCTCCATTTAAGCTCCAAGCCTTCCTTTCATCCAATCCTTTAAATCCTTCCATAGACTTAGTCTACCCTAAAGCAAGGTGCCAATGGGAATCTGGATTTGTGCAGACAGAAAGGAATAAAGACCAACAATGTCTCTTGAAACGGGGGGTAGACTCATGAATTCGACGATCCTATTCATGCTTAGGCTTCTCCCGCAGGTTTCGCATGTGGATTCAAAAATCTCTACATGTTGAATAGGGTCCCCGTCCCCAAAGAATTTTTGGACGAGCTTGGAAATGATGTGTGGCTTCATTTGGGAGGGTCGGGATTCTAGAGCAGTGCCTAGTTCTCTGACCATTCCTTGGCCCATTTTTTCTGCCATATTCAACAGATCCATCCTTGTGGCTGCATTAAGATCAATGGTTGGATCCACCCTTGGTCGTTGAGGAATTGCTCCCCCTCTACCTAGACCTCTTTCTCTTCCTGTGTTGGCTCTTCTAGGTAGCTCCGATCCATGGGATGGTCCTGCCATTGCATCTTGGAGTGGCTCATCATTAGTTGCCTCTGTACGCCTTTGCAGAATTAAAAGTTGCCTCTGTACACCTTTGCAGAATTAAAAGTTCCATGTCCTATAGGAATGTAGGATGATTGATCATCTGCTCGATGTCCTTTTTGGTGTATAGACGGTCCTCCACTTCACCTACTGCTCTTGGTAGATTATCCTCTTCTTCTAGGGTTACAAACCCTTCCTCAGCTCTGGGCTCTTCATTTACGGGTTCTAAGTTTGGAATTTCTTCCTCATTTCTTCCCATAAGTAATTTCGGCTCCTTACCTCGTTATTGGAAGTAAGTTTAAACCTCCCATCTCCTTTTGTTTAGCTCTCATCCTTCGAGTATCGAGCTCTTGCTTAAGCTCAATTCTCGTAGCTGTTGTTCCACGTCGATCCTTTTTAGATCTAACTCTACTTCCTCCAAGGTTGGGAAGTATACTTGACCCCTCTTGGCCGCACTTTCCATGTCCTGTCTCATTCGGGGGGTGCCGGTGTTTGACAGCCTTGAATTTGACATTTGGATGGGCACTTCTTGCCTTGGACCAAGTCTAGCGATGGTTGACGGACCTATACCCACAAATTGCGCTTCTTTGTCATGACTGGTTTGGAGACCAAAAAATCCCCGGGTGATATCAATGATACCACTGGATCTGGGTAGGGAGGGTGGTTTCGCCTCTTCCCCAAACCTAAAGCACCTCAGCCCTTCTTCCATGGATTCTTCGCTACTAGTTTCAATGGTGGTCAGATTCCTTAAGACACTCAAATGAGTGCTTACTGAGTGGCCTGAACCCACACTTTTTTATAGGAAGATCCTGGGTGATTTGATGCACTATTGTCAGGTGTAAGATTGTCTCCGATGACCTTAAGTGCATGTATGTATGATTTGATAAGCTATTTTGTTGTCCTAATTAGGTTTTGATTAGATTCTGTTGACCTGTTCTTGAGGCCGTGAGATTGCAAAGAACAGTTCAAGGCGTGAAGTGTCAGAAAACAGTTTACATTGTGAATGATTTTCTACACTTTCACGTATTTAAAATTTTTTACTCTTGGGATCAAAATTCTACGTTACCTTGTTATGGGTGTCAATCTTTTCAAGACCTCCTTAGCCTTAACCTGACTATACCAAGCTCGTGAGTTAGAGTTGATTAAGACGTGAGATTACAAAAAACGTTCACGCCATGAAAAGATAAGGTTTCACATTGTGAAAAATAATGAGTTCACATCGTGAACAAAAAATGGTTCACATCATGAACAATTTGGTTCACGACGTGAAGAGTTCTTAAATAGTTCACATCGTGAATGATTTTCTGCACGTTCACGATTCTTAATTTTGTCAAACCTCGTTGTGTCAGAGGTGTTAGGATAAGGCTACCTATTTTTGGCAAGGTAATCCCATGAATTGCGGTGCTGATGTTGGGAGCGGTTCAGGGCGTGAAGTTATAGAAAACGGTTCACGACGTGAACATTTTCTTGCAGTTTCACATGGAAACTTTCCGCATCAACTAATGTGATTCTGGGTGCAAAATACTTATCCCAACAGTTTCCAAAATGATTGTGCCACGTCTAAGGAGTGGAATACAAGTTCAAGACACAATCAATGGCTCCTTATTTTTTTGATTTTTGTGAATTTTTAAAAAAAAGAAAAACAGAACACCAACCTGCTCGTTCATGTTTATGATTCCTGTGATGCAAATATCAAAACTACCTAGAAATAATAGTGAAGCTCTATTCTAAAACCACTCCACCACCCACACACATACACAATAAACACAACCAATTTCTCACGTTTTTTTACTTCCACACAAATCTTATCCATTCATTTTTTCTACACAATGCAT
>NC_141084.1:14525674-14528174 GCF_041138505.1 Cibotium barometz | reverse complement strand
AACCCTTGGAAACCTGATAGCTACCTGCTGTTAGCTAGTTTTGAAGCCTGTCAGCCACCTTTAAGAGCCTAATACCTACCCTGGGAAGTTTGGTATTTTCTTGCTACCTACCCTTGAAGCTTGTTAGCTATCCTTAATAGCCTGAGAGCTACCCCATTGAAGCCTGGTAGGTACCTAGTATCTACCCTTAAAATCCTGGTAGCTACCAAGACTTTGCTGCCAGCTACTAAGTCAAGGCTACAAGCTTTGAAGGAAAGCATGGAAACTACCAAGTAGAGCCTAGAAGCTACCAAGGCAAGCCTGAAAGCTTTCAAGTACAGCATGGAAGCTACCAAGGGAATCTTGGTAGCTACCAACAATAGAGTCATGGTAGCCACCAATAGAGTCCTGGTAGCTCCCAGTGTAGTCATGGAAATTACCTTTTGATGCCTAGTAGCTACACTAGTAGCTACACTTTAAAGATTGCTATTAACCCTTGGAAGCCTGGTGGCTATCTGGTAAGCCTATCAGCTACCCTTATAAGCTTGAAATCCTGGTAGTTACTTGGTAGCTTCCTATAAAATCTTGAGAGCTACTCCATTGAAGCCTGGTGGCTACCTGGTATCAACCCTTAAAAGCCAACTACCCTTGGAAACCTAGTAGCTGCCTATGAACCTTGTAACTACCAAGACATTGACTACCAAGACGATCTTGAAAGCGTTGAATGAAAGCATGGAAACGACCAAGTAAGGCCTGGAAGCTACCAAGGCAAGCCTAAAAGTAACAAGGCAAGCCTGAAAGCTTTCAAGGATAGCATGGAAGCTACCAAGGGAATATAGTAGCTACTAATAGAGTCATGGTAGCCACCACTATAGTCCTGGTAGCTAGCAGTGTAGTTAGTTAGGAATTTACCCTTTGATGCCTGATAGGTAGGTACCCTTTGAAGACTGATATTAACCGTAAGATTCCTAGTAGCTACCTGCCTGGTAGCTACCTGGAAAGGCTGTCACCTTCCAGGTAGCTACCTGGTAGCTACCTAGAAAGGCTGTCAGCTACCCTTAAAAGCCTGATAGCTACCCTTTGAAGCCTGATAGCTACTCTTTGAAGACTGGTGTTAACCACCTTGAAAGCTTGGTAGCTACCTTCAAAGCCTGTCAGCTACCCTTAATAGCCTAAAAGTTACATTTGGAATCGTGGTAGTTACCTGGTAGCTACTTTTCGGCTTTTCAACTACCCTTAAAAGCCTGAGAGCTTCCCCATGGAAGCCTGGTAGGTACCTGGTAACTATCCTTGAAGCCTCTCAACTATCCTTAAAACCCTGATAGCTACCCTTTGAAGCCTGGTAGCTACCTTTGGAAGCCTAACAGCTACCCTTGGAAGCCTGGTAGCTACCAAGGGATGCCTAAAAGCTACCAAGATATGCTTGAGTCTTCCATGCTAAAAGCTACCAAGGGATACCAAGATATTAAGGCATGCTGAAAGCTATCAAGGCCTCCAAGGCAAGCTGGGAGGTTTGAAGGTAAGTATGATAGCTTCTAGTATGTAACTTTTGTAGCTGGAATCAGTAGAGCTTGTGTTAAGTTGTGAGGGTTTACTTTCAATTTGGTATGGTTTATTGTCTACTAAGGTGGGAAAATATCTTCTAATGATTGAATTTATTGCAAATAATGAGGATGCCAAAAACATTCAGCCAATGGATGAAGTTTTTTCAACACCAGGTTGTAATGTAGAAAATTTACAGTTGGACACGGAACTTGAGACCGTGGGGAGATTTCCTTGGAAAAAACAAGGAACCTGATCCAAAGGATGACACTATCAAGGAGAGAGAACTTATGGACTTGGGTGTAGAAAGTCCTGTAGATAGTGACATGGACAAAGAGAATAATTAAGAAGAGAGTCCTTCACTGCTACAAGCCTTAAAAATGTTGAAAAGGGGAAGAAAGAGAAAAATGAAAGGTTGTTTTCACTTTTATAATTGAATGTAGACTAATATGTTTTCACTTGCTAATGATTGTTTTCCATGCAAGAGGATCTTCTAGCTAGCGTCCTCCAACTTCAAGCAATAAGGACCTAGATAAAGCTTCCAATATAACAGATGATCAACCGGACAAGGAGGAACTTGCCAGTATCTTTGAAGGATCGGGACGAAAAGGTGCTACTGCCAAAGTCAGAAAAAGATTGCAACCCTAAATTCTGCTAGTTCTCCCCATGAATGCATGTCTACCCCCTTTTTTGGGTTTGTCCCATCAATAGCCATTCTGGCTCTGTAGTAACCAAATTGTTGACATTTTCTATTTAATGAATGAAAAGAGTCCGACTATTTTGTTTCTTATATATCTCTCATTGTTATGTATTTCATTCATTTCTTTTCCAATGTATGAAATTTATCATTGCAGACACTGTCAGTGTGGATGGACTAGCTGAAATATCTAGCAATGTCCTCATAAGCCAGAATGGTGATACACTGCAAGATAGTGATAAAGTGCATGATGGTGTAAATAAAGTGCAGGATGGTGGTGAT
>NC_141084.1:14328174-14520674 GCF_041138505.1 Cibotium barometz | reverse complement strand
CTTCTTTGTGAAGTAGGCCTCATCTTGGAAAATGGTGCTGGTTGTGTTTTGCCTTTTGATCTTCGTTTCCTCTTCCAAAATAGCTACAGTGATGTTATCTAGTGTTTGGAGAAGGCAAGTTGGTGAGGGTGGTGACTATGTTACCATAGTCCTCATGGGGAAAACCTTTTAACAATAATGCAATGCATACATCTTCTTCCATATTTAAGTTAATCCCTGTAAGCTGTGTGGTTAGGCTTCTCATCAGATTTAGATGAGAGCCAAGAGGCTCTCCCCTATTTAACTTAAGCTCAAAGAATTAAATTAGAAGGTTGATCTTGGAGCTCTTAGCTTGAGCACTAAACAATGTGTCAACCTCTTCCCAAGATTCATTTGAAGTGTTTCTTCCATCTATGTGATGGATAAACTGATCACTTAAGCCCAATGCTATGATGGCAAGAGCTTTTTCATCCTTACTAACCCACAATGTTTGTCCCTCCCTCATTATAGGCTTTTTCTCCTTCCCATTGGCAATGCTCCACAACCCCTTTCTCATTAATGTAAATTTGATCTAAGTTTGCCATGTATGAAAGCTCGTTCCTTCAAATTTATCTTTTTTTGTGGCCATTAGGGAAGGTCTTACCTCAGAGAGGTAGTGTCTAGTCCCTTCACAAGAAATTAATGATTAAAGTAAAGATTAATCCCAAATGTTTAAGTAATGAGCACTCCCAGAATTAGATATGCATGAGAATAAATGTGGAACAAAATCTGATTCCAACAACTGAGTCCGATAGCTAATTCAGATAACTAAGTCGATAGCTAACTTAGATAGATAATTCAGACAGCTGACTTAGAGAGCTGACTCTGATTAACTGATTAAGCCAGCCAATGTAGATAGCCGACTCTGAGAACTGATTCAAGCAACTGATGTAGATAGCTAACTCTGAGAACTGATTTAGGCAAGTTGACTCAGCCAAACTAACTTAGGTAGTCTGACTCAGATAGTTGACTCCGACATTTGATTCAGAGAAAGTAAACCTCACCAAAAAGTAAAACCTCGCCAAGAAAGTTAGTGTCAGTAGGTGTGGCAACAGATGGCAACTATTATTAGTAGGTCATTGGCAATCAGCAATAGGTCATTGGTAGTTAGCAGAGCAAGTCATTGATTGTCAACAACAAGTCATTGACTGTTAGCACCATCTAGGTTGTCTAACTGATTCAGTAGGTCGTTGAGAGTTGGCAGTAGATTTTCTGACTGATTCTATGTTCATATTGTACCTTGATGCTGACGTTGATATACTTGATCTCAGATTGCAAAACTAAAGTAGAGCACCAATTAGAAGACAAACTAGCACATGGAGATGACATGACAAGGTGGCACATAGAGTTGGCTCTCCAGGATTGAAAAGATAGTCTGTAGCAGCAGTTGTAGTCGCTCTAGCTAAGATGAACATGGCACATGGCCTTTTGCATAGAGCTGATGGGGTGTTGCATAGTAGCAAATGCGGATAGGTAGGGAAAGTTGGTGCACGGGGCGCAGTGGTGGCGATTGTGGTTGGAAGAAAGTGAGCAAAGACACTCTCAAAATTGAGGATAGGAGGCGACAGAAGAACTTGAGGTGGTCGTCATCTAGGTAGTCACACTATAGCAGATCACAAGAGACTCCAACAAGCGGAAGGAGACTACAGCAGTGATGTGTCGGTAGAGCAAGCAGAAGACAAAATGAGTAACAAGGCTCTGATACCATGTTGAAGTTCATGGCAGATTGTAGATTAGTATCAGCATAGTGGATTGAACATAAGCTTGCACAATATTGAATGATTAGCAGTAAGCAAAGTAATCAATAGAAGACCAGATAATGATATAAAACTCGAGCTATTTCTTCCATTAGATGGTGCCTCTCTTAAATAGGGGTAGATACATAGTTTGGTTACATCAGTAATAATGAGGCCGGGAATCCATCTCAAAGATCATCGCCACCTCTCCATAATTCTCTCCTTGATTCTAGCTCATCAACCATGCTACTTTTTCTCCTCCATGATCTCTCACCTATGAATGGCTCCTACTACCTTCTTGGATGAATTCTTTTGATACTTTACTACTTAGTGATTACACATTTGACCTTTGCACATATTTTCCCTTAGGTTATGCTAAAGGCCAAACATCATGGAGAAGTTCTAAGTATGAATGGCCTTTTATAGTGATTGATTTTTTATGTGATTGAAGAATGATGATTAGAAGTTATGCCCCTCCCTCACATTCGTAAACTAAGCCAAGACTTTTAATGGAAGAAAAGACACAAAGTATGAAGAGTTAAGGATAACCTTGAGTTAATTTTTTCTAGGATGAGAGAGAGAGAGAGAGTGTGTGTGTTGGGGGTTAGCCAGCACTTACTAAGGTTAACACATAAAATAAAGATAAGCACAACACTTACTAAGGTTTATACATAAAACAAAGATACACACAATGCACAGAAGAACAATGACACATAGTTTCTTAATTCTAGAATTAATTTATTTTACTGTAGAACTATATTCATATTATGTCTTACAATGAGCACCCTGTACATGTATATACAGTGTTTACATTGAAGATCTAAATTAGCACATAAAACAAAGATAAAGACAATGCACAGAAGAACATCGAGCCATAGTTGCTTGATTCTAGAATTCAATTATAGTACTGTAGAACTATATTCATATTTTGTCTTACAATGAGCACCTTGCACATGTATATACAATGTTTACATTGAAGATATGAATTGAAGATATGAACTAACTAGCACATAAAACAAAGATAAGCACAATGCACAGAAGAACACCGAGACATAGTTGCTTGATTCTAGAATTCAATTTATAGTACTATAGAAATGTATTCATATTCTCTCTCACATGAGCGCCTTGCACATGTATATTAGTGTTTACACGAAAGATCCGAATCACGTATGCCTTATTACATCTCCATGCGATTCATTATTGTGAATCTATCTAAAATTATGAGGGTACATTTCACTTGTTAACACCTAGCAGATCTGGCGGGTCGGCCAAATGGACAAACGGAACCTACTTTCCATTAGCAGTAGACTAGTCTTCCGTAGAAGAAGTATAATTAGGGTCCTCTAGATCCTCATTGTCCCCCTTACCGTGATACCCTAACAGTTTCATGGATTAATATACTGAATTTTCACCATATGAACTTCTTTGTAATCTGAATACATCTCTGTAGAATATGTACTATAAACCAAAGGGTAGACATGCTGGTGCTCAAAGCCAATATTCATTATCCCAAGTAAAAGATCCGTCAACTTGCATGCCACCCTCCTAGTGATTTGATGGGTTTTATTGGCGAATCCAAATGATGACTATCTACCTTTTTTTGTCAAGAAAAAAAATCCTCCTAATAGTTAACAAAATAGCCACGAAGAGCTAAATACAAGCACGAAGGACTAGATACAAACTCGCCTCCATGTATGAGGTGGGGATCAAAGAATCAAGAGGTGGAGAAAGATGCACTCCTCCACCCACCATTGGCCGCTCTAGGAGGAGAAGGCTATCTCAAACAGGGGAAGGAGGAGGAGGGAATAACCACACAGGTGGTCTGCAGTGCCAAGTGGGCTCACCACCTCTATCTGTGAGAAAAGGGCCAGGCCACTAGAGCCTCAAGAAGGCTTCACGATGCTTCTACATGTGGTTAGAGCCACCCTACAACTTCCCCCACCATTAGCCATAGAGGGTATGAACGATGTCAAGCCAAATGCTTCTAATGGAATCTGCAAGTAGAGTATGGGTGCCTTTGATGTCTTCGCTGCATCGAGATGTCTAGATGTGCCAGGCTGGAATGCTACTACAAATCTCCCATCTCTAGCATGAACCCAGAGTCCAATGATCAGTAGATGGGGCTGCGGGACACTGGTACTGCTAAAATGTAAAGGTGGGAGACCTAAAGGGCTAGCCCCCTGCCTTTATCCTCATAAGCCATGACAAACTTAGGCTTAGTGGCCCAAGCGAAAAATCCCTATGAAATGATACGAGTCGTCAACCATCATGAAAATGCAGAGAATTTACTGCCAAACTTGTTGAGCCTTCATGCAATCCCAAAGACAATGTCGTTGAGACTCCTAAGAGTGGCCACACTTTGGACAAGCTACTGGTCAAGACTGCCAATGGCCAACTAGGTACCAACCGCCAAACTCATGTATACAAGCATCCAAAGAAAGAGGGTGATATTTTGAGGCCGAAAATCACCTAGAGCCTCTTCCAAAAATTTGAGAGAAATCACTATAAGAGGTCCTGTCACACTGCCAGTGTACAACTCCCGCCACGCTGCCCTCGACCTCCAGCATCTTGATCCTGTAGCCTAGCCATGCAATGTATGCAAAGAACGAGGTACCCAACTTCTCCTCCCTATCAGCAAGATCACGCCAAGTCCACTCCCCTAGGTCCCATTAGAGGTGCCTGAGGGGCCGGCTCTCCCAAATCTATAAATGCTAGAGTCTCTCCCTAGCCACCTTAGCCAGAACAGGTCAATGTGCCACTTATGTGCCTAAAATATGATCACCCTCACCCTCTATAAGGTGCATCCACTAAAGTCATCCAAAGGGGGCTCTGATCTCTCTAATATACTATGGGGTACTGCTACTGTCGGGGTGCCCTCGACCTCCGGCATCTTGATCCTATAGCCTAGCCATGCAATGTATGCGAAGAATGGGGTACCTAACTTCTCCTCCCTATCAGCAAGATCACGCCAAGTGGGTCCCACTAGAGGTGCGTGAGGGGTCGGCTCTCCCAAATCTATAAATGCTAGAGTCTCTCCCTGGCCACCTTAGCCCCAGAAATGGGGTCAATGTGCCACTTATGTGCCTAAAATCTGATCACCCTCACCCTCCATAAGCTGCATCCAAGCCAGGAATCTCTCATGAGCCTTAGGGGGAAGCTGTGTGAATGCAAGCCAATCTCCAAGGGATATGGCAAGTTTTATGCTCAATGCTCCCCAAGACACATGCGGTTGAGCCCCCAGCATGTGGCCAGTGGGTAAACAGATCAGGGGGTTCTAGATCAAGGGTTACTGAAGACACTCCTTCGAGGCTACCAGACCTGCTTGCTAGAGGGTCGATCGAAGATGATCCCAAGCTTGGAGTAGGTTAGTAGTAAATCTATCCTTAAAAGCTAGGATAAAGCCGTGGGCCCGTATCTCTATGAATATTTGGTGCTTTGTGGCCAAGGACCCCTAGGCTCAGAGATATGGGCTAAGAGAAAGTCCTTCCAAGGCTCACCACCTGGGAGAAGTCCTCTAATAATTAACTTGCCCAACTAGGCACGGCTCTAAATGGCAAGGTTGGTGATGCCTATGCTCCCTCAATGTTGCGAGCTGAATGCTCATTATCTAGGCCACCTTGGCCCGTGCAGGCCTCCCATCACTGTTAGCCCACAAAAGTTATGGATGAACCACTGTACCTGACCAATTCAGGCTTGGGTGGAGAAGGCTCAACAAGAAGTAATGTACACATGGTGGCAAGAAGGACCTGGTTCACCACCACCACTTGGCTGGCTAAAGAAAGCCTCGCAAAACTCCAGTACAAAAGCTTCTTCCAAATGCTCAGAAGAAGAGGGGCTAGCTACTGCTCTAGGGAGATATCGAAACCCACCTGGCATCCAAGATAATGGACTGGATTTCCCCTTGGGATCCACTGGAAAGCCTAAACCGGATGCCAAGTGGAGAGCCTACCCAAAAACCACACGATTTGTGCCAGTTGATATGTGCTCTTGATGCGCGATAGAAGATCTCTATCACCTTTGCAAATCTCTGGAGATTCCCACATCTCCAGATAAGTACACTGTTGTGTCATCTACAAACTATGAGTCCAAAAGCTCCTCCTAAGTACGGATGGGAAGACACAAGCCTTGGAGCCCCGTCTCTTGAGCTGAGAGAGAAAACTGCTCATGGGGCCTCGATGACAAATATGAAGAGGTATGGTGCTAGTGGTGACAGTCCTATCGGACCGAGCGAGAAAGGGGGAATTTGTCACCTTGGGCTCCTTGAATGAGAACCTGACTGTGAGAGGCCTGAAACACGGTAGCTCCACTCCACTAGGAACCCCATCCGGTGGTACATCATGCCCTTCAAATAGTCCTAGTTAACTCTATCATAGGCTTTCTCAAAATCAAGAAGGAGCACAATGAGGTCTTGTTACTGCATCCTGGCCAAAGCGTTGCCTCTTAGAAAGAGAAGATGTTGTCGATAATGCTCTGATCCTAAGCAAAACTTGTCTGAGTGTCATGGATCAAGTTGGGGAGAAAAGGTTGAAGTCTCTGTGGTGGCCTTGGCCAAAATCTTGTAGGCCGCGGTCCCTAGGAGGGTGATGGGTCTCCACTATTGAATCTTCAATATGTCACCATCCTCCTTATGAATCAAGAGAATTAGACCCTCTGAGAGCCTCTCTGGCATGGCGCTTGTAGTCATAATATCATTGAGGGCTACTCAAGGCCACCTTCCATGAGATCCCAATGGTGAAGAAAAATGGAAATCGAAAGCCTGTACGCCCCCGCCCCTAAGGAAGAGTTGTCAAGGCCTCTGTGCCAACTCCTCTACTATGAAGGGAGTCAGTAAGAAGAAGGTCCGGAGAGCGGGGGGAACCAACTCTCTCGTGTACCGCCATACCCTCTCTCATGCATCCAACACCTGTGAGGATAATGGGGCACCTGTGAGAGGAGGGACTTGAAAAAATCCATGGCAATGGCTCTCGCATGGGGGGGCAAAAATGATAGCTCCATTCTTGCCTCTCACATCGTATGAATACTATCTCGTTGCATGTGTGAGGGATTGGAATCTCAAAGAAATCCCTAGTAACTATATCTCCAGCTGGGTCCAAAAGGAAGCTTTGGCATGGTATCTATACTCCACCCTCCTCTCCTTTATGGATATGATCTCTACATGCCTAGCAGCCAACTGACTATTAATCCATGGGCTATTGTCGGGGGAACTCTCCTAAAGACACTGGAGAGAAGTAAGACCTCGCCAAATTCTCCTCTCTTGCTCACAAAATCCCTCCAATCTGCTATGTGATGTCTGGTACGATAAGCTACTAATCTTGCCGAGGCCTGCATCCAAGGTGCGTGTGGCAGAACTTGAGAGAAAGTTTAGTCCCTCCCATATCTGCTCTACCATTCTACAGACTTTGTAGTCTTGTATGAGGTTGTTTTGAATCCTAGTGCTCAAGTGCCTAGGGGTCCTCCAAACAAAAAATAACCGGAGCATGATCAAAGAAAGTAGTGCCTGCCAAGATACCAATCATGCCCCCGCGACCACAAGCCCACTCATCCACATAGAATCTGTCAAGTCGAGGAATATTGGGGCTGGTGCTCCTCCTGTTAGACCAAGAGAAGCACATACTCTCGAGGCCATGCCCAAACTCTGGCAAATGCCAAGGGTCCTGTCCCTAAGTGCCAGGATCAACTCCTCCCAAAAGTAGAGTACTCGGAGCTAGAGACTATAGGTGTGCCTCCTCCAAGCCTATCCTTTACTGACTCTATCATGTTAAAGTCAGCCTGAGAGAGGGACTGATGGAACGTACTCCAGAAGGTGGCTCTACTTTTTGCAGGTTTTGTTTGGGGCATTAACATTGAGGAAACCCACACAGTCCTCTCCAATCCTAATGGTAACCCACTAAGCTCGCCTAATGACTATGACACTTGAGCCAACCACTGCCCACTAACAAAAATACAAACTTTCCCTTCGTCTCGGAGGGGCCAAAAGAGGGAGACCAAAAAGTGTGACTCCAAATATTCCCGCAATGACGAGTACATCCCTCGGAAAGATGGTGTTTCTAGAGGAAAAGAATGTCGATGGTTCCCTCGAGTGCTACTCTATCGAGCTCTCCTCTAAGGATGCCTCACCTCTGAAAGCACTAAGACCCCCATAAACCCTAAATGTTCCATGAGGCAATTCGTATATCAATCTATGTGGGAGGCGGCCGGACCTAACAGAATTTCCCTCCCCTCAAAGAGTCTTGGCATGGGTTTTGATTGAGGAGTGGTCATAGTCAGTCGTCCTAGGACAAAGGCACACTAGGTGGGCATGGATCTTGTCCTCCATGTGGCGCCACTCTATTTGAAATCGAGAGTAAGCATACTTTGAACTCCAATCTCTAAAGGCTCTAAGAAGCGGTGGATCAATATGCACACCCGTTGCCTCTATTTTGGATTAGGTCCAGCCGGAGGGAGGGGGACTGCTCAAGAGAGGCAGAGGGAGGGGGGAGTGTTGGCTCAGATGAAGAGGATGGGGCAAGGGGATTGTTGTGGTGGGGAGAATTGGAGCCAAGGGTTGGGGACGAGGAGGGGGGGAGGAGGCGAAAGGGGACGGGGACGGGGACGAGGACGAGGACGAGGAAGCTAGGAAGAGGAAGATGGAAGTGGCTGAGAGTGATCCGCCGCCCCAGAGAGGGAGGGTGCAGGGAAGGGCTCACTCGCAAGCTCAGTGGAGCCAGTTGGCCTCACTGGAATCTGAGAACCTAAATAGGAATCTCGATGGGGTAATAGTCTCTAAACCAGATGGGCAAGAGGAGGGATCCTTGAAGTGCATGCGATAAATGCTTGAAACGGTTCTCTTAGGCAAAATCAAATCCTCCTATAATTGGCTAGCTTGGCATGCATGGCGACATCGCTCAGCTCTGGAAGTCGGCTAGGGGCCCCTCTTTGCAGCCTATAGTCTACCACTCTCTAGCAACAGTGTCGTCTCTACTACGAATGGGTTCTGGTACTCTACCACCTGAGGGCTTGCACTAAGACCCCCCCAAACCCTACATGTTACATGAGGCAATCTGCATATTAATCTCTGTGGGAGAGGTGAAACTATCGAAACTGCCCTCCACTCAAAGAGTCTTGGGCGTGGGTCTCGATGGGGAGTAGTCACAACCACTCCTAGGATGAACGCATGCCAAGTGGGCATGGATCCTATCCTCCATGTGGCACCACTCTGTCTGAGCTCAAGAGTAAGCATACTCTGAACTCCAATCTCTACAGGCTCCGAGAAGCGATGGATCAATATGTGGATGGAACTTGCCTGCTTCTCCGCTTTGGGTCAAGTCTAGCCGAAGGGTGGGGGGGAATGCTCAGGAGAGGCAAAGGGAGGGGGGAGTGCTGGTTGAGAAGATGAGGATGGGGCAGGGGGGATTGCTGGTGGGGAGAGTTAGAGGCAAGGGTTGGGAATGAGGAGGGGGGAGGAGGCAAAGGGGGACAAGGGACGGGGAAGCTGGGAAGAGGAAGATGAAAGTGGTTGAGAGTGATCCACTAGAGAGGGAGGGTGCAGGGAAGGGCTTGCCCCCACAAGCCTAATGGGGTGAGTTGGCCTTAGTGGAATCTGAGAACCCAAAGAGGAATCTCGATGGGGTAATAGTCTCTAAACCAGAGGGGCCAGAGGAGGGATCCTCAAAGTGCCTCCGATAAATGCTTGAAACGGTTCTATGACAGAAGCGAATCCTCCTATACTCTGCCAACTTGGCATGCATGGCGACACCAGTTAGATGTGGAAGTCAGGTGGTGGCCCTGGTGTGCGGGCGAATAGTCTGCCACTCTCTAGCAACATTGTTGTCTTCAAATGGATTATGGTGCTCTATTGCTTGAGGGCTTGCACTAAGAACCCCCCCCCCCCCCAAAAAAAAAACCATGAATATCCATGAGCCAATCCACATATTAATCTCTATGGGAGGTGGAACTATCAGAACTGCCCTCCACTCAAAGAGTCTTGGGCGTGGGTTTTGACGGGGAGTAGTCATAGCAATCAGTCCTAGGACGAAGGCACGCTAGGTGGGAACGGATCCTGTCCTCCATGTTGCGCCACTTTGTCTGAGCTTGAGAGTAAGCATACTCTTAACTCCAATCTCTATAGGCTCCGAGATGCGATGGATCAATATGCAAATGGAACTCGCGAGTTGCCTCCGCTTTGGATCACGTCTCTTCAAAGGGTGGGGGGAATGCTCAGGAGAGGTAGAGGGAGGGAGGAGTGCTAGCTAAGAAGAAGAGGATGGGGTAGGTGCGGGACTGTTGGTGGGGAGAGTTGGAGGCAAGGACTGGGGACGAGGAGGGAGGGAGGAGGCGAAGGGGGATGAAGAAGCTGGGAAGAGGAAGATGGAAGTGGCTCAGAGTGATCCGCCAGAGACAGAGGGTGCAAGGAAGGGCTCGCCCGAACATAGCCTCAGTGGGGCTAGTTGGCCTCACTAAAATATGAAAACCTAAAGAGGAATCTCGATGGGGTAATAGTCTGTAAACCAGAGGAGCCAGAGGAGGGATCCTCGAAGTGCCTGCTTAAATGCTTGACACGGTTCTCTAACAAAACCGAATCCTCTTATACTCTACAAGCTTGGCACGCATGACGACACTGCTTAGCTCTAGAAGTTGGCTTGTGGCGGTCCAACAGTCTGCCTTTCTCTAGCACAACAGCGTTGTCTGCGAATGGGTTCTGGTGCTCTGCTACCTAAGGGCTTGCATCTCTCTTGGCCCCCTAAGGATGATCTGAGCCAGGATGACTGAGGAGGGAAACACCGAAGGCAGTATCCTGAACTGGCAGATGAGGACAAGCTCTAGTGAGATGTCCCATATGTCTTGGCCTAGGAGGCCAAAGTACTCTACTCTCTACAGAATGGGGTCTCCATGGAGGCAAGGAAGGGATATAACGTGAGGCTTTGTCTTCATCTCAAGGCAACACAGATGCAAAGGGATGGAATCTCAGCCGCTCGTGCGAGGATCGAAGTGGTAGTAGGGGGGGCTGCATCACTCTCCCAATGGCTCCACCAATCATCAGGAGAAGAGGAAGGTATTCGTTTCTAAGGCCTGGGGAAGCAGGCTGTACACAGGACTGTACATAGGAAAGCTTGAAACGCAAGCCAGTGGGTCGGATGCAAGGTCGAAGCTGTGTTACCCCACCTCGCAAGAAGGCTTGCTTGGAGGGGCCACTACTTCTTTGCTCCTTTCCTCAAGTTGACCTATCAATTAATTAAAAAATTTTTGAAAACAATTTAACTAGAGCTTGTGTTCCGCTTCATTCTTAATGTTTATTACTTCCAAAGTAGCTTTCTCTCTTGTGAGATCCTTTAGCCACTTGCAAACCATAATAACTTTTATGCAAGTTTGCTCGCTCTCTTGACCAAGTTCTTTAGGTTGTCTATTCACTCTACCATCCACTTGTAAACCGGAATAACTTTTATGTAAGTTTGCTCGCTCCCGACCAAGCTCTTTAGGCTGTCTATTCACTCTACCATCTACTTGTTCTCTTTGGAGAGTTCTTCGGTTCCTCAGGCAATCACTCTCATCTTTTGTCATTTGAAGCTCCTTATACAAGATAAGTTTGCTCGCTCCCGACCAAGCTCTTTAGGCTGTCTATTCACTCTACCATCTACTTGTTCTCTTTGGAGAGTTCTTCGGTTCCTCAGGCAATCACTCTCATCTTTTGTCATTTGAAGCTCCTTATACAAGATAAGGGCATGCTCCCTTAAAGAAGACATGCCTAAAACTACCTAGGGATCATTGGATAGGTGGCCAAAATCAGCTTCTAGTTATCTTTCAGACCTATCTCCCCCTCCATTTGTCATTTTGAAGCTACCATGGCAAGTTTCGGCTTCCCTTCTAGTAAAGCCACATGTTTCTGTAGCATTTCAGCATGCTCTTGTAATCCATTTGTAGGAAATTTCTCTGTTTGGGTTGTTTTTGTATCTACATGCATGTGGACCTCCGCTAGCCTTTGCTAGAGCTAGGTGGCTTTTCTATCACCCCCTTTACACTTTTCACTGCATGGACTAGGCTGAAATGGCTGATAAAGCACCATGGCCTTGTAGGTAGGTGGCGGATGCTCCGGTTTCTCAAGTAGGCATTTTTCCATATTATCATAAAGTTGTCTTGCATCCCCCTGAGCTCCCAATTGTACCATTCCTTTACTGTTACCATTATAAGCTCAGCATCATCTTCATCATCTACTTCAATGGTGGCATGGGCATCACAACAATGAGATTTATACATGTGCTTTTATACTTTATTTGCATCCATTGTTGAGGGTTTCAAGATGGGTCGTCACCACCTTTTTGACTCACTACTCATCTTGAGTTCTTGCATCAGAAAGGATTTTTGCAATTCCTTCTTGTTAATCCAATTCTAGGATTAACAAGAGCTACCGTCATTATCTTACATCAAGGAGTCACGGTAGATACACCAAAGGGTCATACTTTATTTACATCCGTTGTTGAGGGTTTCAAGATGGGTTGTCACCACCTTTTTGACTCACTACTCATCTTGAGTTCTTGCATCAGAAAGGATTTTAGCAATTCCTTCTTGTTAATTCAATTCTAGGACTAACAAGAGCTACCGCCATTATCTTACATCAAGGAGTCACGATAAATACACCAAAGGGTCATACATTCATGATATGAAGCAATAGTGTCCAAAGTTACAACTTGGACGGGCGCCCATAATGGTGTGACGGAGTATTTATGGTGATTCCCGCTTCAAGAGCGTATGGTAGCAAGATATAGGATGAAGTCCTAAGTGATGTACTTCATGGATATATTATGAGAGTAGTCATTGTAATAGCATTAGGCCTCTTATGAGCCTAAAGTGCCCAACCGTCTATAGTTTAAGTGAGTGTGAACACTTATGGCCATGTATATAAGTGAATTTCTCTCATAATACAACATACTCTCCCATTGTGCAACTAAGTCTTGCTCTTGATAATCCACTTGCTAATGCATGCTAGTGAGTGTGAGTGAAGTGAGGTGAGAGGAGGGACAAGGACCCGTAGTGCAACGCGGCGATGTGACAACGCTCACGGGAGACGCGGTGGAATTGCTTCTCAAGGAGTTGTAGAGCTTGGAGACCTCAAGGGCTACGAGCTCGGCCATTAGAAAGTTCCTCACGACACTTGCGGTTCACCAGGTAATCTCTTTTTTTATGTGTTTCAAGGAGGGTTAGGGTGAGCCATAACATTTTGGCGCCGCTGCCAGCAGGGAGCCATCCCTTGGCTTTTTCCATGGTTTTGTCTCTAATCTACGCATAACCCATTGCCCATTATCTTGATTAGTGGTTTCCCATGAAAAAGATGTGGATTTGATGGTGATTTGTGTGAGATTTGGTATAGAATAGCTCTCTTTTTAGTTTTTTTTTTAATATTTTTTGTTTAATTTTTAGATTAATTTGTTGTTTTTGTGGTTTTTCATGTTCTTAGGACTTGCACATAGTTTGTGTTAGGCTTAGTTTGCATCCATTGCATCAAAGAATGCAAGAGAATGCATTTCTTAGTGAATGTTAGCTCTCTTTAGTTTAAACATAGATCTAAGATTATTAATTCTAATTTAATTGTGTGTTTTTTGTTGAAATTGTTTGGATTAGAGTGTTAGCAAGCATTAGAGCCCTAAATGGATCATCATAAAAGCATTCAAAATGCTCTCAAATATTTCCACATGGAGACAATCCACTAAAAGGCACAATAATGGGGTTGGTCAAATATAAGAACCAAGGCATAATCATATATTATGCAATGTAACCAGTCTTGGTATAGATAATCCAAAGAATACACCATGTTGTAACCTCCCGGATCAAAAGGCATAATAATCCATATGCCCATGGCACAACCTCTTGGATCATATGGTAAAATAATCCACATGTCCATGATCAAGCTATCCATAGAATGAAAATAACTTGGATCATATGGATCAAAAAATGGAAGTGTCCATGAAAAACCACCTGGGTCCTAAATGAATCTCTCCAAGACATCAACATGTCTCATGGATCCCAAAATGGCATGGTGGCTCATGTCCAAACAAAGTATGATGCTCCCATCATATCCATCATGTGTGAAATCCAAAACCATAGCATCATACACGAAAATGAAAAACCTCTGCAAGAGCGTCTACAAAAAGAGAGGAGCTTGCAAAGATTAAAAAAAGAGCTCCTTGAGAAGAGGGACGCTCTGCTTTGGAACGAAGGTAGTTTTACTACTGTTGCGAGGGAGCTACAAAAAGTGATATTAACAGCTTGACACGACACCTTGAGGAGTTACCGTTGGCTTAGAGTCAATGACGACCTGATTCAAAATCAGCAACATCAACAAGGAGCGGAGTAAATCTATTGTGGTTCCTCATAAAACGAGCAAGAGGCCTATTAGCAATTTAAAGACATGTAAACACCTTTTCGAGAACTCAAAGGGTTTGTGTGACTGAATTAGGGTTTTTTTATTTTCATAAACCCTAATTTGAGTGCCCTATGGGTGTCTGATTAAGGAGTTTGTTGGATCCACTTGTAGCTTTCCATAAGCACTTCCAAATGGTGTATTGACCTTGATAAGGTTCTTCAAACTCAATGAATGGATTATGTTTCCATTGCTCAGTTGTACATGGGATTTTGTAGCTTTCAAATGAGCCAAGAACCTCTCAAATCCAATGTCATTTGTTAGGTCAAAACTAGCTAGTTAACTTTTTGAAAAAGTCAAAACAACATTGACTTGAATTTTAACTTTGGTCAAACCACTTGGAGGGTAGTTAGTACATCCCCCGCCGTAAGCTTTTCGAGTGAAAGACATCACAAATCAGACCTATATTTTGGGTTTTAGGGCAATTTTTTCATTTTCATTAGTGTTATGTAAAACTTGAAACAGAGAAAACTAGGGCTACTCTGATTCTTGTTTTTCTTGTATAGCACACATATAGAGCATGTTGAGAACACCTAATGGAGAACCTTCCCACTAGTGTTGATGATGAATTGCTGGATGCTGTATTATTCAAGTTAGATCGTACCAAAATGGAGTGAACAGATCTCCGAATATCTAGCATATGGGTTTCCACAGGACAAGCTATTGAACAAGGATAAAATGCAATGACTTATTAAGTTAGCAGCCCTTACCAACCGGGTCAACCGTATAAGCTAGTCAAAGATCACATGCTTAGATGGTGTGTCAGGGTGGATGAGTTCCTAACTGTTTTGGAAGAAGCTCATAGTGGGATCACTGGTGGACATTTTGTGTGGGCAAAGTAACTACTTAAAAGATCTTGCAAGCAGGGTTATGGTGGCCAACTATGTTTGGAATTTGTCAAATAATGTGATGAATGACAATGCTTTTTGTTGCCATTGCCTCTACTATGTTAATATATGTCATGGAAGGTGGCTGTAGCTTTCCTAGGCCTCTTCCATAGTCTACTTTTGTTGACATTCCTCTTTCATATTCCACTTCCTTGACATTGTGCTTTGACCTGCTGCACTTGGTTGCACATTACATGGTCCATTTTCTCTTCTCCAATTATCCATTTTTCTTGCCGACACGCTTGTGATCTACAAATCTGCACATTCTCTCCAAACTTTGCCCATATAATCCAATGCTTGGGTGAGTCACCTTGGGTTGCTTTGCATCTTTCAAATGCAAAGCCGCAAGCAAACTTGGAAGTAATCTCACGGTTTGATGGGGGATCCTAACACACTTTGTGGAATAGAAGACAGCACTCCTCTACAAATTTGGCAACACACTACTCAGATAATCTAATGAGGATGAGGTGGTTCATGACTCACAATCCCACTTTACCACCAGATTTCAAAAAGAAATAGATCAAATGGATTTTTGTGAGGATTCCCCGAGAAATGCTTTGACTCCTGAAGAAGAGAAGCTTCCAAACCTAGCCAACAAGGGCATAGCTGAGGCTGGTGGACCATCTCATTCCTCGATTCCATGCAGGAAGGCTCTTGCCCCTTAACCGGGTGTGGTAGAATCTCCCCTCAACTCAGAACTACCTCATCAGGAATTTTCTTCCCAAAGAAGAATCTCCAAAGTAGGTTTGAGTGTAGATTCCCTTGTGCTGAAGAGAAAAAGGCTATAGGAAGAGGAAGCCACATCTCAAAAACCCCAAAAAAAAATGTTTAAATCTATCCTCTCCTTCAATGTTAAGGGAATTACGGACCCCCACAATGTGTCCAAGTTAAAAAAATTAGCTCTTTAGAGAGAAGATTCAGGTTGATTGCATTGGTATCGAAGAAGTTAAAGCTTTCGGTATGCTTCTTAAGGCCAATCTTGAGAAATTTTCTCAAGATTTGATCTGGTTTCTGAACATAGCCCGGGCAATGGAGGCACGGCTCTGGGAATCCACAAGAAGTGGCAGAGCTACATCAAGGATGTGCTGGTTGACCCAACTACTAACAGATGGGTAGTTGTGAAAATGGTCTTAGACACCGAATGGTACATGGTCTCAATGTATGCTTCAGGCCCAACTAACACTAGGCCCGCTTTTTGTGGCAATCTCTTCTCCAACTGCATTTGCCTATTATTCTGATAGGTGAGTTCAATATGGTTGAGAACAAACATGACAGGTTATTTGGATTGGGGCTCACTTTGAAAGGGGCAGAGTGCAAGAACTGGCTTACTTGTACAGGTTTTCATGACTTGGTTGATTTTGCCACCAGTGCAGAGTTTACTTGGAGTTTTTTTGGGCCAATGGGAGATTTGACTCCTTTATGAGGAAAGCACGGTTGGATAGGTGTTTACTTGGGCCAATGGGAGATTTGACTCCTTTATGAGGAAAGCACGGTTGGATAGGTGTTACATTAGTGGGAGTATTGCCAAAGAATATAGTAATACTCTCATTAGAGTATTAGATTCCACCCACATCTCAGATCATAAGCCTATTCTCATCTCCCTTCACAATGTAGAATCCCTGGAGTTTACTTGGGCCAATGGGAGATTTGACTCCTTTATGAGGAAAGCACGGTTGTTACATTAGTGGGAGTATTGCCAAAGAATATAGTAATACTCTCATTTGAGTATTAGATTCCACCCACATCTCAGATCATAAGCCTATTCTCATCTCCCTTCACAATGTAGAATCCCACCCTAAGGTAGGCTGGTTTCATGCAGACCCTTCCTTGTTTAACCTTCCATTGATTCAAGAAGGGATTCAAAAGATTTTTCTTGAGTCGTTTCTCTCTCAGCAGTCCCCTGCCAAGAGCTTGATTTCAAGCCATTGGGCAGACTCAAAAGTTGCTCAGGGACTCCAAAAGTCAAAGAGACAAATATAGAGTAACCAGAAAGAAAATAGCTCTTCGAGAACTCGAAAAGGTGGAGAAGGAAGTTAACCAGGGAAACTTAGCTTGTCTAGCAAAGTACTGCAGCTAAAAACAGCTTTGAAAGGGAAGAAGACATAGAATTCAGCAAACTGCAACTCTTCCTTCGAGAATGGTGGGCAGGAAAAGGAGATAGGCCTAACAAGGAAACATTCAATTCCCTAAAGAAAAAGAAGGAGAAAGACTTGGTTCCGATGCTAAGGGATAAAAATGGCAAACTTGCTGAATCTAAAGTGGAAATCTTGTCAATTGTTCATTCCTACTACTTTGAGATATTCAATTCTCATCTTGTCAGTTCCCCAGAGAAACAGAGAGCATAAGTTGGATTAATGTGGTTTTGGATCATGTTGCAGTATAGGTGTGAGGTTCATGTTTTGAGGAGATTCATGTCAATTGTCCGTTTGTGATTTAAGAGGATTATACTCATGCCATAAAAAATGCTTATATATATTCATGTCAGGTGCCAAGTTGGAATTCTTCTTAGAGGTTGCCAAGTTGGAATTCTCATGAAATGTGTTTTCAATCATCATGCCATGCTATTAAATTTTTTTATAAACATTAGTGTGTTTGAATCATCATGCTATGCTCAAATGAACGCATGAGATGAATTTCACAAGTTTCATGTTGGCACTCTCATTAAAAGTGCAAATGATTTAATGCTATAGAGGCATTTTAATCTACAAAGTGCTTTGGGTTTAAAGCCATGTGGTAGATTTTCTATCTAGAAAAAAAAACATAGCTAACCAAAAAAAGTTACCCAGAACATAAACAATATTATACCACTTATACAAACTAGTTTATAAAAACATCTTACTTAAATTTTAACATGGTGAAGATCAGATTTAAGTAAACTTTATCAAAAAATGTATGGTAGCAAAAAAAAAATGTCATGTTACCTAAAGCAAATTGCTTACAATGCTACAAAAGTGAAAATATTTCCCAAAAAAAAAAACCAGAAGTCTTATGTAGAAATACTTTCATCAACAGAGCCTTGAGCTACAAAAAAAAAAAAAAGAACGTATAGATAGTTTTTTTTTTTTTTTGCAATAGTGGAGACTAATTACAAAAGAATGAGTTTGAAATAGTAGCTTCGAATGAGTTTGCAATAGTGGAGACTAATTACAAAAGAATGAGTTTGAAATAGTAGCTTCGTATTTTCCATGCTTTGACACTTCAAAATAAAACACGATGATTCCTAGGCAACCTATGAATCAAGGGTACTACCTACTCAATCTTCGCGGAATTCGCATCAACACAACTCAAACATGGAGGAGAAGAACTTGAGAAGGCTAAGAAGGGGCTCCAAGAAGAGGAGACCATTATTAGGGAGTTCAACAAGCCAAATCTAGTTTTATCCCCATTCTCCATGTGATACCATCATGTGTACTTGGCTTCAACAAGCCTATAGACCCTTTGGTATTTTCTTTTTCCTTTTGAGAATTTTAATTTGACCCTACTTTATATTTGTCCAAAAGGCCATATTATGGCATGTCACAAACCATAAAACTCTCTCTCACTCTCTCTCTCTCTCTCTCTCTCTCTCTCACACACACACACACACAAATATTTTTATGTTCAAAAATCAATAGCCAATAGATAAGAAAACCAAAAATCAACTATGACAAACAACTTACAAAACCAATTGTGGGGGTTTTTGGACCTTAGTCTGGAAGCCATAAGATAGTATGGAGGTTGCATCCTGGATGGAAAATGGGAAAATCTGAAAACAACTAGAAGAGAAGAGTAGATAACAAAAAGAGTTCATAACATAAGAACTTGATGAAAGAATGAGAAAATCCTTTATATGGATTGGATGCATTGGTATGCTTGGCAAATGCTAAATGGACTATAACACCATTCAGCCCCAATAACATTTCTTATAAGACACCAATGCTAAATGGATTGGATGCATTGGTATGCTTGGCAAATGCTAAATGGACTATAACACCATTCAGCCCCAATAACATTTCTTATAAGACACCAATGGCATTGGTAGACAATAGAATCAGTATGGCACCAATCTAATAGATTGACCTTCACAAAGCCATCACCTAGGTTTCTCAAACATGGCATCTCCTCATAAATGGATGCCTTAGCAACATGCGCAAGCCACAACCTAAGCAAAAGAGTCTTGATCATCCTCACGAAAGAGTGTTAAGCCATGTCTCACTTCTCTTTTTTGGACTCGTTGAGAACCAGCAGGTCATCTTCATATTGTAAGCAATGAGAAATACCATGAAGAAGGATTGCTCGTTTTTCGTGGTTACATGTTTTAAAGACAAATCGCTTTATTTTTAAGGAAGTGCTTATTCTTGCCAAAGCTGATGGATAAGTTGAGTGAACCCTCATGATGGCTACCATTGAAACGCAGTGTAGAGTAAGATCTTACAAACAAGATTGGAATAAGGGAAGGTGGTTAGAAATGCTTAGTACAGTACATAATGATAAAACAAAAGGCGGGACAGAGTACGATCTTACACAAGATTGGGATGAGGCAAGGTGGTTAGAAATGTTGAGAGAGTACTTAATCATAGATACTGGCATGATTGTATATAATGTACAATAGAGATAGTATATAAAGCATCCAATGTATAGTCTCGGAAGATCCATGTATAGCAAGAAGAAAAGAAGCAATCAACCAACTCAACGAGCAAGAAGAACAAAGAAGAAGTTTCCCATAAGCGTACAATGTCCCGTACAATTCAGTTAAGTTCACGTATCACAGGCAACCATGGGATAAGGACTGGAAGATACCGAAGGATGAGTGTGTTAAGTGCACTTTCCTACTTGTATGTTACGGGGAAAAACACGGGGCCAAATATATATTCATTACTTGTTGAAATTTAACAATTCAATTTAGAGGCTGTGGGATATGGAAGGCTGCTTGCTCAAAGCCAAAAATCTATCTTTGTATTGCAAGTCATTCAGTGTGTTTTGAGTAAGGCAGTGCAGGAAGTGGTTGAAAACATTATCTAAAATCTTAGCAAGATACTACAACCTTGCACAAAAAAATAACACAGCTTCACAAAGTCAAGGGCAACAGAATCCAACCAGACATCAGAGACAACCATGCTTTATGAAACTATGAGGCACTACAAATGCCCATTTCAGGGTTGTGGGTTCGGAAAGCCTTTGGCTCCACCTTGACAAAGCGCCAGCACCACTCTTTGCAAATATATGGCGCACACCATTTCCTCTCAAGATGACAGGCCCAAGTATACATCTTGTGGACCTGTATCAGCAGGAGCAACGCCACTGTCTTCTGCAGTTACCTCAATATCATCGACAACTCCACGTACTAGAGTCACTGCCTCAGTTGATTGCACATCTGTCTTAATCTCAACACCATGTACCACAGTCACTGCCTCAGTCATTTGCACATCTGCCTTGATCTCTTCCTCACCGTCGTGGACAACTCCATGTACTGCCTCAGCCGTTTGCACATCTACCTTGATCTCTTCCTGCACTAACCTCACCTTGGTATCTTCATTAGTAGTGAGTACCACAGCACTAACTTCAACTTCTTGTGCATGCTGGACTAACAAAGAATCACTTTCAGGATTTGAAACTTTTCCCCCCTCCAGTTCACCAGCGACCGCATTAATGTCAGAAATGCCTGCCTCTTCAATCACCTCTACGACTGCACCGCCTGCCTGAGCCTCCACTGGATTTGAAACTTTTTCCCCCTCCAGTTCACCAGCGACCGCATTAATGTCAGAAATGCCTGCCTCTTCAATTACCTCTACGACTGCACCACCTGCCTGAGCCTCCACTGGCACCTGAGCTGGTGCTGCAAGGGCTGCTGTCTCCACCTCAGCCATAGCATAAGCTGCTGCTTCCAGTTCAACCACAGCATGGGCCACCACTACATCTGTAGCACTAGCCGCCACCTCTGGCTCAGCCACAGCATGGGCCTCTGCCTCCACCTCCACCTCCACCTCCACCTCCGCCACTGCATGGGCTGCGGCCTCAACATCTGCTGCCGCACGGACTGCCACCTCCGCCTCTGCCACCGCACGAGAGGCCGCCTCCGCCTCAGCTGCCATGCGGACCGCCGCCTCCGCCTCAGCCACCGCATGGGCGGCCGCCTCCGCCTCTGCCACTGCACGGGCGGCCGCCTCCGCCTCTGCCGCCGCACGGGCAGCCGCTGCATCATGCTCTTCAAGGAGTTTCTTCCAATTTTGTCGCTCGACAATCAGATTTTCATACCTTAGCTGCAACTTCCGCTCACATTCATTCTGCTGGTTCACTGCTGCTTGCAGACTCTCCATACGAGATGGAGCTGCAAACTGCTCCTGCATATGCAATGCTCTAAATGACTCCAGCTCTGTTGCCAAAGTGTCAGCCTCTTTGAATAATGATTCAATTTGTCCCCACAATGTTTCAGCTCTCATCTGCACCCACCCAAAAAAAGAACATATAATCAGACAACGCCTTTCGAACATTTTCTTAGTTGGACATGAATTGCAAATAACAGTTCAACATCTATTGCAAACAAAGATAAATGTAATAAGAAAGATGGGAGCAAAGAAATGTAATATTCTAAACCACGTATCTTCTGAGATTGTAAAGGTGGACAACGAATGCCTACACGGGAAGGCTCTGGGTTGTCATGATGAGCAGACATTCCAAAAGGTAGGCAGGTACAAGCCCAACTTGACACTTATTAGACCGGTGTCTCGAAAGACTAAGTCAGTGTCAAGTCCCATGCAATTAGGTCTAGCATTGTATAAAAGCCATGCACTTACATGGTTACTAATAATGGTAATTTTTGGGGCCATGGCTGTGGACAGCCCAAAGGTACCTTTCAAGGTAGAGAAGATTGGGACAGTGGACTAAAAGGAGGGCCAATAACGTGCACCTAAAGTGACTTAACGGCACACCTTTTGAGGCTACCTCTGCCAACCCTACCCCTTTGGATGCCTATATATAGAGCTGACCTAAGGCCTAAGAGAGCCATCATCTTCAAGGCAAGCAAAGGAGGAAAATGCACCACAGCAAGAGGGCGACCAAGTCAGGCTGTGCAGCGCACATTAGCTTCACATCATCAAAACGCAATCCATACCAATGCTCCAGGTTAATGCATAATAGGCGGCCAGAACAACAGCATAACGCATCAAGGAGGCGCCGTTCCAGGGGTGTTTCAGGCCAAACCAGCGGGTGCAATCCTCCTCTTCGCTTCCCCGGCCTCCTCCTCTCTCCCCTTCCGTGCAAGTTGGTGCTACCTGGCTTCTGGGGTTTTCAGCTATATTCGGCAAGCTTCGGCCTATTCTTCACCCTCAAGAGGACTCCATGGCAGCCGCTCCGTCATCCCCGACCGAAGCCGCCGTTGCTTGCATTTCCTTCTCCGAAGCGGATCTACAGGTTCTTGCCACGATTGTTGCTTCACTTGAGGCCTCCACCCTGGTCTGCAAAATTGTTGGTAGCCGCCCTGCGCGCAGACAGCTCAGAGATCTTTTTCAGGCCAGCCTCATTGGTGAACCTGCAAAGATCGTTGATATTCACCCTCTAGGGAGCGGATACTACCAGGTGGACTTCGACTCACCATCGGTGTCAAACCCAGTCATGCAGTTGAGTCCCCTTGCACTGCGTACGGCCCAGGCCTTCTTTGCACGGTGGCAGAACGGCTTCAATCCAACGTCTGACCCATTGGCTAGCGTTTCAAGCTTCCCAGTGACAATTTGCTTCCCAGGCCTTAGGAAGGAGTACCTTCCTCTTCTCCCAATGATTGGTGGAGCTATTGGGAGAGTGATGGAGTTTCCCCCCATCGCTGCCTCGGCACTCGCGAGGGCAGCTGGGATTCCATCCCTCCGCATTTGTGTGGCCTCGCCAGAGTTTGTACCGCATTGTATATCTATTCCTAGCCTCCAAGGCGACCCCCATTCAGAAACGCGTGAAGTATTCGAGCCTTCCAGGCCAATGCTTCATTTGCAGACACATGGGTCATTTAGCTAGAGCTTGCCCTCGTTGCAGTCCAGGAGACCGCCTCCAATGGTTCCTCCCCCCGGTTCTTGTGCTGACCCTCACCAGGGGGTAGCAAGAGAGGCAAGCCCTTAGGCAGCAAAGCACCAAGCCCCGACTTCGGGTAACCCAAGGGACGACGAGTGGCGGACGGTTGGACAGCGCTTGGGCCGCCAGACGACCACCAAAGCCGAGCACTGCCGCCGTGCACGCCAGGTTAGCAGATCTCAGGAGGATTCAATTATGTCATAGAACCGTTACGAGCATTTATCTCAGCATTTTCCTGCTGGTGACATGTCCTCTCCAGTCCCAGAGCGGGCCACTCTGGCCCCACCAATATGGCAGCCGATCCCTCGTCTTGAGATCCCCCCCCCCGGACCACCAGTGTTCTAAGAAGCCGGCTGGCCTCTTTGAGACCCCAACGGGCCCCTCCCCTCAGCTTTCCTCTTGAGGGATCCCTCACAACAGCACCTCTCCCCGGCCTCTCCACCCCTTCACCCTCTCTCGCCGCCTCACCCACCTCCTCCTCCTCCCCCAATCTTACACCAACTTTACCTGCCGCAACGCACCCCGGTTCTTGTGGTGACCCTCACCAAGGGGTAGAGAGAGAGGCAACCCCTTAGGCAACAGAGCACCAGGCCCCGACTTCGGGTGACCCAAGGGACGGCGAGTGGCAGACGGTTGGACCACGCTTGGGCTGCAAGACGACCACCAAAGCCGAGCGCCATCGCTGTGCGTGCCAGGTTGGCAGATCTCAGGAGGATTTGGTTGTCATAGAGCTGTTAACGAGCATTTATCTCAGCACTTTCCCGTTGGTGACACGTCCTCTCCAATCCCAGAGCGGGCCCCTCCGACCCCACCAGTATGGCAGTCAATCCCTCGTCGAGATCCGCCTCCCCCCCCCCCCGGCCCCCCGACCACCAGTGTTCTAAGAGGCCGACCGGCCTTCTTTAAGACCCCGGCAGGCCCCTCCCCTCAGCTTTCCTCTCGAGGGATCCCTCACAACAGCACCTCTCCCCAACCTCTCCGCCCCCCCTCGCCGCCTCACCCACCTCCTCCTCCCCCAGTCCTACACCAACTTTACCCGCTGCAGCACACTCCGCCCCGCCTTTATCATCCGACCCCCCCCCCTCTTCTTCTTCTACCTCTCCAGAGCACTCTCGTCGCCCCCCAGGAACCCCTGACCCGTAGCGGAGACAATCGACGGGATTAGTCTCTTGCTTGATTTCACCGATTTTCCGAGCTAGTAGTGATGACCATTGCCACCTCCCCGGTGAGGACTCTTCCGCCAAAGTCCCCAGGTGGGGCCCCCAGGATCTTGGGACAATTTGTGGACTACAGTTTCTTCCGGTGTCTGCCGACGAAAGGGACCAACATGTTTGAGGAGACAGTAGCCCCTGTTCGGGTATGTGTGGTTTTTCACCACTCCAGGCCCTCTACACCAGATAATGGTGCGATGATCTCTTTCCCCTTCAGTGCAGCCCCGGGGACAAAGTGGGATCTTGAGTTGGTAGCTACCACCAGGGTCAGGCAATCGAGCTTTCCCACCATCTCCACGATCTCCGCATCACCGACATTCTCACCCATTTTTGGCCTCTGGCTATGATGGGAGGTTCAGCCCATCGAGGCCATGACAGGGAGATGGTAGTCTCCAATCTAGAGGTGCTGCTCTTTGTGTTCATGCATACTTCTGCTGTGGTACCTCTTCCCCTCTCTTACAGATACCTCTACTATGATCGATGGAGTCTGGAGCATGCATATGCGCGCATTCGTACAGAGTGGCATCACATGGAGGACAGGATTAGTGCCCACCTAGTGCGCCTTCGCCCCCGCACGGATTGTGATTATTCCCCGTCTAAGCCCTCGCCCAAGACTCTTTGAGCAGAGGGCAGTTTCACTAGTGCCGCATCACACTGAGATTGATATGCGGATTGTTTCATGGAACATTTAGGGTTTAAGGGGGGGCCTCATTCCTTTCATAGACGAGGCGTCCTAAAAGGCGAGCTTCAGAGGGCCATAGTGGGGAGACCCATAGACATTCTTTTCCTCCAGGAGCATCATCTCTCGCAGATACGGGAAGATTCTTCCATGCAAGGGTCACACTTTTTGGTCCCCATCCTTTGGCCCTCAGGGACGCAAGGAGGGGTGTGTATATCTATCAATGAGCAGCTGCTATCGGCAGAGACTAGCTCAGGAGTCATTGTCTCAAGGCGTGCATAGTGGATTACCATTACTATTCGAGAGGATAGTATTGGCTTCCTCAACGTTTATGCTCTGAACGTTGCTGCGGGTAGACCCTTCTTTTAGAGCTCAGTACGGCAGGCCCTCCCTCAGGCTAACTTTTGGTGCTTGGGCTGTGACTTTAACATGATAGAGGCAGCAAAGGACAGACTGCACGGCCACAATTTCAGGCATAGTTATGGGAAACGAGGAAACGGAGACGGAGACAAACGGAAACGGAAACGACGACGACAATTTTGAGGATGGGGGAAACGGAAACGCCACATCATCCTAGGTTATCCTAAGAGGGAGGTATGGGAAAAGTCTATAGTGTACATACTACGCTGTACATTTATGAATCATGATTTGAAACTTTAAAGTTGCATGAGAAATCAAAGCATTTAGAAGTTAGAACTTGGCATAATCACAAAATAAGTTAAATCCATCACTCAATCAAGAGTCAAGACCAAGTCCTTAGTTACTAGTCATTACAAAAAAGAGTAAAATCAAATGTCAAAGGAAACTACTCTCTAGAGTCTAGACTTTAGATTCTAGAGTCGTGAGTCCTTACTCCTCAAGACTCTTCTATGCTATAGAAATAGCCTCATCCTCCTGAAGCTCATCCTCATGCTCCTCCTCTGGTGAAGCTTCTTCCATGCCATCTTCATGTGTTTGACCATCACCCTCTGCCTCCTTAACTACATCACCAATGATGGAGCCCGGGTCTATCTCTGATTTATGAAAGCCAATGTATTTATCATGCGTGTACTCATGCTTCATCTTGCATCTTTGTTTGCAAACACAAGTTTGCATTAACAAAGCTGAGCTCATCTGCTTTCTTGCTCCCAAGGCGATTTCTCTTCTTTGAGTGTATGTGACCAAAGGTACTCCATAACCGCTCCAAAGCTGATGAAGAGCACACCTGCCCCAAAATACGTATTACGAATGGCCAGGTGCTAAAGCTCTGGCATTTTTGCCCCATAGTCTTCCCACCAAGTGACAACACCAACATGAAACCTACAACATGACAATTTGAAAAACCACAATTACACTTCAAACATGAAATAAAGATTCATGAGACAGATTTAAATAAAGGTTTAAAATTCAGCTTTCAACCTGTCATGGTGTGCGTCACTCCATCCAAACATTCCCTCTTTGTTGTGCGGTAGTTTGCAAGCTGATCCTTCACCTTGCGTCTTTCCTCTGGAGTACCAACCTTTGCAAAGTGGCATTCCAACCACATACCACCTCACCGTCTTCTTGTTGCTGTCTCCCCTTGTGTTGAAACTCTAGATCAAGCACATAGGCAGCTCTATGTAGTGGAGAATCATATTGGTTCCATCTACTCATTGCAAGATCCTCCAACTCTTGTCTTCTATCTGCATCGGTCTCTATCAAACGGATGTTCTCAACCATCCAATCCATGGCCTCATAAATCTTCCCAATGTAAGGCACATCTCCATCCACATGCTTTAAAACCTTGACAATCGGCCAACATAACTTGAGAAGATGCTCTACACAAGGCCAAAACTCATCCTATGTAATAGTAGCATAGCAGAGCTACCCAAATGCTTGCCTATGAGTAGGTCACAACTCCCAATCAGGGCATGACATCATCTGCTTTAGAGATGGTCTCACATAAAAGAGACGACGAAGTATCATGAAACTGTATGCAAAGCGGGTGTCGGAGTACTTCAATGGCTCTTTCTTTGCAAACTTGCAATATAATGCAAGAGAGTAATGGTGGCGGGTTATGAAAGAAACAACCTCTTTTCCTGTGTCAATGGTGGCCTTTACCCAATGCAACTTTCCAATGTCTTTAAGCAAGTTATTGAGACAATGTGCCATGCATGGACTCCATGTAATGTGTACGTACCTCTGCACCAATAAGGCCCCTGCCCCCTTGTTGGTACTCTCACCATCTCAAACAAATTGAACCACATTTTGTGGACCCACATACTCAACAACCTCACTCCATATCTCACATAGCACAGGAGTAGTTTTTTGTCTCACCCCAGCTTCTGTAGACTTTATGTAGAGTGGATTCCCTCTACATGCTGCAAGAACGCCTTCTAATGAATGGCTGCGTATATCACTCCACCCACCAGCCATTAAAGAGACCCCATACGTGCTCCATTTCTCCTTCACAGGTGCAATGGCTTCATTGATGGATGTTTTCTCATTCTCAAGCAATCTCTCCCTCAAGGCATCATAAGAGGGTGGAGTGTGTGCACCACCAAATGCTGCAATTTCAGCCACCATCTCTTTGAAGAATCGTGAGCGGGCAACATTAAAAGAGATCCCACAAGAGTAGAAAAAACGTGCTACAACAGCATCAACCTGTGTCTTTCTTTGTGGATGCCATGCTGTGTGAAGAGTGGATTGTCTAGCCTTTCCTTTGGGGGAGGAGCATGTGTAGGCATATCAAATGAGCTTCCACCACTCCCAAGAGATGATGCAGTATGAAAAGAAGTGGGTGGATGGCCAGATGTAGCACTTACAGGAGTTCCATGAGAAGCTGAATGTTGAGTTGGAGCACTTATTGTATGCTCCTTGCCCCGAGTATTTGGTGGAAGGGGAAGAAGTGAAGCTTCGCGTTCCATTCTTTGTGCATCTGCTGGAGTCACTCTAGGTGAATTCCTTCTCATTCTCTCTCTCAAGATGTGGCTGCCTAGATGCCATGAATGATGAGAGTGACAAAGAAATGCCTGCAAGAATGGGGATGGAAAAGAAAAGGGCAAACACAAGAATGGGCACAATGTGCAACGTGCAGCAAATTGCAAGAAAGGAAGAGGGAAAGCAACTTGTGCCTTTCTCTATAGAGGGAATGGAAGAAAGAAAGGAAAGAAATGGATCGCTAGTAGCTACAGAAACTTGATAGTAGAAAGAATGGACAGGCTATGCACTGCTATGCGCAACCAAGTGGAAAAATGGGGATTTCTTTTTGCTGTTTTTTTATCTCCACATGCGAGCGCCAGTTTTGATAACAATTTGGGCTTTTTTTTTTAATCAATCGAAGGACTTTTTTTTATCCACCCCTGGTGAGCACAGCCGGGGCCCTCCTAGCCCCTTGGGGGTGGTTCTACACCTCCCCCATGCCCACATTAATGATCTTGGGGTAGCCCTATGGGCTGGCCCCATCTCTACATGCAAATCCTACATGTCTACACAGTGGTCTGGCATCCAGTAGCACACCAGATACACAGAACAACTGACATCATTCCAGAGGGAGACTCACAGCTCGGACTAGCACTGCTTCATGTGCAAGACAATGCACACCTGACCTCGGACGCATAGAGTAGAACCCTGGCTGACTCGTCCCGGACTGGGCTCACATGGGACCAGTTTCTACTCCAAGTCTTGCACCTTCTTGTTCAGATATGTCCACGTGGCATCCAAGCCCAACTTCAGTAAGTGTGTACACATACACTTGTAAACCTTATAAACCATATAAATGATTAAATCCTTGGAATCCAAGACTTTAAACCAAAATTATGGCCTATCCATGCTACCCTGGAGCTCTAGCTTCAATTTCTGACCATCCATAGTTCTTCCAGGTCCTGTATGAAATCCACATATCCTCTGTAAGAGCCATGTATGAGCATATCCACGATCCATATTAGTTCCAAAGGGTCTAGCAACCCATCATAACTTGGAAAAATTCCCCATTCACCTTTGTGTAATAAGTCTGGGCTCACCGGACACTGTCCCAAACATGAGGGTGGACAATTGGTGACAGTAGCTCGTGCCTCACATGTCCCTAGACTAGGGCTCACAATGGAATCACGGCGTACAACAAATAACCCTAAAAACATTGAAATTATGTACAAGTATAGCACTGATGATGAGCCAGCATGTCACATAGCACCTCAAATCATGGGTGCATGTGACAAAAAAAAAGGGCATAGAAACCCTTAAAAATTGACGAGAATAAAGCTTACCTTGGGAAAAGAGTACTATGCTACATTTTGCTCTGCAAACTTTTCCCAGCTTCCTTTTCAAAGCGATGGCGAGAGAATGCAAGCATGCTGTTGAGGCACACCTCTTAGCACATTCATCCCCAGTTTCTGCTCATTTATGGTGCCCATTTGGTCCCTTTTGCATGGCCCTTGCTTGTGGGCTGGCCACCCCTTTTTCTAGTATTTTTCTGGGATTTTTCCCAGCTTTACTGGCATTTTCCAATCGGCCTGTCCAGTAGCTCCAGTCGGCCTGTTTTGCAGCTCCAGTCGGCCAGCTTACCTCTACTATAAATAGTGGGTGCTGGCCGCTCATTGTTCATTCAGCCTTGTACATATTTTGCTCCCACTTATGAGACTTGTAGTGTCTCTTGCTTGGGACTGTTTTGCTTCAGTATATTCAGCATAGTTTGCTCCATCTCTCTCTCTCTCTCTTGCACTCTCTGTTCAGCACATTCTAGTGCCACTCTGCTTCCGCTCTGTGCACTCTTTCATGGTATCGGAGCTCCCGGTTTAGCAACCTCTTTGCTGCCCCAGATTCAGCACTGTTTTCAGCACCTCCTTCTCTGCATTTTCCTTCAGATCTGCAGCTCTTTCATGCTGCGTTTTCTGGACTGAACCTGGTCACTTTGCCTTTGCGTTTTTTTTTCTCTCTCGGATCTACAGCTTCCTTTGCTGCATTTTCTGGACTGAACCTGCTGGTTGCTGTGCCCTTCAGTTTGGCTTCATCAACACAGCCTTCAGGTACTGTTTGACCAGTTTTCTTCTATTCCACGTGGAGTTTGGGACATAGGCGGCCTGTTTTCTTCAGGACAGCAGGTTCCTTTGCTGCGTTTTTCCTCTCCCGTGGGTTCGCTCCTTTGCAAAGGGGGTCTTTGGTGTTGCAGACTTTGGTGGCACTCTTGGTACCTGTAGAGGACACTTCTTCATCAGAGATTGTGCGTTTTCTTGAGGAGAGCCCAAGCTACTGTCCTTGTTGTTGCCTTTCCCTCTTGCACCCTCTTACAGCATATTCTCGGGTGCTGTCCAGCCTCTTAGGGCTGCGTTTTGGTGGGAGGAAAGACCCTATATCAGCGTTTTCTGATTTGGACAGTTTTATTTTATGAGGGTTGGTCCTATTGATTGGATCAATGATGACAACTTCTTTTGTGGCTCCCGTACCACTCTCTTGTTATTTCCTTGATGAGGTAGACAAGTTGGATGGTGGTAACTTTCAGTCATGGAAGTTGCAGGTTACTTCTATTCTCAGGAAGTATGGTTTGATGGAGTTTCTCTTGTACAAGAATCGGTGCTTGCCGGACCTTGCCTCTGCGAAGGATGTGTGTCGGTGGAGGAAGACTGACGGACAGATCTATGGCTTTCTTCTCCTAAATTGTCAAGATTCGGTTCTTCAACACTTCATCTATGCTCCTGATGACGCTTCTACTTTCTATGTGTGGCAGTTGCTTTGTGACCGGTACGGTGATGCCAATGATCTGCACATGGTTTCTGCTTCTAGGTGCTATGCAGCTAGTGATCTTATGGATACTTCTTTTGGAGATGTTCCTGCAACGAAGGATAGTGGGCCAGTTTTGCTCACTGCATCTGAGGAGCTTGTTTCTCCTATTGCCTTGCCTTCAGTTTCTGTGCATGCTTCTCTTTGCCAGGATGATATCTCTGGTAATGTTTTTGAGGATGACAGTGGGCTATCTTTGCTCACAGCTTCTAAGGGGGATTTTTCTCCTATTGCTTCGCCTCCAACTCTTTCTTCGTCAACTAGTGACCAAGATGTGTTGCTGGTCCCTTTGCCTTCTATGGAGGAGCTTGCTTCTACGCTGTGTGATGCTATTGAGGAGGCTACTACTACTTCAGTTGCCATCAGTGAATGTTCCTCTTCTCCTTACTCTGTGTGAGAATTTTGGATTGTGGTCAGCTGTGTCTGTGACCATGCTTGGGACACAATGGTACTTCCAGAAATTGAAGGATTGGGATTTGGATTTGGTTGGGCCTGTGGAGTCCTGACATCAGTTTTCATAGGGGGCAGTTGAGTTCTTACATCTGGCGATGCCGACTTTCCAGGAGGGTGCTATTATACAGCATTTGGCTACTCTGGGTACAGGTTGGAGCAGATGGACTCTATTTCTTTTGAGGGTATTATCTTCTTGGAGCTACAGGCTTCTAGGGATTCCTATGACACTGTGTTTACATTTGGGTTTTGCATCGATATTTGGAGCAACACGACGCAACCTTCATGGTTGTTTTCTTCTAAAAGAGCAGTGTACCTTGTAGCTTGTTCTGTTGCTATTGTAGCTGAGTTGCTGTGGAGATTGCTTGTGGAGCTTTCATGGTACCTCTTGTTGCTGCTTTCTTTTGTCTTTGATAGAGGACGACTTCTTGGACTTCTCGGAGTATGTTCAGCATCTGGTGCTGAGAGGGGGTGTTAGCACATTCATCCCCAGTTTCTGCTCATTTATGGTGCCCATTTGGTCCCTTTTGCATGGCCCTTGCTTGTGGGCTGGCCACCCCTTTTTCTGGGATTTTTTCCAACTTTTCTAGCATTTTCCAATCAGCCTGTCCAGTAGCTCCAGTTGGCCAGTTTTGCAGCTCCAATCGGCCAGCTTACCTCTACTATAAATAGTGGGTGCTGGCCTCTCATTGTTCATTCAGTCTTGTACAGATTTTGCTCCCTCACTTATGAGACTTGTAGTGTCTCTTGCTTGGGACTGTTTTGCTGCAGTATATTCAAGATAGTTTGCTCCATATCTCTCTCTCTCTTGCACTCTCTGTTCAACACATTCTAGTGCCACTCTGCTTCCGCTCTATGCACTCTTTCAACACCCGGCCCAGAGGAGGGAGATACGTGCATCAGTTGGGTTTTGTTGGCCCCCAGCAGTTGGGCTTTTCCTAGCAAAGGAAAGGTTATGGGCTTTGAAGCCCATGAGGACAAGAAAGAGAGTCTTGGAGAAAGACGAGTTGAGGCCAAGGGCAAGAATACCCTTTCTGTCACATGCACCCTGCACTAGAGTGCTATGTGACACACTCGCTCTGCATTAGTGCACCATTCATCAGTAGGAATTACCTTTCTTTGATGAGAATAAAGTTTACCTTGGGCGATGAGTGCTATGCTACCTTTTGTTCTCCAAGCTTTTCCCAGCTTCCTTTTCACAGCGATGGCGAGAGAATGCATGCAACCTGTTGTACTACAAAGAGGCACACTTGTTGGTGCAGCAGTTGGGCTTTTTCTAGCAAAGGAAAGGTTATGGGCTTTGAAGCCCATGACGAGAGAGAGAGAGAGAGTCCTGGAGAAAGATGAGTTGAGGCCAAGGGCAAGCGGCTGCATTATACATCATCAAGGGGGAAAATGGAAATTGCTACCATGTGGGGGGGGAGTGACACGTGTCCAGCTGAGAAGCCAAAGATCAAAAAAACGTCATAGTGCTGCCTGCCATAAAAAACTGGCCCACCTACAGCCACTGAAACTGGACAAACCAAAGCTTTCCAAACAAAAGGATAGTGATAGCTGGTAATGTCCTTCACCAAGACAATCAAACATCATGTGTTCTGGTATCCTGTCCTGTGGGAAGCTTATAAAGTAGTCAAGGACCTCAACAAATATAAAGTTCCAACTGACAAGGGGTGCAGTAGTCAAGGACCTCAACAAATATAACCTTCCAATTGACAAGGGGTGCACCCATCCCTAGAGAGAACTAGGCATGCCCTCAAATTCTTTGTAATTCTTTGTTTCAATTGCTTTCAACTCTACCACCTGCCAAAAAAACTAGCTTAACAACATGGACACCTTTCAGCTGATAGGCCCTCAGAGAAGTGATCTCTCACTCTACAAAAAAGCAGAAAGCCAAAAGATATTACATTTTTTAAAATATAGTGGTCAATATAGATATCTGGGGTCCCATCTGGAAAAGATTTGAATAAGTCCCAAAGAAAGTAAGGAAACCAAACCCTAAGAAAACTATGGCTAAGACATGCCTAATAGTAAAATTACAGCAGAACTCATATGGCAATTTGGTTTGCAAGCTGCAATGTATGAAAACAGAACCAAGTTCATGTTTGCAAGGAGGAAGAACAATACCTGATAGCCTTGCGTAAGAACTTTCAGCTTTTGCTCTAACCGAACTGCTTTTTTGGTTTCCCCTTCCATATGTTTCTTAACAATCTCAAATTCATATTGTAAAGCAGATAATCGATCACTGATGCTTGCAACACTTGCGAGATTATAGACTTGTCGAGAAGGGAAGTACATCATGTCTTCTGCAAGAGCATCCCTCGACTCTGCATAGTCATCAATTGTTGCATCATCATGCCCCATCGCCAATCGCAAGAAGGCTGATTCCTCTTCAATTATGATAGCTGCCTGAAGTTAGTTAGCATAAAATATACATAAGCCACAAGACTGCATACAAGCATCAATGGATACATAAGCTCACAGAAGGGCCACCTTTTACCACACTCACACGGTTCCCATACTAGTGTATAATGACAACAAAGCACGTGTAATGCTAGAAAGCAGTCCAGCTAGTGTAGAAACATGTTAGCTGCTACAGTAAATAATAGTTGAGGACCACTGGTATGTCATGGAGCAACTGGAGTGTTAAGAAGAGGTGTGTTGGCCTAATGCACAACATTTTTTACCATCAAAATTTTAATTTTTTAAATAGCGTACCTCTCTTAGCTGCTCTTCCTCAAACTCTTCCAATGAAGGGATCACAGCCTGCACTTTGCCATTAGCAACACTTCTGCTGGACTTCTTTTTCTCTTTTCCTGATAATTCTTCTAGAGGGTATTTTATGTTGTCATGGTCCAAAAGGGCTACCATCTCTTTCTTTATTAACTCATCTGCTTGTTCCATCAAAGTAGTCCTTACACCGTCTTCAGCAAGCATCAAAGAGCTCTTCAACCATTCCACAGAGGCTTGTGGAGGTCGTGGAAGGTTTCTTCGAAGGACTTTGGACCTCCTTAGAAGAAGAGCAGCTTGTCTTGCTAATTCTTCTGCTCGATCCCTCGCAAGTTTATCCGACATATCCTCTTCTACTGCATCCACTGCCTCTGGTTCATCTGGCAGCAACTCAGGTACCACAATTTGATACTCATTTTTGGGCATAGGAAGATCTCCCAGACCAGCCCGGAGGTTCCTCCTCATCTCAGCTTGCCTTGCTTTTTCAGCCTTTGCACTCTCATATGGAGTTTCCATTCCTTCATTGATGTGGAGTTCATCCCTTATTGGTGTACCCTTAGGGGTGGCAAAGACTGGAATATCCTTGCTGGGCGTCATTCTTGCTAAAGGAGTCAAACCCATGCCACCAGAAGGTGTTTGTGCAGGTGTAGCCATTGGATTTGGAGTTTGAATCTCTTTCTTTTTGGGTGTCACTCCAGAAAAATCTGATGGATGCAGCTCTGGATTCTCCCCTCCCAGCAGAGGAGTCTGGATTTGCCTAAGCCGAGCAAGGTTTTCAGCCTCCATCATGATAGCATCACCTTTCCCTCCCGGAGTCCTCTGAGGAGTTCTAAGTGGTGTCATGCCCGTTCTAGGAGTTTGCCCATAGTTTGCAAGCAACATACGAGTGGCCCCACTACCAACCCCAAGCTCGTCATCACCCAGGAGCAAATCATTAGAATAGCCCATCTTCGCTATCTCCTCCAGCTCGCGATCTGAAATCTGGGGAGGAGGAAGCATAAGCTTAGACCTTTTGCGAACAGCTTCCGGATCATTCAACCTGTTAATTTGCATAACAGAAGCTGGGGCATCTCTGCGCTCTGCAATTTTGTTACGAGCAACATCCTGCTTCCTCAACTGTGCCTCTATGTCCACTCGTCTCTTCCCCTCCAACTCCTCAATGGTAGTTGGAAATTGAGGCTGTTCTACAAGCATTTCCTCTTGTGAGATGTCAAAAAAACCGGGAGGGGGCCTCTTCTCGAATGGAATTTCAGCATTGTAGTCAATGCCGCGTTGTTTTCTCCTCCTGTGACTCGCTTCAATGCCTGCAGCTTTAAGCTCTCTCCGTTTCTGCAGGGACGCAAGTCTCCTTGCTTCTTCAAGCTGTTTTTCCCTGGCTTTCCTCTTAGCCTTCTTTCCACGTGTATTTGCCAGCCTAGCCCTGGCTTCAGACAGCATTTCTTTCTCATCTTCATCCATGTCAACAGGATCTGGCCTTGCAGGTTTAGACTCTGGGTTTGGATCAATTTCACCTGGTTTGAGTTTCCTGGGATCATCTGAAGGTTCATAGTTCTCATCTTTAGCACAGGCTGCATCGAGCAATTTCTCATAACGCTCCAGACATTGTGCAGGCGTGCGCCCCACAATCGGAGCTATGGTTCTCCATTGTGTGGGCATCAGCTTTGCAAGGTGCAACAGCTTCTCATCCTCCTCGCGGGTCCATTCTGTCTGGAAAACAAAAGCCGAGGGCTTATCACAGAATCTCAAGGCCCATGAAGCCAATTAAACCAGAAGTAAAAATGCCTCATACCTTCTTGATGGATGGATCCAGCCATTCGTACCATCGAGCTTTGCACTGCTTTGCCGATTTCCGAACCAGTAGAGATGAAATACGGGCCCACTGATTCTTGCCGTACTTCATGACCGCTGCCTTCAAAATCTCATCTTCTGTGTTCTTCCACACGCCACCCTTTATCATGATCCTCATCTTGCCCTAGTTTTGAAACACCGCAGTAGTGACGTTGATGCTTGGGGAGGACAGCAAGTTTAGGCTTGAGCAGAAACGATGGTGACTAGCGCCTGATACCAGAGGAGGGTTTGGCAAAAACTATTTCCGAACACCTTAGGCAACACCTTGGCCAGTCAAGATTAACACGGTTAGGATTCGGCAGAGCACAAGGTTCCTGTTAAACCCTAACTCATTTCCTCCATCGTCAGGTTGATTTTGGGTTAGCAGAAGCTATGCGCAGGAAACCTTGGCCCGATACAGAGATGGCTAGAGAAGAGATAAAGAACAGAAGCTTCAGTAAGGGTTTAAGTGCACCTCACCTTGTCGACACAGAATGTACCTGTAAGAAACAGCAGAACTTTGGCGGTCCAGTTAGGGTTTCAAAGGAAACAGAAAACCCTGCATGCCTTGATCAGAGAGGCTGAGAAGGTGACATGGCATGTTAAAAATAATGCTGGTTTCACACGGGGGCTTGGATAGGCCCGGACGATACTTCATAGCTTGGGCATTAAATATTGGGCTCCCTCCTAGCTTAAAACAAAATTATGGACCCTTTAAGATCTCATGGGGATCTGTCTCTAAAGACCAAGATATACAAAAGGGATGGGGTGAGCACTCACTTAGTTGGGGTTGTGCCCACAATGTTCCACTTAGTCCATCTTATCACTCACAATAGTCACTTAGTCCGTCTCATCACATATAATGCCTATGAAGTTTGCACTAGTTACCCATCACCCAAAAAATGCTCGCAAACCCCATAAGCGTTGACCACCACGCACCTATTCACTCATGCTGCTTTCGTCATGCGTGGTTATAGTCCACTCCCTATGCATGGTCACACATGTTGTCAACCATATAGAACATGTAAATACAAATGATTTGCTCACAGAAAACCTGCAAACTATATACAATGGACCTGCAACACTGTTTTTTTTTCCTCTTGGGTATCCCAGCAGTATCGCCCTTGCCTTCCCAAGTTTGGAGAAGTAATTCACGCTAGACATGTTGTGAAAATGTAATAATCAATTGTAAATACTTGAACAAGCAAGGTCTATGTAAAGAAAAAGTTAGATGAGTGAATGTGCATCTTGCTTTAGTCTCTCCCTAATCAAGAGGAAACAAGACTAACACCATACTAATCAAAGCACTAGACCATCCCGCTCTCTCTAAATCATGGTTAAAATGATGCTAAACAAGGTTAAAGCAAATGCTAATGATGCAAAGGGCCAAGATTAGGGCCAAAACAAGTTGTGCCCATCTCATTCCATCTGTGGGTAAACAAGGTCAACAATACAAGAGCCAAGATTAGGGTTAAAACAAGTTGTGTCCATTTCATTCCATCCATAGGTAGTTATACAAAAAAGGTAGGGTTAGGTTAACCCTCAAGTACCCTTGGGTACTCGGACCCTCATGCTTCCAACTCAACAAGAAAGAGCCAGTCCTCACAGCAATGCACAATTCCACATGTGGAGTAGACCTAGCACACAGAGGAGCAAGGGTTAAATGAATGCATATGTGCCCACAAAGATTTCTTGATGGAGACACTTAAAGCCATGAAAATACGAGGAGCAGTATGGAAGATAGAGAAGAGTGGTGTGATTTTAGTAAAAAAGAGGGAAAGGGGTTTTCCAAAAAAAAAAGGGGGGGGGGGACATGATTTATTTTTTATATTTTATAGGGATAGGATTTATTTTTTAAAATTTTTGTATTGTCTCGACGCTGGCTGCTCTCTGCATGATAACTACTCGAGGCGGTAAATGGCGGTGCTTGGTATTAAAATGGCCATTGTTTGGGCAAAGTGGGCTGGGCGGGGCGGGGCGGGGCTGGGCGGGGCGGGCAGCTCGTGGCCCAAAGGCAGTTGTGGGAAGGTCTCAAACCATCCCCCTCTCTCTAAAAGCATGGTTAAAATGATGCAAAACAAAATGCTAATCACTAGACAATACTTATGATGCCAAGAGCCAAGATTAGGGCCAAAACAGCTTGTGTTCATTTCATTTCATCCATGGGTATTAATACACAGATATTGTAGGTCAGGGTGTTCTCAATTGATTAAGGCCAAGACAAGCTGTGTTCGTTTCATTTCATCCATGGGTATTGATACAGAAATTGTAGGGTTAGGAAGTTCGCATTCAACCCTAATCATAACCATGAACCCACATTTGTCCACCCAAATTATACCAAAAGAGTCCTAAACACTATCTAAATGAGACCCATTGAGGCCATCTACACTTATAATTATGTAGATAAGTGGCTATGTAATATTATAATATATCAACACCAGTAATGAGAGTTGCACTTATTAGATGTTTCTGGGCACACATGAGAAATTTTACTTTTTATGAATTAAAACTAAAATCCATTTGGGCGACAAAAAAATGGGGATTTAAATATGCAAGTCAAAAGATACTGGCAACATATCAGCAAAGATGAAGATGGCCAAATTTGGTGTAATAATCACAAAATTTCAACTATCATAGTCAAATCTGATAAGATCACTTTCAAGCTTAACTAGTTGTTCAAACATAGGCAACCTCTTTGAAATAGAATTATAGTGTTAAAAATGAAGAAAAAAGTTTAATTATGGCAAACTTTGAAAACCATTTCTCCTTAGATGAATGAACAAAAACGATGGTATGAATGGGTTAGGGACACAACTAAGAATGGCCTTTGTATTTTAACACGTACTTTTCAAATCTATATTTTAACATGTACTTTTCAGGAATGGCCTTTATATTTTAACATATACTTTTTAAAATTATAATGGCAAGAAAGATGCACACATTGTAATTTCTGAGCTACTATTTGGGGGATAAATTCTCCAATTGTGAAAAAATCAAGTGCCCTACGAACCATCTAGTGGAGAGAACTATGGTGGAACGTCACAAGAATAGTCATCACAAAATCAAGTGTCCTACTAACCATCTAGTGGACAGTGTTGGTTATGATGGAATGTCACCAAGAATAGTCATCACAAAATCAAGTGTCCTACTAACCATCTAGTGGTGGACAATGTTGGTTATGATGGAATGTCACCAAGAATAGCTATTACAAACCCCAAACTTGGAAATCTTTTAAGAAGTTGATCAAAAATGATTTTCTTCCACCATAATAAATACAAGGCTAGGGCTAGGCAATAGTGAGACATCTTATACCAGTTCGAGAAAGAGTGGATGTCCACCTATGTTGATAGATTTTGATAAACTCTTCTTTAACTCCAAGCCATAGACAAGGTATGAGAAGGAGCAAAAGAGGAGTAAATAGACTTAGACAAGGTCCATGAGAAGAAGAAAAAGAGGAATAGTAGGACTTAGACCCACTATTAGCACCAAAGTAAATATGTTCCATTCACATTCTGTTAGCTCTGCCATTTTGTTAGCATGAATTGTGAGAGGGAAATCTTCAAACGAAGCAAAGAATTTCGAACATGAAGTGAGCAAATAGAAAAAAATCGAGATTCTTTTTAAATAAATTCGATAAACCCAAGGGCAACGACAATGACAATAAGCCTAACAAAGGGGACTCCAAGCTTTGTGTCATTCAATGTTACAGGTGCAACAACCATATATGGCAAAGCTACATAGGGTTGAGGTTGATTGAGATCAAAGAGGATGACATTCAAGCAAGAGCGTAACGAGATGATCATGAGTATTTTGACTATGAATGTAAAAAAAAATCTCATTATCTTTTGAGAATGAAAGGAACTATTAATGGTAAAGATGTTACTATTCTAAATGATCACACATGACTTCATTTCTGAAAGAACTATTTCGGAGATATCATAGGGCAGAGAGTGTTCCAAGCTGGATTATGGTGTTTGACAGTTCTTTAAGGTGCATGGCAAATGGCTAGGGAATGTCATGTATGTCAATGCCTAGGCCAGCTTGTAGCAAGAAATGTGATGTCTCACATTCACATTCACATCCATACATCCATATCCACATTCCACATCCTCATTCACATTCACATACATCCACATCCACATTCCATATCTACATCCATATCCCCATTCACACATCCACATTCATATTCACATACATCCACATTCACATTCCATATCTACATCCATATCCCCATTCACACATCCACATTCACATTCACATACACATACATCCACATTCACACATACATCCACATTCACATTCACATCCAGACATCCATATTCACATTCCACATCCTTATTCACATTCACATTCACATACACATACATCCACATTCACATTCACATCCAGACATCCATATCCACATTCACATTCACATCCAGACATCCATATCCACATTCCACATCCTTATTCACATTTACATACATCCACATCCACATTCCATATCCACATTCACACATCCACATTCACATTCACATACATCCACATTCACATTCTCATTCATACATCCATATCCACATTCCACATCTACATCATTTCTTTCACATACATATAACTACATCTACATCATTTCTTTCACATACATATAACTACATCTATTCTTTCACATACATACATCTCCATCTATTCCTCGTTCATTTTCATCTAATTGATTCGTTTCACATCCTCATATCTATTTATAGAATACAAGAGAATTCTTATTTTCGATATAAGATTTCTTTACGCATTTATTTATGCATAATTCCATTTTAAGGAGACTAACACTTCCGAAATAAAAATCAATCTTTTATGCATCTTCCTATGCATAAATTCATTTTAAATGAGAATGACACTTTTGAATAGAAAATCAATTCTTTAATGCATCTTCCTATGCATAAAATCAAAATTAACGAAAATAACTCTTTTGAACTAAAAATAGATTTCTTTATGCATCTTTCTATGCATAAATCCAATTTAGTAGGAATTACACTTTTAGAATAAAAGAATTTTTCTTATGCATCCTATTTATGCATAAAATCATTTATGATGAAAATCACTCTTTTAATATAAAAAATATCTTTTATGCATCTAATTTATGCATAAAATCATTTATGATGAAAATCACTCTTTTAATATACAAGAATTTCTTTTATGCATCTAATTTATGCATAAAATCATTTATGATGAAAGTAACACTTTTATAAAAAAATAATCTTTTATGCATGAAAATCAAATATGATAAAAGTAACACTTTTATAATAAAATAATAATCTTTTATGCATACCTTTATGCATGAAAATCAAATATGATAAAAGTAACACTTTTACAATAAAATAATAATCTTTTATGCATACCTCTATGCATGAAAATCAAATATGATAAAAGTAACACTTTTATAATAAAATAATAATCTTTTATGCATACCTCCATGCATGAAAATCAAATATGATAAAAGTAACACTTTTATAATAAAAGAAAATTATTTCTTTATGCGTAAAAATCTATTTTGATGAAAGTAACACTTTCATAATAAAAGAAAATTATTCCTTTATGCATAAGAATAATAATAATCAATATGCATCTTCTATGCATGAAAATGACACTTTTAGAGTATAGAATTGATAGGAATTACTCTTTTAGCATAATAAAAGATAATTCTTATTTCCAAAAATTTCGCCATAACCTCCTTTGTATGGCTGACCATTTTTTAATTTTTCCTACTTAATTTTATCTTAAAAATTAACTCTAATTGATTTAAAGTAATCTATACTAATCAAAATTCACTTATAAAAGAGAAAACATTATAAAAAGTTTAATTCCATCAATTTTCACTTAACTAGGATAAAGAAGGGTTGATTCTAAGCAGAGAGAGGAGAAAAGCCTTTCGATCAAGGCATTAAATTTCCTTTGGCTTGATGGTTTGAGGGTTCAACTCTTGTTTGTAACAAGAGTGGCCACCAATGTTTGGAAGAGGAAAATGTCAAAAACTAGTGAATTATTAATAAATTCACAGTTCTTGGCTTGGGAGGAGCAAAGTAACAGTGCATAAAACACTATTATGTTTCAACAAAAGGGAGGGCTTCTATTTATAGGAAAAAGTGAACCTCTAACCAAGCCAACTGATTCTAGAATTTTCCAGATCAGTTTGGTCAATTTTTGATCATTTTTGGGTCAGTTTTGGTCACTTTTTGGATCTAGTTGAAACAGGAGAGAGGAGAGATGAAACAGGAGAGAGGAGAGATGAAAATATCTCATTATTTGGGAGTTTAAAACTCATTCAAGCATGTGAAATAGGCGCCCTCTTCATGAGGGGAATTCCCCCATGCAGAGGTGTCAAAAATGCATCATTTCACCTAAATATCTCTCTTTTTTAACTATTAACCTTGTCCTTTGTCAACTCTTCATCTTATGTGAGTATTTACTCATTTTTGGGAGATTTTTCTTTTATTTCTTCATTTATCTCCTCCCTACATTTGGATGAATCTTATTGGTCCATAGGAACCTTAATTTAAAATTTCGAAAAAATCTTCACCCCTAGGATAATCCCTCTTGAACAGATTATACTTAATTTCTAATGCACCTTCTGAAAATCTTTTTGAACTTCTGTTTCAGGGAAACTTATTTTAATAAGATGAGGTATTTTTTATCCAAAAATATTTAAAATCTGAATATTATCTCTCTAGAATATTTTCTCTCTCTAGGCAAAAACAGGCAAAAACAAGATCTTTTATATTTCTGAAGAGGGGAATGAATTACAGGGGAAGATACTGGACATCATGAGGGCTGGGGGGAGGAATCTTACATTCTACCCCACTTAAAAAACGCGAGATGTCCTCATCTCGCAGGTGGAGTATGATCTTTTTCATCTACTTCTTCTTCTTCAATCACTTCCAGCGTTACTGCTTTGGAAGTGGACGGCCGATTTGGGAACAACTCTCTTTGACTTCCCCTATTCTGAGGTGGAGGTCTTGCATAACTTTGGGTTGAAACTGCAGGTTGGATAGAGGGTCTACCTATGGGACTTCCCTGATTTTGGCGGATAGAATCGTGATTACTCTGGACGGAAGGGGCTGGAGTCTGGAATCTTGATCCCTAATTTCCCTGCCCTGAAAACCTTGATCCAAAAAGGAGTTGGGCAATCCATACTGCGATGTCCAAATCCTTGACAGTTATAGCATTTCATTCTCTTGTTCAAGGGTGGAACTTCTGAAGTTGAAATCCAGGGAATTGAGTTTCGGAAAAAGGACATTTCTTCCATTCTGGAACTTCCCATATCCTGGGTTTGACCCTGATATCTCTTAGGCGGAGGAAGGTTGGAATCACCTTATGGGAATAAAAACCTTTTGAAAGGTGATGGTGCTGGCTTTGGTGAGACTTTGACATCAAAGGCTTTGGCGAAATCCTTCGCCATCCGAACTGCTTCGGCCATGGAAATAGGTTTGGCATTTTTGACTAAAGTATCTAATGGTTCGTTCATTTTCCGAATGAACCTGGCCATCAGCTGCTCTTCATCCAATTGAGGGGAATATTTAAGGAGAAGTGCAAAAGCCTGATGATACTCTTCAATTTTTCGGGTTTCCTGCTTTAGTTCCAAGAGCTCATTCATCTTAGTTTCAAGAAAGCCTGGGGGACAAAACCTCTTTCTGAGGTAAGCCTTGAGATCGGTCCAGGTTTGGGTATTTCGGTCGAGACGGTTTGTCTCGCAGTGGTTTCTCCATGCCACTCTAGCTGTCTCCACTATCTTTAGCCTTGCAAGAGCCATTTTGCTCTTCTCATTGTACCCAGTGACATCGAAGTATTCTTCCATTGATTCGATCCACTTCTCCACAGTCTCGCCCAAGTTTTCCCCTTCACCTTTGAAAGGTCCAAGCTGCGAACTATAAAGAGTTTTACGAACATCCAGGTCGAGCTCTTCTTCATCGAGTTGGGGATTAACATTTCTACCACGACGACCTAGATCCATGTTCCTATCAATACAAAAATTCTTGTTAAGTCTCTTTATTTATGATTCAATCCGAATTTTGATTCAACTGATTCCGGGGTTCTCTAAATAGGTCGGCTCCCCACAGAATCAAGGGATAAAGATACTCATATAGAACGCATTATCAGTTATATTAATAATTCATTCAGAATATCTCATTCATATCTTTAACACAGTAATGGTCCATTAGACTAAATTTTTCCATCTGAACAGTCCTCCATAGGGATTTCAATTTTTCAGATTTTTATCATCCCTTAACTTGATCCACTGATCAAAAGTTAACAGTAGTAATCTGGCATCACAATCCACTAATATGATAGTGATTGGCTGAAGTCATTAACTTCATTCTAGCTACGAACATTATCACAGGGACTCGTCCCATTCATCCTCATTGCGGTTTCGCTTAGCTTATTCAATTTTCAGGGATCATCATTTTTCAATCAGAATCCAAATCAACTCATTAGTTCTCAACCAGAATTAAAAAATCATATCAACCACATTCGAATTCATCAACTGGATAGCATTAATGCTTATAATTTCAAGTCTTAGATTTACTCGTATATACAGCCAGTAAAGAGCTGTAGTTATACCCTCGGTATATACGGGTAGTCACGGTCCTTGGAATTATAAGGTAAATACTATCATGTCTAGGCCTCAAGCAAGTCAGGGTTTCATACAATTGTGGTACTTCCACCTGAAGACCGAATTACCAAATTACGAATTTCAGTTTGAATATCAAATTGTATGAAATTTTTATCACACAATTACAACCTTTTTGTGCTTCTTGATAAATTTTTGACATATTTGGCTTCTCGGTTGATCCTCATTAGCCAAATGGCTCTGATACCAACTGTAAGATCCCTGTCCCCACCGCGCAACGGATTCGGGGTGCTAGCAGCGGAAGTAGTACATCTTGCGTGGGGCAGGGTCCCACACTCGGGGCCTTGCCCACGGATATCCGGACAGGTGACTAATTCCTCGATTCTTCCAAACCGAACTTGGAAAAACTTCTCTTGCCCGGAAAGCACGGGCGATTCCACCAGGATAGCTTTTCCCTAACGTAGTCAAAAGCCTTACTTAACTGAACTGATCTGACCGAACTCGTAAGTTCCATAGTCAGATTCAAGGGACAGATTGCACTTGGATCATAGAGACCAACGCTTTTTTCCTCACCGAGAGGCACAGCCGTTGATCCTTTTTCCATAGAACAATTTTTGTCCGGGATTTACTTCATCTATCGAACTAAACAGTCTCGATTTACGGATCCACCAGTCCAGCCTAACCCCATCCAGTCCCATGGGTTAGCCAATCGCCCAACCACTGTAGTGATGGGATCCAATTAGGAATTTGGTTAGGTTTTGTCCCGGGTACCAAGGAAAAGAGTTCCCAGGCCCCCTAGTCGGAAGTTCATGCAAACATAAAACTAGTCACACCACTTACGCACCCAATATGAAATTGCCTTTTTCTCAGCATCAGCTAACTTTAAAACAATCCTTTAATGAAACCATTATGTCATTGATCACTATCCTTAAAATCTCTGGTTGAATCCATATTTCTAATCATTCATTCATCGGTGTACTTATGGCATCATTGGCAACCAGAACGCTCACCACCTGTTCACTAAGGGACCTTTTCGATAGTTCTTAGCTCATAGTAACCGACAATATATTCACATAACAAAATGGAATCTCCGTGGAAGATCAGCAAGATCAACCAACAGATCCATATAAAAGAGCCATGGACTCATCCGTTGAGGACCAGCAAGGTCAATCAACCAGATCCATGCCCGGTTTCAGAAAACAACTCTTACTCCTTATTCCAATATCTTCCACGACGCACGTGTGGGTATCTTCGGCGACCCAGAGCCCGAGCACCGTATGGTCAGCACCCTCTAAGATCCTTCGCAGGTCACCTAGCGCTTCACTCATAGGCCGCTTCCTTGGTCCCTCATCCACCGTACCGGAAGCTCACCATTTAAATCGAACCGAGGCTGGTCAAGACCTCGGCCGACCTTGCTACGCGAGACGTCCTCCATTGACTCTCCGTCAGCTGTTGCAACTTTATCAGGTAGGTCTCTACGACCACATACTCAAGCCAGTCAAAATGCTTCCCCAGCATCTTTGACATAAAACAGTCATTTTTTTGCAAACAGTTTACAAATACAGTTTCTATATTGAACTCTCGTCATTCCACATTATTCCATATCAATCCATATTACTTAATCCAATTCCAAATCATATGTGTATCCATTCTTGACCAGATACATCATTTTCCATCCCATCACATCGGATTCATTCACTTCACATAACATCCATTCCTATCTTTCTTAATTGAAAAAATGTCTCATCACATCCATTTCTCATTATATCTCATTCGTTCAGATCTTATATTATTCATTCACATTCTGATGATTCACATGACATCTCATCTCATCCATTCGCTCATATCGACTTCATATCCATTCACATTCATATTTGCATTCATTATTCCACACACACATCCACATTCGTACATCCACATTCGTACATCCACATTCACATCTACATTTATACATCCATTTTCACATCCACATTCATACATCCACATTCATACATCCACATCCAAATCCACATTCATACATCCACATCCACATCTACATTCATACATCCACATTCACATTCACATTCACATCCATACATCCATATCCACATTCCACATCCTCATTCACATTCACATACATCCACATCCACATTTCATATCTACATCCATATCCCCATTCACACATCCACATTCATATTCACATACATCCACATTCACATTCCATATCTACATCCATATCCCCATTCACACATCCACATTCACATTCACATACATCCACATTCACATTCACATCCAGACATCCATATCCACATTCCACATCCTTATTCACATTTACATACATCCACATCCACATTCCATATCTACATCCATATCCACATTCACATTCACATACATCCACATTCACATTCACATTCTCATTCATACATCCATATCCACATTCCACATCTACATCATTTCTTTCACATACATATAACTACATCTATTCTTTCACATACATACATCTCCATCTATTCCTCGTTCATTTTCATCTAATTGATTCGTTTCACATCCTCATATCTATTTATAGAATACAAGAGAATTCTTATTTTCGATATAAGATTTCTTTACGCATTTATTTATGCATAAATTCCATTTTAAGGAGACTAACACTTTCGAAATAAAAATCAATCTTTTATGCATCTTCCTATGCATAAATTCATTTTAAATGAGAATGACACTTTTGAATAGAAAATCAATTCTTTAATGCATCTTCCTATGCATAAAATCAAAATTGACGAAAATAACTCTTTTGAACTAAAAATAGATTTCTTTATGCATCTTTCTATGCATAAATCCAATTTAGTAGGAATTACACTTTTAGAATAAAAGAATTTTTCTTATGCATCCTATTTATGCATAAAATCATTTATGATGAAAATCACTCTTTTAATATAAAAAAATATCTTTTATGCATCTAATTTATGCATAAAATCATTTATGATGAAAATCACTCTTTTAATATACAAGAATTTCTTTTATGCATTTAATTTATGCATAAAATCATTTATGATGAAAGTAACACTTTTATAAAAAAAATAATCTTTTATGCATGAAAATCAAATATGATAAAAGTAACACTTTTATAATAAAATAATAATCTTTTATGCATACCTTTATGCATGAAAATCAAATATGATAAAAGTAACACTTTTACAATAAAATAATAATCTTTTATGCATACCTCTATGCACGAAAATCAAATATGATAAAAGTAACACTTTTATAATAAAATAATAATCTTTTATGCATACCTCTATGCATGAAAATCAAATATGATAAAAGTAACACTTTTATAATAAAAGAAAATTATTCCTTTATGCGTAAAAATCTATTTTGATGAAAGTAACACTTTCATAATAAAAGAAAATTATTCCTTTATGCATAAGAATAATAATAATCAATATGCATCTTCTATGCATGAAAATGGCACTTTTAGAGTATAGAATTGATAGAAATTACTCTTTTAGCATAATAAACGATAACTCTTATTTCCAAAAATTTTGCCATAATCTCCTTTGTATGGCTGACCATTTTTTAATTTTTTCTACTTAATTTTGTCTTAAAAATTAACTCTAATTGATTTAAAGTAATCTATACTAATCAAAATTCTAATTGATTAACTCTAATTGATTTAAAGTAATCTATACTAATCAAAATTCACTTATAAAAGAGAAAACATTATAAAAAGTTTAATTCCATCAATTTTCACTTAACTAGGATAAAGAAGGGTTGATTCTAAGAAGAGAGAGGGGAAAAGCCTTTCGATCAAGGCATAACATCCATTTATCACTTCAAACAATCATAAACATTAGAAAAACATAAAATCAATAAAGAAAAATACAAGAATCTCTACTTACATAATTTCTTGGAGCTTTCCTTTGGCTTGATGGTTTGAGGGTTCAACTCTTGTTTGTAACAAGAGTGGCCGCCAATCTTTGGAAGAGGGAAATGTCAAAAACTAGTGAATTATTAATAAATTCACAGTTCTTGGCTTAATCAGATAATCAGAGTCAGCTCTCTGAGTCAGATGTCTGAATTAGCTGCTTGAGTCAACTATTGACTTAGTTGTCTGAATTAGCTGCGGACTCAGCTGTTGGAATCAAATTTTGTTCCACGTTTATTCTCATGCATATCTAATTCTGGGAGTGCTCAGTTCTCAGAGTTGGCTATCTATCTACATTAGTTGGCTTAATCAGATAATCAGAACCAGCTCTCTGAGTCAGCTGTTTGGGTCAGCTGTCTGAATTAGCTGCCTGAGTCAACTATCGACTTAGTTTTCTGAATTAGCTGTCGAACTTAGCTGTTGGAATCAGATTTTGTTCCACATTTATTCTCATGCATATCTAATTCTAGGAGTGCTCATTACATAAACATTTGGGATTAATCTTTACATTAATCATTTATTTCTTATGAAGGGACTAGACACTGCCTCTCTGAGGTAAGACCTTCCCTAATGGCCACCAAGATAGATAAATTTAAAGGAACGAGCTTTCATACATGGCAAACTTAGATCAAATTTACATTAATGAGAAAGGGGTTGTGGACACTCAGAAGGAGAAAAAGTCTAACATGAGGGAGGGAGAAGCATTGTGGGTTAGTAAGGATGAAAAAGCTCTTGCCATCATAGCATTGGGCTTAAGTGATCAGTTTATCCATCACATAAATGGAAGAAACACTTCAAATGAATCTTGGGAAGAGTTCGACACATTGTTTAGTGCTCAAGCTAAGAGCTCCAAGATCAACCTTCTAATTCAATTCTTTAAACTTAAGTTAAACAAGGGAGAGCCCACACACGCATGAATCATACAAGGGAGAGCCCACGAGCCCACACACGCATGAATCATACAAGCATAGAAGAGGCACAAATGCTAGAATGCTCTCTCTCAATATCTCTCAAGACACAAAAAAGAGCTCTCAATAGCATAAAGGGGGATTGTGTTTTTTCATTATGAGAAAATACCTTATATACATTTGGCCCTTATTCACACTTGGGCACCCAAATCTTACTTAACTAAGACCTGGGGTGGCTAATATCTCATAATGTACAACTTTTATAGTGCCTTTTCATGACACTTATTAATGTCCTCAATTGGAGGAGCATACTTGTTAATCCAAAATGGGATTAACATCCCCCCTTACCTGATGTAGGTTCTATCCTCATCAGAACCTATTATCGAGGTCGAAAGACCTGGTCATCACTGAACTCATGACGGGTAGAAGTTTCGGCGTGACTGAAGCTTTTTTAGGGTTCTTCTGAATGGTGAGTGTGAACGCCAGAACCCTGTGTCCACCAAGTCTTCGAATGTGACAAGCATGTATGCAAGAAGACACCGCAGACGATGATAATACAACATCATATCCCTGTCAGATGGGCCTTGATTCATGTCAAATTGCAATTGTTCAGCTTCATATCCATTATAGGGCTCTTTGGGTTGATCAATCAGGACCACGAGCAATTTTAAAAATTGAACACTGGCCACGATTGCTGGGTCCAGGATACGGCGCCATGCCTGTATCCAAGTGAGCATCTGTTTTCTTTGCTCTCGTATTTCTGTAAAGGTTGTTGGCATGAAGACTGGGAAATTGTAACAAAGATGGGAGTCGTGCTGCTTGGCCTCTTGAAACTCCAGTGGAGTCCATCTTCTCTTTAGTGGCATGTATAATTGGTCAACTCACTGAGTTGGTGGTGCGCACATATAGACTTGGCTAATTTTGTCAGCCGTGCCACATTAGACCACAATGTACCCTCTTCTAAGTTTGGGCGAGGTGCTCATAGAGGGTACGGTACATAAGGATGTTTTGTCGATGTGACCTCGGAGTAGGCCTCGGGTAGAATTCTTTGAGTTGGCTCAAATGGTGTTATTTGCATTAACACCTTGAACATCAGCTTCGGCTTTAGCAATGGATTGCAAGCTCGAATGAAGCCTTCATATTCTGCACCAGACAATGACTACAAAATTGTATCTTCAGTAAAAGCTTCAAGATTGTCTTGGGGAATAGTATAGAGTACCTCCTGAGGTTGCCGTTGGTGGGGAGACGGGTGAGGTGCCAGTATCTCCTTAGGGGTGAGAGGGTTAGTGGGAAAATCTATATGTTGAGGAGTGAGTGAAAAAGATGCAGTCGGCTCGTGACTTGTTAGTAGGTGGGGCATTAGGATAGGGATTAAGTAGTTTACTAGCAACATTAGAATATATGGGGTAAGTGGAGATGGAAGATGAAGATGGTGCCTCTTTCTGACCATGACCTGAGCTGGGTGGTCGGTGGCTAGGTTTGTGAGATTTCATAAACTCTTCAAGGTCAGGGATATCTTCAGGATTTATGTTAGGATATTCAATATGGGTGGCATCAAAAGTGTAAAATACACTGGTTAACATGGATTCTAAGTTTTTGTAGATATTAGAGCATAGTTTCAGAATTCCAAAAGGGTGATATAAAGAAGACTCACATAAGTTTAAATGTTGGTGAGTATTGTAGACTTCGAGCCACCCATGGCTTATAATCCATTGATAACTTTGTGCTACCACCTCGTAGTTGGCCGGTGTCTTGGGAATATCATCTGGGATAAACAAGTCTAATTTGTCAACAATGTTGTCCAGAATTTCAGAGTTTTGTAGTACCTGACATCAACTACAAAGGTTTAACACAATAGGGTGTAATGGATAAAAGTAGATATCCTATGGATTAGTTAATACTATTTATCTCCGAAAAAATTCCATTATAATAGTGGGGTCAGCATCACGCTTAGTATTCTGCTTAATAAGGGTGTTCACCTAGGCCTAGGTCCTCAGACAGATTTATATCACATTGAAGTAAGGAGAGGGTTAGTGTAGACAAAAATAGAGTAAGAGTTTGAGGAGGGGCACAAGGGGTTATTGGTGGCAAAAACTGACCTATCTCCGAGGCTCACTCAAGGAGTAGGTGTATCTTCCACTGATGGAATTTGCCTATAACAGTTCTAAACATACGGCTATAGGTTTTAGTTCGTTCATGCTTATGTATGGGTATCAACCCAGGGCACCTATTAATGTCGGTCTTAAGGACATTGAGCTTAATGCATCGAGGGATTTCTTGCGTGATATGAAAGAAATGCTGATCAAAGCTTAGGATTCTATCAGGAGTGCTCAAGATAGAGCACGGTTTTATGCTGATAGAGGACGCTCATCTCCATTTTTTGAACCAGGAGCGTTGGTTTATTTAAAAATTCCTAAAGACTCTCAGACTTTATCAACGAGAAAATGCTCGAAATTATCTCCTAGATATTGTGGTCCATTTTGAGTTATACGTCGAATTGGCACAGTTGCGTATGAACTAAAATTGCCTCCACATGTTAGAGTTCATCCAGTCTTTCATGTCAGTAGATTGAAAGAGAAGCTGGGAGGTGAGGATAACACAGTTACTCCTCAAGAACTCGTTGAAGTTGAAGATTTATCTTATGTTCCACATGAACCTGAAAAGGTACTTGGATTCAGGGAAAGGAAATTTCGTAGTCGACTAATCCCTGAGGTTAAAATTATGTGGAAAGATAGGGAAATAGAGGATTCGACTTGGGAGTTGATTGAGAATGTTCAACGCAGATTTCCTTCTTTTCATTGCAAGAGTGCAATGTTTTGAGAGAGGGGAAGTATGTTATGTGCACATTATATGTGCATATAATGTGCACATTATATGTGCATATACTAGGAGGCTAACCCACATTAAGGCTTGTGAGCATGGGAGCATAGGAACAAGCTTTAGTGGAGCATGGGTTAGGACTAACCTTAAGGGTTAAGGTTAGGGTCAGGCATCCAAGGGTCACACATGGGAAATGGAGAGTCAAGAGTCACTTGAGGGCCCTCCTATATAATAGGGGCATGGGGCACACTCAAAGGATGTTCTCTTGTGTTGTAGAGGATTATGTCTACATTCTTGCCATTTCACAATAGAGCTGAGTGCTATTGGATTGGAGTCATACCTCTTGGTGGTATGGGACACCAAGGTTAAGGTATGTGGTACTTCATTATAATTCATGTGTGCAACCCTTGGGCTCGGGGGTGGTTGGGTGGTAGAGTTTATGCTTGATTTATGCATGTTGATTATTTAGAGAGATCTTAGGGTTTTAACAGATATGGTCCTTCTTTATAGCACTAAAAATCACAAAAAGAAGCTTAAATATAGAGGAATAGGACCATTCTTAGTAACTAAAATAATCCCACATGGTGTTGTACACATCAAAACACTTGATGGCATAGAGATGGTGGGTTATTTTAATGGTGGCAAATAATCCCACACGGTGTTGTACACATCAAAACACTTGATGGCATAGAGATGGTGTGTTATTTTAATGGTGGCAAATTGCGATGCTACTATGGACTGCTCATGCAAAATGCCTTAAAGGAAATTCACCTAAAAAATGAGGAAAACAAAAACAAAACAAGATGAAAAAGGAAGCACAAAAGAAAGCCAAGGAAAGGCAAGCAAAACTTAGAGGGAAGCAAATCTATGTGAATATGGCTCACGTAGTTGAGCTTGAGAAAGAGGACTGGGAAGTCAAACCTGCATGTTTATGGTTAGGAATAACCACACACCGACAAGATTTACCCAAAAGTTAGCACTAGTACACACCGGTGCTAATTATAACTTGATGTCCTATGACACATGGGACTCTCTAGGTTTACTCCACACCCGAGCCATAGTCACTACAATTGCTTCAACTTCTGTCAAATACCTAGGTGTTATTACAGTTCTATTTCACAATGGGAATAATCCCTTGGAAGGAAATTTCTATGTCATGCCTATAGGGATAATGCAAGAAGAAATCCTCCTTGGAAGAGAGTGGATGGGCCACAATGGGTGTCACATAGAATAGGAAGTAAGGATGGCCACACTACAACTTGCCCCGCAGGACAAGTTATCATCCTTATGATAGTTGAAGAGCCGCAACCAGCGAACTCCACTACAGCAAGGCATATCATCCTCATCCGCAATCCCAGCCCCCAAGATGATTAAAAAAGATAAGATTATACCACCAAAAAAGAGGCAGATCCTGTACCATGAACCCAACATCGTCAAGTCCATTTCCAATAAAGCCTCATTAGCGATGAACTCCACATCACGCCAAGCTTCACCAATGTCACCTGCTAACCCTACTAGCATTACTAACACTACTAATTGCCAGCTAGGTACTACCTCGAACCACTCCTGTAGTACGAACCCCGCCAACCGAAGATGTGGATCCCCAAAAGATCCCAACTCCCCTCCCAAGCCTTGAAGAAACCTAAGGCCAAGGCACATAGATTCACCACCAATAGAACCAAACGTTGCCCTCTGCCATGGCAGCAACTATAAACCCAGGAGGTCTAGAAGAATATCCAAACAAGGAAAACATCGAAGCAAAGGCATTGGAAAAGCCCACCTTGTCGTCAAGCCATAGCCACTCAAAGATACCCGAGTACCTACAAACCCACTGTACCGCACAACTTACAATGGTGGCCAAAGTTAGGAATAGATGTTACCACTCAGACTCTACCAAATAGGGCAAAGGGAAAGTACAGAAGGATGCCATGGACATGAGTAATACAATAAATGATTTCATCACTGATATACCCTCAACCTCGGCAACCCCACCTACCCTCATCATGCGACTCCCCCAAGGTTCACCTCTACCCAGCATCCCATCCCCCCAGACCCTAACTATCGAGTCACCCCCGACCAAGTTGTGGGGCATGGTAGGAGGACAAGTTACAAACCTCGCCAAAACCCAATTGGACCCGACTTGTAGCCATGCAAATTGGGCAAGGAGTCAGTACAAAACCCACCAATGGGGTGATGACCAGCTAGTCAAGGGGCACAAAACTTGTAAATATGGTGCCAAAAAAAGAGAGGGTAAAAGAATGGCCATTCACTCATGATAGCCATGGTTCTTCACTTGTGCTGGCCACAACCGTTCACTCATGCTAGCCACAGCCATTCATTCTCTGTTATCCACTGCCGTTCCTCTGTACAAGCCAAAGTCATTCCTCCCGCCTTCTATGTAAACATGGCCATACCACTTCAGACACATGGCTGTTCCTCCCGCCTTCTGTGCAGACACAATCATACTACTTCAGAGACATGGGTGTACCATGTCCGAGCCATGAGTGTAGCTTCCCAGAAAATATATATAAGGACCCACCCTCCCTCAATTTTCTCACTTTTCTTCTTGCTCTCTAGCCAAACTATTGCCTTTTTTTCTCTTGAATCTCAGCAGCATCTTGCCCTCCTATTGTGCATGACACCTCTTCTAGGGCCCCACGGCCAAGGATGGCACGGAGAGGCACAACATCACCCGCCAAGAGTTGGTGATGCCAGCACGGGTGCTCTCTTTTCTCCTCACCACCTATGGGGGTGGACTGCTTCAACCGTTACAACCTCTCCACCCTTGCCTGAGTTCATTAAGGAGTGCTTGTACACTCAAGAGGAAGCCAAGTTTGCCCAATCCAAATTCTCCCTCGCTTGGCCGGAAGCCCAGGAGATGCAGAGAATTGTTCAAGCCGCCCAAGATGGTCGAGAACACCTCCACACCTTGTTACAAGAAAAAATGATGGCGCAGAAGGATGAGCAGCTACGAGCAACTGAATAGCACACGAGCCAAGCACAACCAACCACTTTGAGGCATCCATAGAAACCGAACGCAAAGTTGACACATTGATGGATGCTGCCACTAAGCCCCCACCCTTTCCTATCCACACCAAAACCCCACCAACATCTTAGAACTCGATTTTTGGGCCCTCCAACTTAACCTCCTCCAGCATAACATCTTTTTCAAAGAGCCCATCACCACCTCTTCCTTCTCCTACATAATCACCAAAATCCCTCCCTACTCCATCAATATGCTCGTCACCCTCTTCTTCCAAAGCCAAATCTATTTCGATAGCCCCACCATCCTCTTCACCCTCCCAATCCATCCTCTTACCGCCAACTTATTCAATTGGGCCCACCTCCTAGAGCACCGACAAGCCACTAAAACCAATGCCTTAGTCGAGCTCACGATGTCCCCTGGCCTCTGTCCATTTCCTTATGCCTCATCCAAGTCCCCTACTGCCATCGCCTATATGGAAAGAGAGGGATGGCCCGACATCTACCTAGCCTACAAGGCCCTTCATCGCCAAGCCACTGAACCCTACTCCCCCCAAGGCCTCTTAGTCCTATACAACTGAGTTTCCCATCAGCTTGAGATCATTTCCACCACCGCCATCATGCAATTTGATGACTCATACGTGGCCTTTCCTCCCTAAGACTTCACCGCCGTAGAAGAGGCCTTCCAAGCCAAGACCTTCTTCTTCTCTGAAAAACTTGTGACACGGTTTCCAACGGAAGGAGATGACGGTGACGATGATAAAGAAAATGATGATGATGAATACCCCTCCCCCAGTGTGGTGAGACCCAACCCCAGGGACCTCGTCCCCAGCACCCTTACTAAGCTCCCCACTTGCATGCCCAAGACAACTTCCTTGTGTAACCCAATGCTGCACCCACCCCCAACTAGCACCCACAACCATCCGCTTGGCAACCCCACCCTACATGCCAAACTCAACTCAGGCAGCATAAGCTTTCCACCCCAAGCCTCTTCGCCGACCACCCTTCCTCTCTTCCCCGACCACCCTTCCTCTCTTCCCTTCACCACATGCCACCCCTCCTCACCTACCCTCGCCACCCCGTTCTCTGATGCCACCCACACCCCCTTCCTCTCTTTATATTGGATTGGGCCCACTGTTGTTCCCCCATGACAAACCCTCTTCATCTTAGCGTGCCCACCCACCCTCCTTGAAGCCTTGCTCGACAACAAACCCTCTACCTCAAAAACCCCCATGACAAACCCTCTTCATCTTAGCGTGCCCACCCACCCTCCTTGAAGCCTTGCTCGACAACAAACCCTCTACCTCAAAAACCCCTCCCCACTAGGAACCCCCACCCTTCCCAATTGCTATTAGTTTTCCCCTGGAGGAAGGCGAAATTCCCCCTTGTCCCCATAGGATTAGGATGAGGTGGATCCCCCACTCAATCCCCTCATGACCCTTTGGATCGCGTCAAGTTTAAACATGCCATCCAAATCTTGCTCGGCCACCAACTCCAACAAGCACATCTTACCAAGGTCACTAATCGTATGGACATCCACATCCTCCGAGATGCTAAGCAGGATGCCTCAAAAACGTAGGACCCACATAGGCAAGGAGGGGGCTACACGTGCCCAACCCAGACACTCGGACCATCTCTTTTGATCTTATGGGCAAACAACCTATTTGGTGGTGCCACCAAGAACATAAATAAACTAGAAGATCTAATTCAACTTTCCATGGTTCAGTCCCCCCACCTCTGGCAGTCCATACACTGAAGAAATCGTGATCGCTAGAATGACTGTCGTCAATGCCAAATATGATAGGTGCCCGACCCCACCATCATCACCACCATCCACTTCTTTTACCTAATCATTACCCTCTTGGCAAAATTCCCTACAGGGCACCACTATGATAAAGGAGCCTAAGGCCTCGCATTCAACATCAACAAGGGCCCTACACTCAAGCAAATCTTTAGGTATTACGAGCAAATATAGTGCCAACCTAGCAACTCCAAACTTTTGAAGACATGATGGAGAGACTGTTCTGACAAGCTACAAAGCTTTCCACGGCTCTCCCCAATACTATAAATCGAGGTACGATTTCGTGGGGTGCATGTATGGAGGGGCCCCACTAGATGAGGGCTCTTCAAAGATCGTTTCGCCCTCCTAGCCAAGCATGTGTGGCATGGCAACTACATGTGAATGAGTAATTGAGGCCGGGGTGCCACCGAATGGAATGGAGGAATTGGAAGCATGCAACCATGACCAAAAGGTGTCCATGGTGTGCGAGGAAGCTTAAAGAAGCTTCAATGGTGCATGTGTAGGCCCAAAATAGGAGTTTTAGCTCACTTTTGCCTTGTGTGTGAATGCACCCTTAAGGTTAAAAGTGGTCTTTTAAAGTGTTTTATGCATGTAAAAATGACCCAAGTGAGTCGGGGAGGTAGACTAAAAGCACCTCTAAAGATTTGGAGATTCTTACATTTTTACATTTTTTTAAACAAAGTTTTTTTTGGTGCGGCCGTACCCTTATAAGGTGAACGCCCGTGGCTTTAGGTTGGAACGGCCGCTCGAAAAAAAGACTTTAAATTTGTTTTTGGTATAGTTGTACGTTTACAAGCGAACGCCTGTGGTTTTAAGTTGGAACAGCTGTTCGAATTTTTTTATTCTATTTTATTTTTTGGTACGGTCATACGCTTACAAGTGAACGCCCGTGGCTTTAGGTTGGAATGGCTGTTCGATTTTTTTTTTGAAAAAAAGTTTTTTTGATATAGTTGTACGCTTACAAGCGAACGTTCGTGGCTTTAGGTTGGGAACGACCGTGTGGCAAGTGTGGAATGGCTGTTGGAAATTATTTTTTAATTTTATTTTTTAAAAAAAGTTTTTTTTTGGTACAGCCATACGCTTACAAGAAGTGAACGCCTATGGCTTTAGGTTGGAATGACCGTGGCAACGGTCGTTCGATTTATTTTTTATTAAAAAAAAGTTTTTGTACAGTCATACGCTTACAAGCGAATGCCCGTGGCTTTAGGTTGGAATGGTTGTTTAAATATATTTTTTGAAAAAAAGGTGGCTGCAGTATGAGGATAAAATATCTCAACAAATTTGGTGTGCGGACCTCATGAGTCTCTGTCGGACTCTATGTCAGTGTTCGCATCAAGTTGTTCGATGTGAACAGGGGATTTGGGCTTGGCCATTTGTGGAATAGGCATTGGAGGATGAGAAGACGTAGGAGGGGCAAAGTCGTTGTTTGTCAATATCATGTTGGCAAACAGATCGTCCTCGGCCTTGAGCGTTTGCAAGGGCTTCTGTCTTACCTGGTGCGGAAGTTCAGGTTCAATGGGGGATGGTACGCACTCCAGTAACATGGTTAAAGGTTACAAAAATGGGTGGCGGTTCAAGTTGAGCCTGGTATTGCTCTACCAGTGCTTGGTCCTTCTGAAGACGTTGCTTCTCAAGGATGACATTAGGATATGTGGCCAACCATTTTTCCCGTTTGGTGAGTTTTTGGTGGGCCGCATGGGGGAGTGGTAGTTCGGCATGGTCATCACTCCCGGAGGAGGATCATGTGGTCTTTGTTGAGCCCGTGCGGATGCTAACCTAATCGTCACCATGGTCAATGTGCTTAGAGTGTTATTTCTTTTGGGATGTGGCCTTGTTTAGCTTGGCCTGCAAAAGCGTGTGACGACATTCAATGGGACTGTGGATATCTTCCCATGTTGAACACTTAACACATTGAGGGATGGCATGCCTTTGACTGTGGAATGAGAAACTGATCGCAAAGGGTAATCCTTATAGTAATGGTCAATTCCATAGCCAAAGACATTGTGGTTACATTGGTAGACGTTTCTTTTGAGGGCAGTCTGCCACACTATGGGGTTCATGGTAGAGGAAACACAAGAGGCGGTTTCCTTGCGGGTGCACCTATAGTGTGCACAAGTGGTTTAGGGTCCATGTGAGGCACCGGCAAAGGGAGATGAGGTGGTAGGGGTGCCTCGGGGATGGCGGAGTGCATGGGCTCCACAAGTTTAGCAATGGACCTGGTTGGGATCTCTCCATAAGAAATGGGGTTTGCCTGGAGAGGCAACAGTTGGAGTGGAAAGATGGGCACAAGAGAAGGTCGTGGTGGCGCTTTGTGTGAGTAGTTAGCTTAGGGTGGTGCCACCAATAAGGTTTCGGGCGTGGGAGGAGAGGAATGTAACGTTACAAATGATATTTGGGTTGTTATTGGCGCAGTGGTGGCCAATTGCGTGGAATAGATGTCGCATGTTGTCATCGAGAAAGATCGCCCATTTGCAGGCTTGATCAAAGCTGGAGGGGTCCTTGACTAGTAGGCGGTTGTGAAGCCTTGGATTGTGTAAGCCCAAGAGGAAACGGTCTATTAATTGCTTATCTCTCAATTTTTCTCTCTCTTCGCAACACGAATCTTGATGTGAGCGATGTAGTCGGGTAATGTTTCCTCGGGTTTTTGTTCCAATTGGAACACTTGGATAACGGGGCTCCATTTGGGCCCGTAGGGTGCAAATCCGAGAATGAAGGCGTCTCTCACCACTTTGGAAGCACTTTTGTGCTGAAGGTCCAAAGATTGGAACCATTGCACGGCCTTGCCTTCAAGGCTAAGTCCAAGTAGATGGACTTTGGTTGCATCATCAAAAATTTCAAATGCCTGACAGATTTGGTTAAAGACCTCGATGTGGAATACGGGGTCTCCAACTCCGTGGAATTTTGATAGAAGTTTGAAATTTTTTGCCCACATAGGTTTTGTACGTGATGTTTGTAGGTGCAAGTGTTATGACACTCCCCTTCCTAGAGCTTGTGCTAAGCTTGGAATGTCAAGTTGTTGCGTAAGGCGAGGTGCTGCAAGGGTGCGGGGTGGGAATAGATTCGTGGTGGATAGAGAAGAGGGTATGTGAATTGTGCTCGGGGCATCTATCCACACTGGGGTGCATATATGGAGGGGCCCCACTAGATGAGGGCTCTTCAAAGATCGTTTCGCCCTCCCAGCCAAGCATGTGTGGCATGTTGACTACATGTGAATGAGCAATTGAGGTTGGGGTGCCACCGAATGGAATGGAGGCATTGGGGGCATGCAACCATGACCGAAAGGTGTCCATGGTGTGCGAGGAAGCTTAAAGAAGCTTCAACAGTGCACGTGCAAGCCCAAAATAGGAGTTTTAGCTCACTTTTACCTTGCGTCGTGTGAACGCACCCTTAAGGTTTTAAAAGTGGTCTTTTAAAGCGTTTTATGCGTGTAAAAATGACCCAAGTGAGTCGGGGAGGTAAACTAAAAGCACCTCTAAAGATTTGGAAATTTTTAAATTTTTTTAAACAAAGTTTTTTTGGTGCGGCTGTACGCTTATAAGCGAATGCCCATGGGCTTTAGGTTGGAATGGCCATTCGAAAAAAAGAATTATAAACTTTTTTTGGCACAACCGTACGCTTACTAGCGCCCATGGCTTTAAGTTGGAACGACCGTTCGAATTTTTTAATTTTATTTTATTTTATTTATACAATCGTACTCTTACAAGCGAACTCCCGTGGCTTTAGGTTGGAACGGCTGTGACAAGTGTGGAATGGCTATTCGAAATTATTTTTTAACTTTATTTTTTTAACAAGTTTTTTTGGTACAGCCATACACTTACAAGCGAGCACCCGTGGCTTTAGGTTGGAATGGCCGTGGGGGTGGCAAGTGCGGAATGGTCGTTCGATTTTAAAAAAAATTGGGGAAAAAATAAAATTTTGTACAATCGTACGTTCAAGCGAATGCCCATGGCTTTAGGTTGGAACAGCCGTTCAAAATTTTTTTGAAAAAAAGTTTTTTTATATGCTTACAAGTGAACGCCCGTGGCTTTAGGTTGGACTGGCCGTGGCAAGTGTGGAACGAGCGTTTGATTTTTTTAATTAATTTGAGGCCTAATTGGAGTGAATTAAGCATAGATTTGAGTCAAGGCAAGTGTTAGGACACTATGGGGACTTTTGTATGTAAAGCAATTTGGACACCATGTTTTCGTATAGTTTTCAAATATATTATTTTTTGTGTATAAACGTCATTCATTATTCTAGAAAATTATCAAATTTTCAAGTTGAGAGAGAGAGAGAGAGAGAGAGAGAGAGAGAGAGAGAGAGAAATTATCGGAGATGATAAAAATTACGAAAGAGATTGGATTACAGAGTGGATTTGTGCCTATGTCCAACCCATCATCTTGGGATGAACCCAACAAGTTAGAAATTTTGCTACACTAGAGTGAAGATGCTGCATAATTTGTTTGCGACTTGGTGATGTAAGTCAAGTTGTGATCATTGATGTTATGATACCCATCATTTGTGTCTCAAAGTGTAAGCTTTGGCGGGACATTGGCATTGGAAGGTTGTTGTGACATTGATAAGGAAATAGTAGGGAGATGCATAGCCCAATATGAAAAGGGAAAATATTCACATTTCAGGAAAAGCTTTGCATCATGCAGATTCACCCCATTGATTCTCCGTGAGATTGAGCGGAACATGGCATAGTGATTTCTTGTATTGAGGGTTGTCGGACACCTCGCCCTTGATCTTGGGTGTGTCTAGGCATGCCAGCAAGCGCCTGGCCTAGGAATGTGTGAATTGATAATTGTTTGGACAACAAACTTGGACCTTAGGGATTGTTTGCTGCATAGTCGGACGGCTTCCGCACATGAGAGGGTGAGCTCCATTTGGCAAAACCCTGATGTTAGCTAGCTGTTCACCTCCGTTTAAGAGAGAGAGAGAGAGAGAGAGAGAGAGAGAGAGAGAGAGAGAGAAATTTTTTGATGTGGCACCCGCTAATTTGGAGACAGAGGAGCTAAGACTGAACTGAAAGTATTTGGCCATGATGCAGCAGAGTTGGGCTAGGTGGTGGGCCCAATAACCTTTTGAGGTGGTCTCTCTTTATTCCGTCCGGCAATGTGAGGTTAGGCCGGACGCAGGCAACTGATCGCAGCCATGTGTGAAAGCCCACTTGCAAAGGACTTGTTGCCCAAGCTAGCCATGCAAACTTCTCCGATCAAGGCTAGCAGAGTTTTCTGTTATGTGCAAAACCGTAATTGGACGGCCAAGGTGATGCTGTTTCTTACATCTTCAGGTGCATTCTGTCTGGCCAAGGTGAGGTGCACCCAAACCCTAACTGACGCTTCTGTCCTTTATGTGCTTCGCTAGATTAATCTTCTCTAGGCAAGGCTGCCAAACCCCACATGATTTTCTGTATCGGCACGGATCTCGCTAAAGCCTAACTGCTTTTCTGCATCGTCAGGCAATTCTTTTCTGGGTCCAGGTTAGCCATGGTGTTGTATACATAGCTCCTGCTAAACTTTCATTCCGTTTCTTGCATCATCGAGTTAATTTTTTCTGTCCTCCGTTTTCAGGTTAATCTTATCTTGTGCAAATCTGTTTTAGAAATAGTTTTTGCCAAACCCTACAGATTCTGATAAACCCTAATTGTCATTGTTAGGGTAAACGGTATTCGGTAGTGTTTCAAAAGTAGGGCAAGATGAGGATCATGATAAAGGGTGGCGTTTGGAAGAATACAGAAGATGAGATTGTGAAGTTGGCCATCACGAAGTACGGCAAGAATCAGTGGGGTCGAATTTCTTCTCTACTAGTCCGGAAATCTGCAAAGCCATGCAAAGCTCGATGGTATGAATGGTTGGATCCATCCATTAAGAAGGTATGCAGCATTTTTACTTCTGGTTTGATTGACTTGATGGGGCTTGAAATTCTCTGATAAAGCATCGGCTTTGTTTTCCAGACAGAATGGAACTGTGAGGAGGATGAGAAGCTGTTGCACCTTGCAAAGCTGATGCCCACACAATGGAGAACCATAGGTTCGATTGTGGGGCGGACACCTTCACAATGTCTGGAGCGTTATGAGAAATTGCTCGATGCAGCCTGTGCTAAAGATGAGAACTATGAGCCTTCAGATGATCCCAGGAAACTCAGACCAGGTGAAATTGATCCAAACCCAGAGTCCAAGCCTGCTAGGCCAGATCCTGTTGACATGGATGAGGACGAGAAAGAAATGCTGTCTGAAGCCAGGGCTAGGTTGGCAAATACACATGGAAAGAAGGCTAAGAGGAAAGCTCAGGAAAGACAGCTTGAAGAAGCAAGGAGACTTGCATCCCTGCAGAAACAGAGAGAGCTTAAAGCCACAGGCATTGAGATGAGGCACAGGAGGAGGAAACAAAGGGGCATTGACTACAATGCTGAGATTCCATTCGAGAAGAGGCCCCCTCCAGGTTTCTTCGACATCTCACAAGAGGAAATTCTTGTAGAACAGCCTCAATTTCCAACCACCATCGAGATGTTGGAGGGGAAGAGGCAAGTGGACTTAGAGGCACAGTTGAGAAAGCAGGATGTTGCTTGTAACAAAATTGCAGAGCACAAGGATGCCCCAGGTTCTGTTATTCAAATTAACACGTTAAATGATCCTAAAGGTGTTTGCAAAAGGTCTAGGTTTATGCCTCCTCCCCAGATTTCAAATCGTGAGCTGGAGAAGATAGCAAAGATGGGCTACTCTAATGATTTTCTTTTGGGTGATGAGGAGCTTGAGGATGGCAGTGGGGTCACTCATATGTTGTTTGCAAACTATGGGCAAACTCCTAGAATGGGCATGACACCACTTAGAACTCCTCAGAGTACTCTGGGAGGGAAAGGTGATGCTATTAGGATGGAGGCTGAGAACCTTCCTCGGCTTAGGCAAATACAGACTCCTCTGCTGGGAGGGGAGAATCCAGAGCTGCATCTATCAGATTTTTCTGGAGCGACACCCAAACAGAAAGAGATCCAAACTTCAAACCCAATGGCTACACCTGTACAAACACCTTCCGGTGGCATGGGTTTTACTCCAGCAAGAATGACACCCAGCAAGGATATTCCAGTCTTTGCCACCCCTAAGGGTACACCAATAAGGGATGAACTCCACATTAATGAAGGAATGGAAACCCCATATGAGAGTGAAAAGGCTGAGAAAGCAAGGCAAGCTGAGATAAGGAGGAACCTCCGGGCTGGTCTGGTAGAGCTTCCTATGCCCAAAAATGAGTATCAAATTTTGATACCTGTGTTGCCACCAGATGAACCAGGGGCACTGCATGTTTCTATACACTAGAATGGGAACTGTGTAAGTGGTACACGGTGGCCCTTCTGTGAGATTATGTATGCATTGATGCTTGTATGTATTGGTTGTTTTAAGTTTTTTTCTTGTGGCTTATGTACATTTTTTGCTAATTAACTGCAGGCAGTGGGGCATGACAATGCAACAATTGATGATTATGCAGAGTCAAGGAATGCTGTTGCAGAGCACATGATGTACTTCCCTTCTCAACAAGTCTTTAAGCTTGCAAGTGGTGCAAGCATCAGTGATAAATTATCTGCTTTACAGTATGAATTTGAGATTGTTAAGAAACATATGGAAGGTGAAACCAAAAAAGTGGTTCAGTTAGAGAAAAAGCTGAAAGGTCTTACACAAGGCTATCAGGTATCCTTTTTCCTCCTTGCAAACGTGAACTGGGTTCTGTTGTCATACACTGCAGCTTGAAAACCAAACTGCCAGATGAGTTCTGCTATCATTTTACCATCAAGCATGTCTTAGCCATAGCTTTCTTTGAGTTTGCCCTCCTTAGCCAATTTCTTTGGGACTTATTCAAATCTTTTCAAGATGGGACCCCAGATATCTATCTTGACCAATATATTTTCATGATGTAAGCCCTTTTGGCTTGCCGCTTGCTTGTAGAGTGAGAGATCACTTCTCTGGGTGCCTATCAGCTGGAAGGTGTCAATTTTGTTAAGCTACTTTTTGGGTACAGCTATGATACAGTAATGTTCCAAGTTTAGAAGTGTGTGCATGTGACATTTCGATTCCCATGCTTATCTTGTTTGTGACTGGTGCATGGCCTGGTGATAGGCAACAAACATGACTTTGGGAGAAGCTTTTGTTCCACCACAAGTCTATGATCAAGGATCTGGTTGGTTACCGTTCCACACTAGTAAATGTGGATCAGAATTCGGGTCCACCGACTTCCCAACCTGTCCACCCTGCTGACTTGTCTGCCTAGCTGCCTGACTTGTCCAATGCCTATCAACACTTGTCCAGTGTCCGGTCACGGCTGTCTTGGCTGTACTAATTGTCATCAACACTTGTCCTGTGTCCAAGCATGGCGGTCTTGGCTGTACTAATTGTAATGGGCAGGCGTGTGTTTCGGAATGGATTAACTGTAACCAAAGTTAAAGGATTTTAATATGACACAACACAACCAGAAAATATGCACAGTACACTACACTAGGGCCAAAGATGGGCCGACCCTCTCCCGTTTAACGTTATAATACAAAAAGGAGTATGCTTCCAAATACAAGATCACGGGTGCCCGGGGATTCACAACCGGCGTGATTCCTCCAAGTGCATTCAAATGAACACAAAGCAAACAAAAGATGCAACATAGGCAATTTTTTGTTGGAAAAGCATTTGCTCAATGCTCCACTCTCGTGTTGTCACTGCGGATGACGGGTATGCTCTATTTTGTAAGACCCCTTATATGGGGAGTAGCCGTTGTGGTGAGCACCCGACATTTCCCATGTATGTGTGTATGTGTGTGTGTGAAGTTTGCTTGCATGTGTGAGGATTGTCTCTCGGAACATTCAAGGTCTTGGGGGCTTTTTTTCGCGTCGGCGGAAACAAATCATCAAAACTCAGCTTCATTGTGCAGTTACAGGTGGACCTATGGATGTATTGCTCTTACAAGAGCATAAACTGGATGCAAGCCAGTGTGGGAGATTAGGCAAGCTTCTCTTGGGACACACCTTTTGGTCACCAGCTATTGGTACCAAAGGTGGCGTCTATATCTCTATTTCAGCTTTGATCTTGCCTTGCATCATTGGACATGGTGTCATTTTGCCTGCGAGAGCACAGTGGATCCTCCTTATGCAAGGTACTACACGCATTGGTATTCTCAACCCCTAACCATAGAGGTGAGAGAATTGTCTTCTGGAAATCTCTCACCACATTGATGTCTCTTGCTGACCATTGGATTATTGGTGGGGATTTTTACATGGTTAAGATGCCAATGGATAAAAGAGGTGGACATGAGGGCTTGGTGCATCCTCTTGAAAGAGCGTCTTGGGAGAGGTTTATACTCTCCATTCATGGCAGAGATTGTTGGCATAAGGATGGGTGCTCGACAGAGGGGGCATACTTTTATTACTACAGGCACCTCCAAATCGGATCATTGCGCAATGGTTTTATGCATTAGAGATCCGAGTCGCCATGGATCAGCACCCCATGTACGCATCCTTGATCGTTTGTTTTTAGATGCAAAGCTATCACGTCATATGCTTGATATTTGGAGATCTTATGATTTCTTGCAAGCCTCGCAAAGCTTGGCCTCTGCTCTCTGTGATATTAGTGACTTTTATCACACATGTGCCTTGTCTAAGAGGCAAGAGGTCTTGGATTTAGAAAGGGCTATTAGACGTAGACTAGCTGCTTTACAGAAAGAGCACGAGGAACATCCTCATGCTCAATGGGTTGTAGATTCTTTATGTACTGTTAGGGCAAAACTTCATCACTCTCTTGATTAGCGTGCGGAGAACCGTTACCATGCCCAGGGGTCCTGCTTTACAGAAAGAGCACGAGGAACATTCTCATGCTCAATGGGTTGTAGATTCTTTATGTACTGTTAGGGCAAAACTTCATCACTCTCTTGATTAGCGTGCGGAGTACCGTTACCATGCCCAGGAATCCTTTTGGACCCAGATGGGTGGCAGATGCAACAAACATTTCTTTGCTACTCACAGTCCATCTCATGCCAGAGATAGTATCAGGTAGTTGCAGGATTCACATGGCACTCTTCACTCAGATCCTCTTATGGTTAGACAGATTGCCACTGATTTCTATCACCAGCTTCTTAGTGTTGAGCTGCACTTTGATTTGAGATTCAGGGAACAGAGGAAGGTTTGGAATGCACTACCACATTTGATCACTGAGGAGATGTGTGCCGTTTTGGATGCCCTTTTTTTATGCAGGAGTTCAGTCATGCTCTTCATGCCTTACCTCATTGTAAGTGTCTAGGGGAGGATGGCCTCTCCCCTGTTTTTCTCATTACTTTTTGGGATGAGATTGGGGCTGAGATCACGTCGGCTCTCCAGGAGATATGGGACACATGTTCTATGCCTTCTTCTCTAACTGAGGGGTTTATCTATCTTATCTCTAAGAGTGGGGATAAGACATTGATTGGCCAGTGGAGACTATCACCTTACTTGGGACTGCATATAAGATTCTTGCTAAGGCAATGAGCACCAGATTGCAGCCAATTTTGTAGGATGTCATTCATGATACTCAGAATGGATTCTTACACGGAAGGAGCATCTTTGATAACATTTTCTTGTTTTGGGAGGCCGTGGAATGGGCCAAAGCGAGTAATCAGCCCTTAGTCATTCTACTCTTGGATTTTGAGAAGGCCTATGATAGAGTGGATTGGGACTTCCTTGAGGGTACTCTTAGCCATATGGGTTTCTCTCAGAGATGGATCAAGGGAGTTTCATGCATGTATCATGATGCCCACATTAGTGTGCTTGCTTGCGGTGATAGAGGAGAGCGGTTTCAGATTTCTCGCTTAGTACGGAAGGGTTGTCCTTTAGTCCCATTATTATATATCATAGTTGCAGAGGCCATGAGAATCTTCCTCCGCTCCACTGCTGGTATTTTTGGATTGAGGTTGCCTCTTCGTAGTCAAGAGGAGATGGTTGTGAGTTAGTTGATGACACAGCCATGTGCTTGGAGGTCTCACACATGCTTACGTTCCTTCCGGGTAGCACTTGAAGAGTTTTGTTTGGCAGCAGGGGCACTCATTAATTGGCACAAATCTGTTGGTTTTTGAATTAGTGACTCACCGAGAGTTGCTTGGGGTGCAGAGCTTGGTTTTACTTGGATTAGTAGTAGAGGATGCACTACTAGATATTTGGGATGCCAGATTAGGGTTGATATTTCTCCTGCACAGCAGTTTGCTCCGGTACTTATGAGTATCCGGAAGAAGCTTCTTCATTGGAGCTCGAGGAGATTAGATTTAGCCTCTAGAGCTTTGGTGGCTAATCAGGTATTGCTTGCCTCGGCTTGGTTTATTGCCTCTTGTTGGTGCTTCTCTCATGCGTGCATTGGTCAGTTGCGGAGATTGATCCGCAATTTTCTTTGGTCGGGTTTGGATGGCACCACAGACACTCGTGCCAGGGTAGCTTGGGTCAGAGTTATTCAGCCCCCCCAGACAAGAGGGGGAACTGAATATTATTGATCCGGATGTTCAGTGCAAGGCATTGCTTTGTGAGCTTGTGGTCAGAGGTTTCCTACCAGGCATTGAGCCTTGGAAGGATTTTTTCTTGTCCCAGATTTTCGGATGTACACCCCGTGTTGGGGGAGATTGGCTACCCAACACGGTTTTGTTCACGGAGGGTGATATCATGGCACCATCTTCTCCTCTTATTGCAGCCATTGTTAAAGCATGGAGAAGCATGAGACCATTTTTGCGACAAAGGCTTCCTTGGTCTTTGGATGAGGCTGACCAACAATCTATTATGTGAAACAAGTTCATCAGGGATGAGGCCGGTCAACCACTTGGTGCATCTCGTTACATGCACCAAGTGGGAGAGATGTGCATACACAGTTCTTGCTTAGAAGACCTTTAAGAGTCTTTCGAAGGATCGAAGAGCTGCATCCATTTAGCATCTTAGGGGCTCTCGCATACGTATTGATTAGATTGATGTAGCTATTCCACATGAGTGGCTCTCTGGGACCTTTCATGGAGACTATCATCCGAGTTGTTTGGGAGTCTTTTCGAGGATAGGTATACCCCTATCAGATATCTTCAATGGGATCCAGGAGAGTGGGAGTGGATTGATGCTTTCAATCCATTGAAAAGCCTTCCCTTTTCAGTTTCATAGTTCGGAATGCCAGGCTTCTCCTCACTCAACAGATGCATAGGATCCCTATTCTCAGGCCTCATTGAGAGAGTTATGATATCTCTCTAGTGATAGGTGGTGGCCAAATGGGGCCAGATGGTTGGGAGACGACTTATGTAGAGTTGGCACTCTTCCAATTAGGATGGATACTTTAGCGAGTTATGTGATTGCATTTGTGAGCGTTGGACAACAAACCGAGAACACATTGTTCTCGCGTTGTGGGGTCCGTTTGAGGGTTTAGACTATCTCAAATGGCTGTGGGAATCTCACAAAGTTCCTAAGAGACTATGTTTTAGTCTAATATGGTTCCAGTCGGATGATATGGTTGGTTGTGTTGGAGTGGAGACAAAGGTAGCAACACACACACACAAACACAACAAGCAAGCGGAGATAGAGATAAGCACAAACACTCAAAGTGGATTAATGATAATGAGTGAAGTACAAGTGAAGTGACATAATAAGGTCACTTACACACTTGTAAGAGTGTGCACACACGCTTGGGAGAGAAAACCTCCTAAGAAGGGAAAAAGTACCCCGGCCCATCACTACTATATAAATGGTTACAAATCCTCCCTATAGTGATGATGTGAATATGTACAATAGGGATCATATGGCTGATCAATTCCCAAATGGCAATAAGCCCAAAGCTTTGCAAAAAACTCTCGTGAGAGAGTCTTCGTGGACATATTTGCCACATTGTCGTGTGTAGAGACATAAGCCAAGCTAATCTCTTCCGTAATGAGTCTCTCCTCGACATAATGATAATGCACCTCAATGTGCTTTATGAAACACTGGGTTCCTCGTAAATGGCCAATGTACTCTGATTGTCAGTGAAAATGGAGGTCGGGGATTGATGTCCAACACCAAGATTTACGAAAAGGCATATGGATACACCCTCCACTATCGTATAAGCTGCCTTGTATTGTTATGTATGTGGAGCTAATCCTCATATTAGCAAGCCTAATCTAATAGGGTTAGGGGACTTTGGGATTAGGAGATAGCAGGCAAATACGGAGGACTAAGGTTCAGAATTTATAAAAGTAGGCTATTGGCTATCTATAACACGTTAGCTATTTATAGCGGCAGTTATCACTATATAAATGATGCCTTGGGTTATTATTTGGTAGTCAGTCATGTGGTGCACTTCTGATGGGCTGTGCTTGGACACAATTTCTACTCCTGCGGGGACATGGCAGGCAGTGGTGGTATGGGACACCAGTGCTAATTGGCATGTATCTGTGGAGTAGAATCTTAGCCCTTGGCTAGAGGTTGGATTGAAGTACCGATCCTACAGTTAAGTGGTGGGCTTGCATGTACTCCTTTTATTTGGTTTCTTTAATCTTGTGGTGGACTATGTTTAGGAGATCTTGGTTAGTTAGGTCTGCGAGGCCCTTTCTACTAGTGTAGCAACATGCTTACAATCTTCAAGACCAAACCAGGTAAGTAGTCGTTGTACGTACTTTGACTGCAACGTCACAATACCATCATCACGTTACATATATTGTATGCCCAAATAATAATGCAACGAGCCCAAATATGTCATCTCAAATGACACATGTAATTCAACCTTGAAGGCTGAAATCTCCTCAGTAGGACCTGTGAGCAACATGTCATCAACGTATAAAACGATGACCCATAAACAATCTTTACTCTTGTTTGCATAGAAGGTAGTCTCGGTTGGACAGTTGCAAAAATCATTCGCAACCAAGTATACATTTATCTTCTCATACCATGCGGTGGGAGCCTCTTAAGGCCATATAAAGCTTTTCATAACCTATATACTCCTGTCTCTTTTGAACAAAAACTACGAGGCTAAGATACATAGACCTCCTCATGTAAATCACCATTCAAGAAGGTAGTCTTAATACCAAGTGATGCACATTCCATCCATGATGCGCTACCACACCGGATTGTAGTCATACGAGACGTGGGGGAAAAGGTCAAGACCATCATAATCTATGCCTTTTTTTGAGTATAACCCTTAGCAACAAGCCTTGCCTTGTACCCGTCAACGCTACCATCAGCTTTATGCTCAGGCTTTTAAACCCACTTCGTACCAATGACCTTTTTACCATGAGACAAATCTGCCAAATACGAAGTGTCATTTTTTAGGACCGAGTCATACTCATCCTGCCTTAGGCAAATCCTGGTCTTTAACCATGCAACATGCCATCTCCATGAGAGATATGTTCTTCCTCTCAGCCACACCATTTTGTTGAGGAATGTAACGCACTGTGCATTGATGTTTTATGCCTCTTTCGGCCATGTATGCATGAAACTCCTTCAACATATACTCCTGCTCTCGATCTGGACGAAGCAGACACATTTTCAGTCATAGAAACAAAGTGTCTAAAGCATGTCAAAACCTTTGACTTTACCTTCAATGAATATATCCAAGTGTGCCTGGTATAGTCATCAATAAAAGTGACAATAGAGATATCTCTCGATTGATGGTGTCCTCATAGGATCACATACATCACTATGTATAAGTTGTAATTTAGCCCTTATTAATCCATCTTTCAAGAATGATGCCCGTTGCATCTTGCCCAAAATACATGTTTGATAGGCGTCTAAAGCTTTGGCAACTGTGAGACCATCTCTTGCTGTCACGTGCATCCCACACTTGGATGCCACGTGGACATATCTGTGCAAGCCGGTGTAGGACCTGCTGGAGTAGAAATTGGTTCCTTGTGAGCCCCAATGTTGCATGCATGAAAGCCTTTGCTGTACTGATCCACAACCCTAAGCTTGATTAAAAACATAATGCTAATTTAAACATGATTCAGACAGAGGAGAGAGAGATTGGTGTTAGGGTTTTTCTTGTATTTATATATGGTACAAAAAAGTTACTGATGAATGTACATGGCTTGGGCCCTTGGTCAGCTCCAAAGGGGTTGACCTATGGCCCTGCATATGCTTAACTGACTTGTGAGACTAATGAATAAATGAAAGCCTTGATGAATGACTGAATTTGGTGACTTGTGCTTATATGTTTGTAAAGGATGCTGGTCGGCCAACATAAGCTGTTGTCGGCCAGTATTGGACATGTCTTAGGCATAAAATGCAAGAGCACACAAATATACTCAAGCACATACTATGTGAAAGAGAACATGTAGCAAGAGAGCATGAGAAACCATAGAACAGTAAGAAGCGTTGGATGAAAGCCTTAAGACAAACCTCAATATGAAATACCCTTGGAGTGGATGCAAGGAGATGAAGAAGCATGAGTGCTAGAGCTCATGTTCATGACCAAGGCTATTTCAAGGGAGGAAGAGCTATAAAAGGGGGTAGGCGGGGAGGAAGGGGGGCGCATGCCCTTCTTTCCAAACACAAAAAATTACTCAATCCCCTCCAACCTGTAGATGAAGAGAGGGTTTCAAAATTAGCTTGAGGGGGAAACGGGAGAACAAGGGGTGCCATTCTAGGATGGCCATGGTTGCACAGAGGTGGGTAGGTGGGCAAGTAAAAGGGGGTGGTGGGGCGTCGACGCCCATAAGCACCTCTCAACAATTTAATTGTTTTGAAAAATTATTAAAATGACAGTAGGCCATGGCCGTGCAGAGGTGGCTAGGTGGGCACGTAAAAGGTTGTGGTGGGGCGCATATGGGTGTATGCGCCTCTCAACTCCTCCTCCTCCGATGGTCTTTCCTGACAAGTAAGACTAGGATTCTCTCCAATTGCCTCTTCGATGCAACTTTGCATGATCTTCTCCACCATGGGACACGAATCATCGTAGTAGCCCACACGAAACTGGTGTGCTGCACACACTGAGTAGAGCAGCTCAAGCAGCAATAGGTATGCAACTAGAGAGAAGGAAGCAAGGCTATTTCAAGGGGGGACACACTATAAAAGGGGGTGGTGGGGCGCACATGGGCGTCGGCGCCCATATGCGCCTCTCAACATTTTTTTTTTGAAAAAATATTAAAATGATACCACATTTTCTAATAATTGTGTGTGGGTGAATATTTGTGAGTAAGAACATAAGTATGTAGGCAGTATATAATGACAAAGCAATATACTGGTATGTGGATGTGTGCAAGTTCGCGCACGCGCACGTGTGTGTGTGTGAGAGAGAGAGAGAGAGAGAGAGATTCAAGGAAACTCCTATTACTTAATCAAAAAATTGCTTCAAACTGCACTTCAAAACTAAAAAAATTTAAGAGGAAGCGGCACAAAGATAATCAAACACAATGAATGCATAAATATCATGGTACTTTTGAGTGTGTTCTCCCAATCATCTCCAAATCACTGTAAGAACACTTTCAACTTTAAAAAAATACCTTTCTTGCAAACCCTTACACATTTGTAGATGTCAATAATTTAAAGGGGACCCTTCAAAGCTTGAAATTGTAGAAAATTATATAAAAGGGGGTTCTCCAAATAATTGTTTGTTTACCTTTCAAATGTGCTTCCAAATTTAAACATTAAGTGGGAAGAAGGGGACGGGAGACATATGGGCACCTTACTCCCCTTACCCCCTCTCTTCCCCTCCCTCGCTCCCTCCCTCTTTCCTTCTATCTTGTTGTCTCTCTCCCTCTATCTTGTTATTCTATATTAAATGCAAAATATATGTTCAATACAAAATATCTTTGAGTTAATGTTGAATATTCTTTATTAATTTTTTAAATATTCAACAACCTTTCTATTTTCTATTAATACATACAAAATTTCAATCTATTAGATGATTGTCAATGGTATAAATGTTTGAGGTTTTTTTTAAAAAATAAGTGTATTAATATTACATTATTTGTTTCTTTTTTTTTTAATTCTATTCTTTATTTTGAGATTCTTCTTCTTCTTCATTTTACATTCTATCTCTAACGTTTTCGAGCTAATCACATTTCTAGCTTCTCTAAGTGTACATTGAAAGCTTGTGTCTGCAATGGATTGCTCTACTATATCAATATTCTTGGTGCGTGTAAACAATGACCACATGGTCTCCTTCCCATGTGCAGGTCAATATTTAGTATTGAAAGATTCTAAATATTGAAAGATTGGGAGTTACAATCTCCTCTCTTTCATAATCCTAATGCTTCTATTACTGTGCTCGCCATATGTGAACGAGGCGATAACCCAAATCCCTTAATCCAGTTGTATCCAAGCAAGACCACCTCTCTCTATACCGTGTATGTTTTTTATAGGGAGTTGTCAAACAGATGCCTAGTGATTCCATCAAGTGAGTTTGAGCAATCTACTTCAATTGATGAAAGTGCTTTCGTGGATCTCACAAAAGGAGCTCCATCGAGGTTTCTGGAGATGGTCAATCTCACGACCAATAAACCTTCAACAACGAGCCTGGATGCAGTGCCAAAGGGTGATGAGATGAACAACATTGTCAACCTCATAATGAACTCCTACTCTCATGGTGGTATTTTGAAGAAAATGTTGATGGCGTGTTCATGTATACAGAAAATCCATGAAGTTCTCATGGTGGTATTTTGAAGAAAATGTTGATGGCGTGTTCATGTATACAGGAAATCCATGAAGTTCTCGAAATATATAATGGCAATGTTGCTTTTGAGCTCTTGTGCGCAAGTGATTCTTATCTTTCTACCATGCATGGAATGGAACAAATTTATGACAGCCATTGCTAGACCAAACCAACGAAGACTACTGTGAAGTTCCCGAGCGTTGTAAGGAAGAGCTATTGTGGATGGGTTTTTGAATGCACCAATAGTCTATGTGGGAGCTTTAGAATCAATGGCCAAGAAAACAAGATGTCATGGTGTGGTGAGTGTTTGTTTATATTTAATTCAGTACTCACACAATATGATGCAACTAATTAATATCTTGAGTTGTAGGTAAATTATCAGAGAAAGTACCCTAAGTGGAGATTTCAACCTATGGTATTGGATCATTGTCTTGTTTTTATTACAAAAGCATGCTTATTTGCATTACAGTCCAGAAAGGGACTTGCCTTGCTACCATCAATAGGACTAAGGAGCTAGTGAAGGAGGTAGTATATCTGAGTTATCTTCCTTCAGACCATGTAAGATTCAAATGACAATCGCGAAGCATCTCACAATGGATATAGTGTGGTGAGGCCTGGAAGTACAATTGATAATTAGATCGGCCCAGTGGAGCTTGGGGGTCTTTTAAAGGAAATGCAACCTCTCATTCAAGCACACCGATGCAGGGTTTTGTAATATATATATTTCGATCAAAGTTCAATTGAAAAGTTTTTTAATGCCATATTTCATTTGTACTACTTAGGTTCAAGAGAATGGTTAAGGCTTCAAAGCATGTTGGACGCTCTAGTGGAGCAGAGTCGAGCATACTAGAGCTGAAGAAACAATGTGCATATGAATTCTTTCACGAGAGTAGGTTCCTTGGACAAGGGACAAAAGGACCACGAGCATTGCTATGTCTTCAAGATGTCTACTCTATTGGACCATCTTCAGGTGTTAACCTAGTGAGTTGGATGCATTGCTCTAGGAATGGAGATCTGAGACATGCCTAGGTTTGCTTTGACCATGTGCGTAGGGTTGCAGGGTGAACTACAATGGTAGCACATGTTTATGACCCTAGGTATACTTCATGATTGTACTTATGCAAAGTCCATGCCTTTTAAGACTTTACATGTACTTATGTAAAGAAGATCATGCTTCAATGTATAGGAGCTTATGACAATTGCCACTTGTGAAATGAAGGAGGAAGACACCGATGCACAAACCATGTTTTGGCAAATGCTTAACGAGGTGGTGGAGAAAAAGGAGCTGCCAAAACCGGACTTTGCCGGCTTCATTATGGACGAGGCTAGGGCGAATTGGAGGGCTGTGAGGTTTATTTACAATGGTGGCAGGCCAAACAACAAAATTGAGGGTAGAGAAAGATCATGCTTGTTCCATTGGGAACAAAGTCTCCACATACATACACATATGTACGTGGTGAAGAATTACCAGGATGAGCATCAGCTTTTGTGTAGGCAATGGAGGTGTGCGAGGAGGATGCCTTAGCTAAATACAGATATATAAGAGCATGGTGGGGTAATGGCAAAGTGGCAAATGAAAATATTCCTACTATGGATTGTTGGCTAAGCTGGTGGAATGTCTGATACCCTCATTGGAGAAAATATCTTGTCGAGGTGAGACAATCGTTTTACTGGTTGGTGGTAGTTATATTTGTATTTGATATTATATTTTATTTCCTTCTTCATTAAGAGTTTATGGATGACTCTATGTCAGTGTACGTTCTATGGACGAGCCTGGCGGAATCCAAGCATGCGAGTTGGCTTCCTAGTAAGGGGTTCAAGGGGACCATCTCTCTTTATGATGCAACAGTGTGACAGACCTAGCAAACGCACTACTTCAAAGTGCAAAAAGGCAAGCATTCCAATAAGGGAAGCACTTAGGGTCTTGTCCACGCATCACAAAGTTATTAGAGAGGTGTGCTAACAGGAATGGATTATCACCAAGCCCAACCATAACAAGTAGGATGGTGGGAGAAACAGTTAGAGGAAATGTTTCACGTTCCCAATGTCATGGGGCAACAACAAGATAGTGCACCGTGAGCAATGTCCACAAACTATCATGGATGAGGATGTAAATAGCTGCCATAAGCTTCAATATGATACTGAGATTCAACCTCAAAAGAGTAAAGGAAAAAAAATTAAATTTGCACAAGAGCAGCAAACAAACGGAGGAGTACAAATAGAGGAGGAAGAGAAGGGAGTGCAAAGAGTATGGGAATCAGATATTCATGATACAATCTGGGCAATTTGTCATACAAAAATTAACAACAAAGTCACTTCTCAAGCATGGCTAGGTAGCCAAGCAGGGAAATGTAGAAAACAAATCAAGCAATCAAGAAGATGGGTCCTGGCGCCAAGCTTTTATGGGGTGCATGAGTGGACAGGTTGGCAATGCAAATAGTCCATATGGTTTTGCAATATAAGTGCAGACCACACATAGTCCATATGCTCCACAATCACAAATGCACCCGTAAATCCTCCCAGTGTCTGGTCAGTTCAAAAGAGTACAAACCTTATGAGCAATGAGGTGCAGGCTCTAGAAGGAGCGAGATTTGTTCTGTAGAAGGAGAGTTTTCAAGAAGAGAACATAACAGCAACATAACCCTGAGGTAAAGAACAAGAGTGTCGTAATAAATAGCAACAAAGAGTATAGACAATGCTCTCACTTTGTTAGCTTCAGTAATTGCAGAAAGGGTTGTGAAGAAAATGGAGCGTGAGGTGTTTGTAGTAGAGACTCTCTTCAAGGATGCAAGGTGAGATGTATGATGTGACAATTGCAAAGCTACCGTGCTGTACATGTCTATATTTTCAAATGAGAGCAAGTGGTGGACATCCATTTGTTGCATGTAAGCGCATGTATTTTGTCGACCTACGCGTACTTGGGCTCGATGCAAACAATAACATGTTCATACATCAGCCACATCTGAAGAAGGAAGACCTTGCCAATATTTTGAGTGCCATAAGGTCAATACTAGTGTAAGCATGTGGTGCCAAGGGATCGTTTCTGTGTATCTCTCCTAAAAAATGCCATGATCACATGCCTTCGGATGGTTTTTTTATAATCCTATTTAAGAAAAGTGTGATAAAATTTCTTCATTTCGTGAAAGCCATGTCTTGCAACATTCTTTTTCATGGAGGAAAATAGATTTTTTTTAAATGTTAATGAAGATTACAATTGGCGATTGTGTTTCTTTCAAAAAACCTTATGAACTATTTGGCGATAGTTAACTTTTATTCCGAATAGAATGGAATTTAATTTTACTTTGTTGAAGAATGAGTGAACAGAGTGGCGACAAAGAACTTCTAATAAAATTTAAAAAAAGGGAATTTTTTTTTCTTTTTCGAATAATAAGTGAACAGTGTGGCGGTAATGAGCTTTGATTAATTTAATATTGAAAAGAGAAATCACTTTTTCTTTTGTGAATAATGAGAGACATTTTATGCACTGTGCGCTTTTGCCGCACAGGTCGTAGCTGGGGACTTGCCAAACACCGTATGCGAGCCACGAATGGCTACAAGCATACAACCAGGAAGGCAAGCTCAAAACAGAATGCAAAAGGTGTGTCACTCATCACCGCTTAACTGCCGCCTTGAAGGATTCCCGCGTCGCAGCCGTGAAGAAGGAGCTGCCGTCGCCGCTCTACCGCCTCTCCGCCGCCGTGCCGCTACACAGTGCTCGATCGCTCTCTCACTCTCTCTCTCTCTCTCTCTCACACACGCAGGAGAAGGAAACCAAAGAGATAAGGCAAGAGCACTCTTGTATTCACAACACATGAGAATGAGGATTTTAGGGTTACATTTGGCTCTTATAGGTGACTTGGCCATTCACACTTGGGCGCCCATACATGGCCGGCCGATCCTAACCCTTATCCTACTGATATTCAAGGTGCGCCTCTCATTGGCGATCACCCAATCCCTTCATCCTTAACATATGGTGCCGACAAGCCCGGCCCATGACTCAGAATATTTAAATTAATGACGTAAAACATAGTACGTCTGAATGTCCGTCATAGGTTAACATGCCCCCCTTCCTGATGTAGATTCCGTCCTCGGAAGCTATGGTATGGTAAGCTCGATAGGGTTGTTGTGGTGGACCGTCTGCAAAACAGGGAAGTAGAGTGAAAGTATGCTGAAATTCAAAAGATATAAAGTGTATAAATTCAAGCATGTTAGACCACAATGGATGTTGCTATGAGAACTTAGTTTAAGGGTCACATGAATGAGCTAGTGTAGCAAATTAACAGGAGTTTAAAATTATTGAAAGTAAATCAGTTAGCAAGGTGTCAAAGGTTAATCATGGTTTATAACTGGCCGAAGTCAAGGAAAATAACCAAGCTTAATAAATAAACAGATGACCACATTGTGTCTACTCTAAGAACAAGTTAATACCACAAGTCTCTGGACACAAGAAACATTAGAGTTACAGGAGCCTTTTGCCTTTATTTTTTTTTTAATGCACGTGACAATTTTACACACAATGGCGACCTTCCTAAGGCAAAACTAAAATCGATCCTGGTACCATGTTTAACACAAGGCATTATCCAGGAATCTATTAGCTCACTTTAGGCAAGGTTACCCCCTCTACCAACCAAGGCATCGGTCTGGAGTAGAATACTCCTCGTCTACCAAGTATCAATAAGGCGATAGGCCAACATTAAAGCACATCATAGACTTGTATTGCCATTTATTGTAGGCTTCTTCTTTTTTTAAATTTATTTCTTTTGATCTTTGCTCCTGAACTATAATTTGTCTTGCATCCTTTCGATAAAGGGGTAATAGCTATGTCGTAGAGGTCAACACACACATAACCAGGTGTCAAACATTAAGATGGTTTGACCCTAGACCTAAGACGATCGTATTCCAAGGTTAACTAAAGACGTCATGCTGCCTAGGAATATTTCCAATAAAGTTAAGCTCATTAATGATTTACACTAGCATGCAAGCAACTTCAAAAACTAAGTAGTACATTGACAATTCCCATGTGGTCATGCATTATAGTTTATGCAATTAATTGAACAGTAAAAACGAAAGAGAGTGGGTATGGAAGAATTACACCTGTAATTGGAGATCTCCTTGATTTGACGAGACAGCTTGCAATTTGATGTAGATATATTTTGATGAACGTTGCGGCAGTCTCAGGACTTGAAAGCGAACCCACCTCAAACTTTTCAACCTGTACAATCAACTAACAAGCACTATACCTCGAGAGGCACATCAGTGTGAAAAATTAAAGAGTCGTTTAAGGAATCCAAACTAGAAAAAACTAGAAAACACTAACCTACCTACCAGTCACCACACTACTACTGAGGATACGGTAAGAGGATGTTGTAGAGTCCTGGCTCTAGCCCTAAGGCTAAGCCTCTATCCGCATCATCCAAACAAATAAAGTCAACCTCAGTAGTGCCATGAGTTTCATCCGTCCATTCATCATTGTCAGATATTTCCTTTTCATTTTCCCATCCACATAAACTCATCAAGAATGTAACCAGTCATCTTGTGGAAAAGGAAAGCATTGGGCTATTGGGGATATGTCCTCTACGGAGTAGGGGTCAGTCATGGTCAATAGGTGAATTAGCCATTCTAATTCCTCAATATTTTCTTCTCTGGCTAGTACATCTATATGATCCCATTCAGTTTCAATTACAGGATAGCACATGTGAAAAATCTGAGAAAGGTACAGATGATACCTCTCACCAAAGGTAGGAGTGGATGAAGTGTATGATGATCGTGCATCTGCCATATCTGCAAACACAGATATAGCATCAGTAGGTTTATGACAGGACAATCTAGTTCTTGATTGTATATGGATATTTCTCTTGTTTTTGTGCTCTTGCTCTTTTTACTATTTTTTGTTTTTCTTTTCTTTGTTTTTTTTTTAAATGTATGAAGCTATATATATACATCCCCTTGAATTTGGCAATTATATGGTCAGGGGAGAAGGTTATAAGGAGGAAGCATTAGAATGTCGAGCATGAGTACATGCTCCCCCTTTCCTTGGGTAGATCATATTATTTGCAATGATGTTGCAGCCTCTTGGAACCAATTTGTCCAGCGGGTCATAGGTTGTGATGTGGGCAGATAGCTTTTTATGACCCTTGTGGCCACATCCAATTGCAGAGATGGTAGTGTACGCTCCCATTGACGAATGGAGGAAATGGTTTCCGATGATACTATTACAAGGGGAGACGTAGACTCATCGATTTTTTGTTGGGTGTTGACAAGAGTAGGTGTAGAGCATGTAGAAACTTCTATATGAGTGTGTGCCTGGTATGAGGAGCTAGAAGCTTCATGTGGCTCCCCCCTTCCTGAGCTAGGTGGTAATGATCGATATCGTTTGGGAATCCAAACTAACTCTGGAAGAAGTGGTGCGGAGCACTCTATTACCTTTCCCTTACCACGGTCTTGAATTGTCATTGGGGTGGCAACAATTGGTTTGCAAGGTTTTACAGGTGATGTAGAGGGATTCAACTTATGTTTAGGGACCCAAATCTGGTCATTCCCCTCGTAGTACCCTTGGGCTACTAATAATTTTTTAGGGATCCATCGCGATGTTACATTGCCCTTTCTCGGGTGGGTAGCTGCTCTCCTTTTACGAGGATTCTTGGTGGCTGAACGAGATTGAGCAGGGGAAGTAGCTGTTAGCGAAGCTTTGGGGACCCATTTGTATGTACTCTTTGGCATAGTAAGCGAAGCTTTAGGGACCACCTTGCCTATTTCCACTCTTGGCGTTGAAGCGTTAGAGGGGTGGCCTACAATCGAAGATGGTTTTGCCATTGGACTTTGTGATTTTTCATTATCTAATATTTGAGTGGATGACTTAGGTGCGGGATTTTGAGCGGTCAGACCTAGTGTTGGTTCTTGCGTTGTGACTCGTCTGGTTGCCCAATCGATATTGCATTTGGTGGCCATCATCCATTTGCGCCCTAAGTTTACAGTCCCTTCCATGGTACCCGCAGGCATAACCAAAAAGCTTTGAATTATGGTTCCCTTGTCATAAGCAACCGGAGTGTGCAGAATTCCTGAGACAGGGGTTTTCTTCTTGTTGATTCCTTGAACTTGGATAGAACTCTTGGATAAAGGTGGTTTTCCCAGTTGACACCACATGCCATATGATAGCAAATTGTGTTGAGCTCCTGTATCCAATAATGCATTATACAGCACCTCCCCGTAAGGACTCTGTAACTCAATTGGGTATCTTAGAGGTGGGTCAGATTCCAGTGCATCCTCCTGTGCTTCCTCGAAAAATACTTGCGTAATTCCCAAGTTGGCTTCTCGTTGTCTCCTAGCACGCTGTTGACGTTCTTTGGCTTTAACTCTCGCTTGTATCTTTTTAAGCTCAGCTTGTTCTTTAGCTGCCTTCTTTTGATGGATTGCATGTAACTCCTGCTGGCTCAGGGGGTCATAGTATCTTTTGAATTTACTCCCATTAAGGAATCCAATGGTTTCAACTCCGTCGAGAGTCTCCACTCTGATGGTACCTTGCGGGGTAATTTCACATACTCTATACGGTCCCTTACCAGCATATTTGAGCTTTTTCTTTTCGTTTCGCACTCCATACATCAAGACTTTATCCCCAACCTTGATGTCCTTGTCCTTTAGGTGGCGATCAAACCATTTTTTCCTTCTATCCTTCTCCACAAGAGCATTGTACACAGCCAATTGTCTTTCTTCATTTAGCCGCTCAAGGATATATAGACGCTCTACTAAGGGATTACCATCCCAACCCTCTTGAGTAGCAACACGAAGACTAGGAATGACAAATTCCCACGGCATGACTGCTTCTTGGCCATATACCATTTTGAATGGTGTGCAATTAATAGCCACTTTGTACGCAGTACGATAGGCCCATAAAGCTGTCGTAAGCTTTAGATCCCAATCGGTGCGATGAGCTTCAACTGTCTTTGTCAAAATAGAGATTAAAGTCTTGTTGGTACTCTCGGCTTGGCCATTCGCTTGCGGATAGTAAGGAGTAGATTTATGATGGGATATCATGAAATTTGTTGTGAGCTCCTTAATCACTTCATTTATAAAATGCGTACCATTGTCGCTCACAAGTTCAAAAGGACAACCGAAGCGTGTGATTATATTTTCAAAGAGGAACTTAGCTGTTGTCCTCGCATCTGCCTTACGTGTCGCTTTCGCTTCAGCCCATTTGGTCATATAGTCAGTGGCCACAATAATATAGCGAGATTGTGTGTTTCGGGCCGCTGGGCTAATTGGACCTACAAAGTCCAAACCCCACTTTTCAAATGGTTGGTTTACTTTGATTGGATGTAGGGGCATCTGATCTTTCCGTTGGGGTTTCTTGTATCGTTGGCATTGCTTTTGTGTAGACCACTTTACATTCCCCTGTAGTGAATGATTTGAAATGCTCGGGGGGCGGGGTGTAAGTCTACTGGTTCTTGTTGTGCCAGGCTTTTTTCTTTCAATTCCGCTTCCTTTTGCTGCTGAGCCAACTCTTGGTTTTGTCGCCTTCTTGCAGTACGACTTAGTTTTGGCTTCTCTTCGATTTCTAATTGGGCGACGTCATGAGGTTGCGGAATACACCACATGACACTTTGGAGGTATTGTCCCCAATTATCCGCTATCTTCCGATGAGCGTCAATGGCTCCTACATAACTAAGCCATTCTGCAGTGGATCTCTCCTTATTTATTGCAGTTCGTACATTAGCTCGATAGCGTTGGCGCTTATGTCTCGTTTTCTTCTTACCAAGTTTTTGATTTTTGTTTCTGTCAGATTCGAACTCACTTGGTCGATCTTCACTTTCAGATGAACTGTAGGAGGTCACTGTCCTAGGCCTTGAGCACCTTGCTTCCACATTTGGGTGAATATTTGATTCATTTTCCCCATCAGGCTCAGGGTCAGTTTCTTCTTGAGATTCATACTCAGAGTTGCATTGGTCAGAGTCTTCGCTACTTTCAGTGTCGGTGGAGTTTGCCACGTTCTCGCCATCAGGAGTCAATTGCATAACACCTATCATGTTTATTGGCACTTAACGGTGGCATATCTTGCCCCTCAGGTGTTACCCAACTTGTGCCTCTATTTCCCCATGTGTCTATGGTTGCCGCTAGGTGTACCCAATCCACGTTATCCGACTCAATCATACCCGGTAGGACATCCTTATAAGGAGAACCTTTCCCATCATCAGTCTCTTTTTTGCATGTATAGCAATACCTTAATGGGGCGGAGTGAATAGTGGTATCCGATCGATTATCAATGATAACCTTGCTTCCTAAAGGATGTGCACGACCATTCTCAAGATCAACTCGAATGACAGAGTCCTGGAATTGTAGATAGACATGGTTTTTCGACCAATCGTGCACCATTTGTGCTTCCCTCATGAAAGGACGTCCTAAGATCATTTGATATGACATAGGATGCTTGGAGAAATCCATTACAATGAAGGTATGTCTTACCTTATACCCCAAAACCTTGATCTTAAGGTCCCTTAACATTCCAATAGGTTTAGCAATAGTTTTGTTTGCCATCTTAACCACTATGTTTGTGACTTCGAGGTGAGGTCTCCCCATAGATTCCCAACAGTTTTTAGTCACAATGCTCACTCCAGCACCACCATCAAGGATTCCCTTTAGAGTTAATCCCTTGGTAGTAATGGGGAGGGTTGCATTAGATTCGTCACCTTCAAAGTACTGTCCCAACTTGTTCACAGGTATTTCAACGACCGAATCTTCATCTAAGTTGGGTTGTAGATCCCAATGCTCCCCTTCATCTTGAAGCGTGTCGGGTCTATCCATATTTGCAAATTGTGGTAGCCCCGCCTTTAGTTCTCCATTGAGAAATGCCCGAAGAGCTAAGAATAGCTCAGGATCTCCGTATAATTTGGATATGATCGTGGTTCTGATTTCGGAGGACATGAAATCCATTAGCTTGGACACATTCAATGGTACTTTTCGAGACATCGCCCCTTGACTAGGGACTGGTGAAGATGGAATCACTTCCTCTTCAATGGGGTCAGGCATTCCCTCACTAAACATTCTTTCCAGCAAGAAGGGTGTTTGCCCACTTCCGAATGTCCTATCCTCACTTTCTTCCCGAATGATACTAGGTATAGCTAACGGTTTATGGTTCCGATGAGGCTGAACTTGCGTAGGAAACACTGTGTCTGGAATTTTGATTTTTCTCGGGTTTGGCTCCAGTTCTCTTTGTGTTTCTTCCACCAAACCCCTTAAGTGTTGCACTTGTTCAATCTCCTCAACTGGGTTTGGGTAAGTTCCAATCTTTTTCTTGAGGGTTTTTGGCCCACGTGGCTTGTCTTGGGGAGTCTCAGTCAGTTTGGGTGGTCGAGAGGGCATTAACTGACTTGGTTGTGGGACCGAGGAAGTTTCCTTCTGTTTTCCCTTATTTATGTACTCGCTTGATTCTCCTTCATTGAGCTCCCGCGAGTGGGTTCCTCCCTTAAGGTAGTGGCTTTGGTCCCCATGGTTTCTATTGAATCGGAATCATCTTCAGGATCATTCATATACACGGGGTCATCTCGTGTCCCTATGTTAGTCTTTGAACTAGGCTTGGAGCTCGTGGCATTAAGCGATCTCTTCCGCCGTGTTTTCTTTTTCTTTGCCTGAGTGATTGATGCAGTATCCCTCTCTTCAAGAATGTAGTTTTGATTTTGAAGCATTGACCGTGTAACTACATTCGCGGGTACAACGGGTGTGGTTCCTCGTGCTTGGTTGGTGACCTCAACTAAATTCAATGGCGTAATCTTGGGTGCGTTAGGATTATGTGGACATTGAGCGATCAAATGATCTATGCCACAACGATTACATGTAAGTACCGGCATTCCCGATGTGCTCCCTTGATTTGGTTGCATATGAGTAGCGATCTTCTGTAGCCTATTAGGGCACTCCGCTACACGATGCGGTCCACCACACTCATAGCATTGAAGAGGTGGTCTCCTCGCCAAAGTATTAAGGTTTTGCCCTCTAGTGGCGAGAGCAGCCGCTTGATATACAGGCTTGACTTGCCCGAAATGATCCTCCATGTAGTACTGGGGAATCATTTCAAACGTATCAATCCCGTATGGAGCAGTGGGGTCTATCTCCTCTTCATAATCCCCACATGCACTATGTGACTCACAACCCATCTGGTTTACAGGGGTAATCCTTTGGATGTGGAGGTTGTGGTCCTAGCACTGGCGGTGGTAACGGCATAGAGTGGACTACATTCGGATTCCTTGGAACTATGTGCTGTGACAGTTGCTCGACAGGTTGTGCAGGCATTAGCGCGGGTACTTGAGGTGTGTTTGACCAGGCTAGTGGTGCTTGATTTGCCATCATTCGCTTAAGTACTAGGCAATCCTTAGATTGATGGCCGTACTTACCACATGCATTACAATTCCCATTGAATTTGACCCTGAATGTGGGACATTCACTCGTGCTATGTGGTCCTAAGCACACCGAACACCATTGTTGCTCTCTCCTTGGGTACATATGGCTATTCTGAGGAGCTCGATTACCCCTAAAGTATTCTTGGAGAGCCTTAGTAAGGTCGGTCAGACATTTCAGATATCTTGGGCTCCTTGGCAATAGGTTTCACCGTCATTGGCTCGTGCCCAAATACTTGCGAACTAACGGATTTTGTTTCCGAAGACACCTTTTTACATGCAATCATCAAGTTGTCTTCTAACTGGATTGCATTGGCATGACTGCTTCCCACGTTGTAAGACCTCTAATGACTAGGCCATTGTAAATGTCCTCGTGGCGCAATCCTCGGATGAATCTATCGAGCAGTTGGTTGTTATTGAAGCGCTCATCGGGAGTGCAGCGAGAATTTAGATGCTTCAATCGACTTATAAAGTCTCTCACTGACTCCCCTTCCTCGTGTTCAGCTTTTTGAAGTTGAGATGCTACCCCCCAAAGCACACCCTCGCGTATGTATTCTTTCAAGAACAATCTCTTGAGAGTGGGGTAGTGAGTGCGCTCTTCAACCCTTAAGGTTCGATACCAATCTCCGGCCTTCCCACTCAAGGTTAAGCCTAAGGCTTTACACTTATGCAACTCATTGTGCTCTTCCAAGGAATCACACACGTGTTCAAAGACTTCAATGTGCTCCCTAACATCCTCGTTACCACTGAAGTTTTGAGTGAGCTTAGCCACTTGTACTGCCTTGCTTCTAGGTTCTCTCTCAGGCATGCCCCGCATGTTTTCCACAATAGATCGTCCGATCGTCTGAGCAAACGCTGCGAGATCACCTAGGTGAGCAGGCATAGCTGGTGGAGGCACTTCTGGGATAGCCTGGCTGATAGGAGTTGGCGTTGGTCTGAGTATGTTGGCAAATGACGTAGGATATGATATGTAGCTAGGCCTAGCTCCTCTTGGATAAGGGTTGTGATAAGGCAGTCTTGGAGCATACGCCATTGGCATACTAGGAGGCGTAGGAGCTACATGAGCATGAGTAGCAATAGGTACATAAGGCCGATAGGCACTGCCATGCACTGTTGTAGGTACTGTTCCACTAGGTAGTGGTGTCGTACTAACTACAGTGGTAACAGGTGCGCTTTCTGTCATGCTCATCATTGGGGTAGGCATTGTGGATTCCCTAATGGAAAGTTGAGCCAAGGTTGGAAAGCTAAAGTTACTGCTCGTGGGCTCAACCTGCATTGAGACTCCAGGCGAAACAACATACGAAGGGTCTATGGGACTCACCGAGGGAGTCTCCAATTGTGATAGGGTTGGTTGTTTGGCTTTGCCCGTATCCAAAAACCTCATAGGGCCAGTGGAAACTAGGTTCACTCCCCTATTTTGCCTCTCAATTTGGATAATTCTATGAATAACCTCACATATCATTTGCTGTTGCTCTTCTAGATTAGTGGCGCTAGATGTAGATCGTAGGACTTCTAACCAACCTACATGGTATGTGTAACCCGTGTATAGGTCCGTTAGAGTCTCTGTGTGTAGATCATATTCCCAATTTTCATTGAGAAATATCCCATCCAGACTTGGTGTGCCAAACGGTTCTCTTGAAGTGGACGCAATGTCACTTCTTATGGATTGGCTTCTAGGGACCTCTACTTTAGGAAGAGCATCGGAATGTGGTAGCTCAGTAGGGCCCTCATTAAACGAAGTAGGTAGAATATCCACATGGACACTCTGTGGGAGGGTAGGGTCCACATAAGATGTGAATGGCGAATCTACTACCCCTCCTTCCTCATTTACTTCACTTGTCGCATGTTCAGAGCGTGTAGCTCTACTAAAGGTCTCTATTAGACGACTAAACATGCTAGATCCGGGTTGTGGGGCCCAACCTGGCATGTTTTGGCTTGTCTCCTCAGGGTTCTTGGTAAGGTGCCCTTCCATGGCTTCTGAGTCAGAGGACGAGTCACTATCCACTATTCGTGGATCTTGGGTTGCACTCCCTTGGGTTCCAGCCGAAGGCCAAGATGCCAATGTGGAGGGATGGTGTGAGCCTGCGTAGACTGAAACGCTTTCTAGTGGCTCAGGCTCTAGCACCCGACCAGAGCGTAGATGCATATGACGTGGGTACCCTACGGGCGTTGGTGACTACCCTTAAAGCCCACTCAAGTGGTTTCTTGGGTATTTCGCACCCCATTTTTACTTGTTTTTAGATTGTTTTTAACTCGTTTTTGACCCCCTTACTTACGGTCGAACTTGGACTAGGACGTGTGATAGCTCGAAACGAGCGTATCGTTTAAAAGGTCCTAGCGTGCTTTACAGCACCGTGTTTGCCTATCCAGAGCTCCTGTAATCCTCAAAACCGTTTCCCTTGGGGGGAAGGGGCAAAAGCCTATTTGCTTGTGGAGGAAAGGGTGAGGGCTTTATCCCACATGCTCACTTTACTCCTTGGGGAGTGGGCTACATATAGGGCACGACTTCCCATAAGCTCTCACTATGGAGGCTCACTCTCCTATATATATATATCAAAAGACCGAGTTCGAGGCCGAGGCCGGGGCCGGGGTCGTGGGTCGTGGGTCGTGTGTCAATTGGGGTTCTTTCTTTTCAAAAAAAATTTCTCCAATTAGAAAATCTTTCCCCTCCACACGTTTGGTTCTTTCTTTAAAAATAAAATTTAATTTTTTATTTTTTATTTTTTTAATTTTTGTTTTTTGTTTTTTTTTAAGATAAGTTTTCTAGGGTTTCTTTAGGGTTAAGACTTGGCCGCGGCACAGTTCGCACACAGCACAGATCTGGGGATTCAGAAATCCCCCCTCACACGCGCAGAAACCCAGATAACAAAATGCACGCCCACACGCGGAGCGGAAAAATAACAAAAGAAACAGAAATGCAGAAGACAAATTGCAGAAACAGAGATTGAAAACCACAGAAACACCTCAACAGCAACACAGACGCCTTTCCTACAGTGTAAATTAAACTTCACGCAGCAGCCCGAGCTGCAAACTGGAGCTTGGTGCAGGGCAACTCCCCGGCAGCGGCGCCAAAAATGTGTGCTTTTGCCGCACAGGTCGTAGTTGGGGACTTGCCAAACACCGTATGCGAGCCACGAATGGCTACAAGCATACAACCAGGAAGGCAAGCTCAAAACAGAATGCAAAAGGTGTGTCACTCACCGCTTAACTGCCACCTTGAAGGATTCCCGCGTCGCAGCCGTGAAGAAGGAGCCGCCGTCGCCGCTCTACCGCCTCTCCGCCTGCTGCTGCCGCCGTGCCGCTACACAGTGCTCGATCGCTCTCTCACTCTCTCTCTCTCTCTCTCTCACACACGCAGGAGAAGGAAACCAAAGAGATAAGGCAAGAGCACTCTTGTATTCACAACACATGAGAATGAGGATTTTAGGGTTACATTTGGCTCTTATAGGTGACTTGGCCATTCACACTTGGGCGCCCATACATGGCCGGCCGATCCTAACCCTTATCCTACTGATATTCAAGGTGCGCCTCTCATTGGCGATCACCCAATCCCTTCATCCTTAACATATGGTGCCGACAAGCCCGGCCCATGACTCAGAATATTTAAATTAATGACGTAAAACATAGTACGTCTGAATGTCCGTCATAGGTTAACATGCACACCTAAGAAAGGAGTGGTATTCATTTTTGCATGCACCTAAAAAATGAGAGGTTATCCTTACATGGGCAAACCATTTGAGGGAATGATGTTCCTTTTTGTATGCACCCAATCAATCCAGAGGTAATCCTAGCATGGCCAAACAGAAAAAAGAAGTGGTACATAGTCTCTCAAGAGGCTTTTCCTCATTCCTTCTCTATCTCTCAACCCCAAACCTAAAATCCTCTTTCTCTCTCTTTCTCATCACTCCAACACGTCTACCTCTAGCAGCACTGTGACGAGCATGAAAGAAGCATTCGCCAAGGTCTTGTCTAAGCTGTCGGTACGAGAGAGAGAGAGAGAGAGAGAGAGAGAGAGAGAGAGAGAGAGAGAGAGAGAGAGAGAGAGAGAGCTTGAACGTGATATTTAAGCGCATGCAATAGGGTCTAGAAGTGCAAAAGCTATGGAACAAAAACAATGAATATGGTCTGTTTGAAGATGGAGCTATATATCAATGGAATTTAAAATTGAGTAATACACTAGGGATTTGGCAAGCATTTGGATACATCACTGACAAAACGAAGAAACCATTCTTTGAGAGGAGCTTGGGAAGTTAGTGAAAGAGAAGGACACCTAGTTTAGTAGTGGTGCAAGCAAACCATGTAGTGTTACCTGCCGTTAATTGAATAAAGGAGAATAATCAGGGCAACTAGAATATGTATATATGTGGATTTACTCTTTTTAGAGAACTCTCATTTGTATGGACTTTTTCTTATGAATGGAATGTATTTTCCTTGGTGAACTTTTGTGTACATGAATTTCTTTGAGCAAGTACGCCATCGTTTGGTTTTTTCCCTTCAATTTTAGTCCTCTCCTTAAATTGATGATTTGCTCTTTCTAGTTAGAGAACTCTTATTTGTATAGAGTTTTTCTTTACTAAGGAAAAATTCATTGCATACATGATTTTTTTTGAGCAAGTATGGTATTGTTCATTTTTGGTTAATTGAATAAAGTAGAATCCTAATTTTTTAAAGCAAGTATGGTATCGTTCGTGAGAAAATCCATGTAGTGTTTCTGGTTAATTGAATAAAGGAAAGTAATCATGGCAAATAAAATATGTAAATGTGTGCTCTCTTTGGTTAGTTAGAGAACTCTTGTTTGTATGGAGTTTTTCTTAAATAAGGAATGTATTTTCCTTGGAAAACATTATTCATTGTGTACATGAATTTATTTGAGCAAGTATGGTATTGTTTATTTTTTTTCTTCAATATCTCTCCTCTCCTTAAAGTAATGAATTAGGGAATTTGCATATAAAGAAGTCGAAAGAGATAGAACGAGATGTAGAGAGAAAGTGAGAGATAGAAAGCATAATCATCAAGAAGAGGAAGAGAGGCTAAGCATAAGGAAGAAGAGGAAGAGAGGCTAAGCATAAGGAAGATGGAGAGAGCGAAAGAGGGGGGGATAAGAAAAGGGGGGAGAGGGGGGCTGAAAACATCACGAGGATGAGTAAAAAAGCACCTTGAAAATAGGACACCAAAAAAGTAGCTGCATCCCCTCTTAAATAATACATATGTTTCAGATGATTGTTGATATATCATATGGCAATAAAAACATTCAACCTAAAAGAAAAGATGGAGATGTTTTGTCAAGAACCTTACCAAGTTTAGGCAAACTACTACAATCTGTATCTCCATGGAAGCACACAGGTAAACAAAGTAAGCACTTGAAAGGGAAGAAAATAGCCAATCAACTTCAAAAATTATATACTTAGTTTTTAGTACAGAAACTCACTATGAAACCAGAGGGCATTATAGAAGAACAAGTGCACACCTCTTCATGCTCTTAGTGAAGAGTATCATCTAGGGCCATGAGCATGTCTCCCATTCTTCTCAGCATGGATGTTGCATGCTCCCAAATGCAAGTGTGGTCACACGTGCATCAAGGTGATGTCAGCATCCACACCTAGCTGGGCTCACACGTGGGGTGGTTGATAAGAGAGTATGCTATCCTATTAAGTCCTTCAACACATTACACATGTCCATTAGACTCATGATGTTGTCTATGTATTTCTCAATTAGCCGATAATCTTGAGTGGACATGGTGGATGCTTGGAAGCATAGCACAAGGACTTATCGAGAGGTTTATGTAAAGAGTACCATATCCACAACACTTCATGTTTGACAAAGCTATCGCTTTCAAATGTGTATTTGACAATTTGAGTGTGTATTCCTTAGGGATTTCTCCATGATCCCATGTTTGGACAACCCTGTAATAAATAGTGCAGTGACAATGATCTCAACTAATTAGAAGCAAGACTCACACTGGTCTCAACTAAGTAGCAGCAAGACTCGCACTGCATGCGTGGGCTTCCCCCCCCCCCCCCCCCCCCCCCCCCCCCTTCAATAGAAGCAGGTCCGGCCTCTCCAGCAGTGCACGCTAACTCGACCCTCTCTCTCCAGCGGCACACGTGTTCCATATCCCTCTCTCTCCAACGTAGAGCTGTGGAACGTCCAGCAGAAGCAGGTCCAACCGCGGCGCATGAGAGCTAGCTGTAGAATGACGTCCGCTCTTGAGCTCACAAAGCCCTACCTAATTATAAAAATCCCTAACTTTTAAATAGCTCCTAAATTGACCATGGCGCAACGATCAACGGACGGTGGCACTCGGCACCACCATCATGTTCGAATAGGGAGAGAGAGAGAAGAGATAATATTCATAAGGTTATGGCTGTTTGGAATACTTTTGGTCTTGCTTCAAGGTTATACGTTAATATACAGAAATCTGCCGTGATAAGCTGTATCGAGAGCGATTTGCTTGGTTTGGGATGGAATGGGTAGGTCATACAAAGGGGATGCATAACACACTACTTGGGTTATCCGATTTTAGAGTTGATGTTGATTCACAGGCTTTGTTGGCATGGATTTCTGCAAAAGATAAATGATAAGTTTGTGTATTGGAAATCTCAAGGTTGGCCTATGCATATTCAGCTCAAAGTGGCACAATCCATTATGATTAGCATAATATCTTTTTTCTTGCCTTTATTGCCATGGATGGGCACATCTTTGCATCAGATACAACAGCCAATTAGATTTATGCTATGGAAAAGAGCAGGAAATAAGCTAGGACAGACGTGGATTTCTTGGGAACATTTTACTACTCCGAAGAGGAGTGGAGAGGCAGCCCTATTAGATGTCAGATTACATATGGTCACTAGGAGATGGCCTTTATTGCAAGATATATGTGTATCTCAAGAGCCATGGGTGGTAATGGCTAAGGCCCTCATAGAGGGGGTCACACTTGTGCATGGTAATACCAGGATTGATGGTACATGGTGGGATGTAGTGAATGGTTCTCAATAGGTTTGAGTGGCGGCTTCACCTCTCCTTTCTCATTTGATGATCTCATGGAAGGAGGTGTTGGCACACACTAAATGGAAGCCTTCAAATCAGCGGTTGCAGTTGAATTCTATGACAGGTGAGGTGTTGGCTACTTCACGACTTTTGGAGTGGCATGACAAACTTATTGAGTGGCCAAAATTCAACAGAATGGCTTGATTGGGACTAGTGAGAATTATGGATGCTTTGTTGCCACGTAGAGGCCGCTTATTGTCTTTTCGAAAAATCCGTCAATATTTTTGGGTTCCACATGGATATGTATAGTTATGTGAGAAGGTGAGGGCATACCTTACATTGTTTGGTGATATTCCTTAGTTGGAGGATCAACAATCTTGGTTGGCATTTAGAAAGCCTCGGGACATTGTCCAACGTACAACAAATCAAGTGTACCATATGATGGTGGAAGATAAGCACTGGATCACTGAGAAGGCTAATAGGATATGCAATATCACGAAAAGTAGGGCCTGGTAAAAGGAAGTAATCTTATAGGGTTAGTGGTCTAAGATTCCATATCAAGGGAAAGTGTTCCTATGGCGCATGCTAGTTGGAGGCCTACCATTGGGAGACCAGTTGTTTGCGAAAGTGGTGGATTACTTCTGGTAATTGTGTGTTTTGTACTACATGCTTGGAAACATATCCGCATCTTTTTATTTCATGTCCGGTGATAAAGAAGGTGGGGGATTTCCTTTCTCGCATATGGATTCCATTGAGATAAATAGGCCCGTAAAGGTCAAAGACTAGATTTTTGGCAAGATTCCAAATGGGCCAGATAACCCAAAACATTCAATTTTCTTTCATTTTGTCAAGTGGATAGGTTTGTGACATATCTGGTTAACAAGGAATGCCTTCATATTTGATGCAAAAGTGGGTATTATAGCTCACATAGGTCATATAAAAGGGCTACTATTGTGGCAAGTCTCTTCCCTTGCGGTTAGCTCATTTGGTGGAGAATGACACGACTATATATTGGATGAGGGTACTCCGAGCTACATCTGTGGTTCAGAGTAATTAGTAAGGAAAAGCTAGTACATCACATGGCGGCCATGCGGCCATGTGGCCATTTGTAAAGTAATTTTTGGTAATATATCTTCTATTATGAGAGAGAGAGAGAGAGAGAGAGAGAGAGAGAGAGAGAGAGAGGACTATATACTCGATGAGGTTACTTCGAGCTGCACTTGTGGTTCGGAGTAATTAGTGAGGGAAAGCTAGTACATCACATGGCGGCCATGTGGCCATTTGTAAAGTAAATTTTTTTGGTAATATATCTTTTATTACGGAGAGAAGAGAGAGAGAGAGAGAGAGAGAAGAGAGAGAGAGAGAGAAGGGGAAAGAGAGAGAGAGAGAGAGAATAGAGAGAGAAGATGGACAGAGAGACACAAGAGAGAGAGAGGGACAGAGGGACACAAGAGAGGAGAGAGAGAGAGGAAAGAGAGAAAGAGAAGAGAGAGAGGAGAGAGAAAAAGAGAGAGGAGAAGGGGAAAGAAGAGAGAGAGAGAGAGGAGAGGAGAGAGGGGGAGAGAGGAGAGAGTGAGAGTGAGTGAGTGAGAGAGAGAGAGAGTGAGTGAGAGAGAGAGAGAGAGAAGGGGAAAGAAGAGAGAGAGGTGGCAGCTTTTTACAACAAAATCTCTCTCTCTCTCTCTCTCTCTCTCTCTCCTCCACCCGAGTTTAAGTCCCACCGTTGGTCGTATATGCCCTTGTGTTGCGTTCTACTGACATTAATACAACTCTCTCCTGTAGTGTGTGTGTGTGTGTGTGTAATAAAAGAGGACCCTCGCACTACCTTTCTGCCACCCATAAGTGGGGTAGATTGGCTAGTGCGAGGGCTCTTATAATGGCCATGATCCACCCAAGTCCAAGTCCCACCGTTGGTCGTATATGCCCTTGTGTTGCATCCTACCGATGTTAATACCTCTCTCTCCCATAGTGTGTGTGTGTGTAATAAAAGAGGACCCTCGCACTACCTTTCTGCCATCCACAAGTGGGGCAGATTGGCTAGTGCGAGGGCCCTTATAATGACCATGATCCACCCGAGTTCAAGTCCCACCGTTGGTCGTATACGCCCTTGTGTTGCATTCTATCGATGTTAATACCCCTCTCTCTCTCTCTCTCTCTCTACAAGCTGAAGTATAAGATCTAGCATCATTTGATCCATCTTTTAAACTCCATCCGAAATTTGTCCATCTACCCTTCTAAAATCCTGTTTCAAGAAAAATGACTTGTGTCGTGCCCAAAACTATCAAAATTGTTGTGTAACCTAATATAAGAGATTATACTAGCCTAAAATCCATAGTAAGCTCAACCTATCCATCACATAACATCCCAAAATATGAAACATGAACCTTTGCCTACTCAAATTTATCTTCTAAAAGAGACATTCTAAACACCAAATTTGAACAAAATTGACATCTTTAAAGTTCTCCACCCTTAATTCTAAATAATGAATATGACCCCCTCAACATCTCCTCCTTTCCATAATACAATGAAAATAACTCAATAAGACAAAATAACTAGTATATTACATTATGCATATTGCTATTTTCACTCTAAAGTGCTCATCAAGACTTGCTTACCAATTTTTTTTCCACATCCATGGGTTAAACACTCCCTTTTCACAGTCTACCTAGACACGAGGACAATGTCTTGAGGTGGATGCGAGGTCAAGGAAACATTTTTGTCACATGGATTCATGGCACACAACAATGTCATTCTCTTTTGATGTCCACCCACCAAAAGCTTTCCCTCATCAAATATGCATCGAATAGAAATTTAATCATTGTATGCTTTTCTCATGGCACACAACAATGCCATTCTCTTTTGATGTCCATCCACCAAAGAGCTTTCCCTCCTTAAATATGCATTAAAGAGAAAGTTAACCAATATATGTTTTTTTTTTGTCCAGACCCAGCATAGACTCCTTCGCTTGTCATTTGTAAAAAGAGAAGATTTCTCTATAAGAAGCCTAGCTTTGCCAACACAATAGAAGAAGTAGAAAAGTCATTAATGTGGAACATCATGGACAAAACATTGAAGGAGAGAATAAGGGGTTATCCTTTAAGGCTTTGATATAATTTTTTGAACCCATAATTATTTTTTCCATTATTTCTATGAAGTAGATATTAGAGGATCTCCAAGCTAAAGAAGAAGAGTGTGGAATGTCAAGGGGAAAAAATTGAAGGAGAGAATAAGGGGATCCTTTAGGCTTTGATAACCCATAGTTATTTTTTCGTGTTATTTCTATGAAGTGATCTCTAAGTTATGCCTTTAACAGAGGATCTTTAAGTTATGTTGGGTGCGTCGTGAAGCCTCCTATCATCTTTTAATAATCAATTTGCCAAATGGATTGCGCACAAGGCAATGGCATGCACCAATGCTTTTAAAAAACAACTTTTCAACTAAGGATAAAAGGAAATATCATGACCTTGGCCAATTTTTTGTGTGAAAAGCTACTTATCAAGTATTCAAAATCTTAGCGACAAACTTTCAACTAATTTTGCCCATACCTCTCAACGTGGAGATAGTGGGTTTGAATTTACCATAATTGCATGTGTAATTTTAATACCAACAATCACCATAGAAAAAAATAAATTACAACCGATTTTTTTCAATATGAGATGTGATAAAAAGCCCTAAGGAGGTTTACAAGCTTGAACTGGGAGAGCTTTCGTGAGTTGGGAGAGAGACTCTCCATTCATGAGCTTGGGCGAGGGAGATCTCTTCGAGAGGTTTGACACTTCTACCTAGAAGTGTGTAAACCCCGCGCGAGGGAGATCTCCGTGTGTAAACCCCCTAAAGGACATCACCCTTCTACCGTGTGTAAACCCCCTAAAGGATATTTTTTTTCCCTACCCACATCCAGGCTGGCCCCTTGGTGGTCGTCTTCACAGAATCAGAGACATAATAGAGGGACAGACAGATAGATAGATAGAGAGTTCATTATCTTTCCCTTCTCCTTCCCTTCTCCATCCTTAACTTTAAGGTAAATCTCATCTTTGGGCTCTTGCAAATTTCAGCTTGCCATGAGAGAGATCATCAGCATCCACATCGGTCAAGCCGGTATCCAAGTGGGTAATGCTTGCTGGGAGCTTTTCTGTCTCGAACATGGCATCTTCCCCGATGGCCGAATGCCCAGGTTTGCTCGCGTTTGCAGACTGTCTGATCTTTGTCTTTGTGTTTTTGTGTGTGTGTGTGTGAGTGTGAGAGAGAGAGAGAGTTTTTCTGCACATCAAGAATGCTTTGTAGAGAAGACAATTTCTGTGGATACGTTCTGAGTCTCTACGGTTAGCAATTAGAGATTTTGCAGTGAGGAGAGAAGACAGGGTTTGATTTGATGCAGAGGGTTAGGGATTTTTCAATAAAGAAGATAGGCTTAGAGATTTTGCAGTGGAGAAGCCAAGGATAGGGCTTTTACAAAGGTCAGAGTCCATTTCTTTGCAGTTGAGGGTTTAGGTTCAGGGTTTCTGCCAGAAGAATTTAGGGTTAGGTTTTTCTCAATTGAAAAGCTAGGTTCAGGTTTCTCGCAGCTAGGGTCTGTAGTTGAGAATCTGGGAAGCCAGTAGCTTCACATTGGATCTGGCATGTTCTGACGCTAATTACTGACTTTGCAGTGACAAATCTGTTGGAGTAGCCGATGATGCTTTCAACACATTTTTCAGCGAAACTGGTGCTGGAAAGCATGTTCCGAGGGCAATTTTTGTTGACCTGGAGCCTACGGTCATTGATGAAGTTCGCACAGGAACTTACAGACAGCTTTTCCATCCTGAGCAACTGATCTCTGGCAAGGAAGATGCAGCCAACAACTTTGCTCGGGGTCATTACACAGGTCAGTACCATGCCTGAGACATGGCCTTGAACACTCTTTTGGTTTGGTACGTGTAGGCATTGAAACATACACATAGGGGCCTAGGGTTTTGACCTGTAACCAATTTGGATAAGAAGGATCTCTCAACTAGTTTAACATGCAAAACTCAAATATATGTTAGTCCAATGAACCTTCTTGGAGGGACAGGCTAGCTTACCACCCAGCCACAGCTCCTGTTGGTAGCAACTTCAAGCTTGAGACTAGACCAACAGGATGCCTGGCTAACCCAAGCCTAGGTGTCCCATATCAACAGAACCACCATTCAGGTGTAACTCCTCAAGCCGACCTGAGTGTGATCTGGACCTAAGTGTGATCCGGTTCTTGCTTCTCAAGGATTCCACTCTCTTGGGAATGCCTATCAATGAGCCTAATCCTCACTTATATAGACCATAGGTGAGAGTGTCCATAACTTTAAGGTTGCTTCACACGAGCTCATCAAATAGGAACTTACCAATCCTCAATTAACACTAAGTGTTTCACGATTGAGCCACTAATTAGCATTGGCTTGACCTCACTTCACACTAGCTCATCAAATAGGAACATACCAATACTCAATCTGCAGTAAGTGTTGCACTAATTAGCATTGGCTTGACCTTGTGAGTCTTGCCTGTTGCTAATAGATGGAGGATCCCTACCAATTTGTGATTCTCAGCCTTATGTATGCCCTTAATATTTTGGATATTTGACCCTTGAAGTAGCCCCTGTTTTTGGTCACTAAATGTATGTATGATTGTCTTGCAGCTGAGAATGTTACTATCGATCTGCCTTGATCGAATGAGAAAGTTATAAGTGCATGGGGTTTGTCGTTACCAGCTATGTTAGAACAAGTCCCTCAGGTTATGGATTTGATGCCATTGCAAGAGCTTCAGGCTAATTTTGAGATATTGTTGCTACCTATGTCTCGCATTGTGCATGGATGAAACCATCGCTTGTGTCTTGATCTTTTGGTGGTGTGGTGAATAGGCAACATTGTATCAGCATCAATTTTAGCAATGCTAAGCACTAATATAGTCCCGGATGAAGGCGCACAATCCAAGGAGAGTAACACAAGACATGGAAGAAATTTCCAAGAGGTTGGTTGGTGGTGCTCCACAAGACCCAAGGGGAATGGCAGCCCTGTGAGGCGGATGCCACTTGGGGCATACCAAGAAAGGCTTTCAGGAAAATGGTTAAAAGGGATGATGATCATCCAAGGGGTGGAGTGAGGATGCGAGACTCAATACTTAGGAAAAGAAGACCAAAGAAGTGTTCAAGGATAGGGCATGAAGGGCTAGGAGACAAGTGGAACTGATGCACAGATCTACATGAGACTTTGGAGTGGAATCGGAGACCTAAGCAATGAAAAGGTTGCTAGGAAGGAAAGGATGACAGGTATGGGAGACCATCTGTGGAGATAGGGATGATGAAAACAATAAATGATAAATAATCGCACGTGCACACATTCTCAATTACACACATACGTGCACTCTTACCACACGCACATGGGAGGGGAGAAGGATACTTCTCCTCCGGCACTGTTTGGAGGATTCATGGGCCTAGCCCAAGGAACATAGTTACCATGGAACACCGTTCCGCCCACCTGGAATGCGGGAACGGCGTTTCGTTCGTGTGAAATCCAAGGAACGCCACGGAACAGCTCGAAACGTTTTGTCAGACAGAATGGCCATGTGGAACGTTCCCTTACCCACTTACGGACCGTTTTGGAGGAGTGGTTGGAAAGTGTCAAAACCTGCGCCACTGATGTTCATAAAATAGGTCGACCAACTACTTTAGTCTTTCGCATGCTGCCCGCTCGCCGACCACCTACTTTCGCTCGTTGCCTGCCTGTTGTCTCGTCTGTAGATTCCATATACTAGGTACCTGTGCCAGTGCGCTGTGCTGTCTTGCGTAGCCAGTCATAGCTATTCTACATAGGCTCCTGGCAGCTGGCTATAACATCTGTAGGATGTAGTGGCTAGCCTGGGCATTGCCGCGTCATCACACCCACATGCTGCTGGAGCTTGGCTGCCGTACCTGCCAGCCAGTCGTACCTACCAGCCTGGGTGTCAAATCCCCACGGATCTTCCCTCGTGATCGATCTTGGTTCGAAACTCGAATCCTGCAAACAAACGAACAAACAAACAAGCAAGGGGGTGCAGGCCTGACTCACCTCCCAACCATGACAGCCGTGGGCGAGCCCACAGTCTTGGCTGTCCCCACCGAGCCACGAGCTGAGCTAACTAGGTTGACGTACCGACCAATCTCCTCCTCACGACGTCCCATACCGCCGCGAAGCTGCCCTCGCGGGCCTCGAGATTGCTGCCGGCCTTGGCTGCATAAAGCAGGTGCACGTCTGCACTAGATCCAGGCTCCAAGACCATAGAGCTCTCACAAACTCGCGAGACTCTCTATGCACAATAACTAACCTTGGCCACCCTTTTATAGGCTCTTGGCCGGTCATCGGGCGTCCACACTTGGCCGCCCGCCCGTCCATACTTGGGTGCTCGCCCGTTAGTATATCCCTAACTCAGCTCGTCAATCAGCCTGCCTAGTTTCAAGCTTCCCCAAGCCTCGAAACTAGTCTTGCATGCGTATAGCACACGGTAGATACCCACTGTGCACATGACATACTCCCCTTCCTCTAAGAGCTCACTCGTGAGCTCACTAAAAAGCCAGGGTAATCTCTCTGAAGAGAAGTCAGTGTCTCCCATGTAGCGTCCTCCTCAACACGATCCTTCCACTTGATCTTGTATTCCGTGATAAGCGTATGACGCAATCTTCGTTCACGAAAGCCAAGAATCTTTTCAGGTTCGTGCGGAACAAATGTCATGTCTTGGACATCTATAATTTCTTGAGGAGTAACTAACTGATCTGCTCCACCCAGTACTTCCTTAAGTCTACTGACATGAAATACAGGATGAACTTTCACATGAGAAGGCAAATCCAATTCATATGCAACTGAACCAATCCGTCGTGTAACACGAAATGGTCCACAATATCTAGGGGATAATTTCGGAGATCTACCTGTCCGTAAAGTCTCGGAATCTTTCGGAACTCGCAAATACACCATCGTTCCTTCAGAGAACTCTCTAGGTGAACGATGTCTATTAGAATAAAACCTGTCTCGGTCTTGAGCACTTCTAATAGATTCCTTCGCAACTTGTAACATTTCCTGCATATCTTGCAAAAAATTACGTGCTGCATCATGCTGAAGTCCTGAGAATCCTACTGTAACAGGTGATCTTGGTTGAAAACCGTACATAAGCATGAAAGGACTAAACCTTGTACTCGTATGCTTAGTACTGTTATATGCAAATTCTAACATAGGAAGATAATCCTCCGATGAACTTTGTCTTTTGGATACATATGCTCGAAGCATATCCTCCAAAATCTGATTCACTCTTTCAGTCTGGCCATCAGATTGAGGATGATCAGAGGAACTCAAATTCAAAGTTGTTTCCAACTTCTCGAAAACAAGTTTCCAAAAGTCACTCGTAAACTTAGAGTCCCTATCACTGACTATGTCCTGCGGTAACCCGTACAGTCTAAACAATTGCTCGATAAACTGCCGAGCTAATTGCGTAGCTGTAATAGTCTTCCGGGTCGGTAAAAATCTAGCCATCTTTGTCAGGCGATCTACCACAACCCAAATAGAATCGTGGCCTTGATGTGTTCTTGGCAATCCGGTAATAAAATCCATGGAAATACTTTCCCACTTATTACCTGGGATTTGCAAAGGATGCAACAACCCAGCCTGTCTAAAGCGTTCAGCTTTATTTGCCTGACAAATCTGACACTTGAGAACATAATCTTCTACATACCCTTTCATCTTCGGCCAATAAAAAGTGTGTTTCACTAAAGATAGTGTCCTGTGTACTCCAGGGTGTCCAGCAGAAGGGGCGTCATGACACTCCCTCAGAATCTTGGACCTAATGTCCGGGATCTGTGGTACACAAATTTTGTCATTACGGAATAGTAAACCATTCCGAATCATCCACTGACCTCCTGCAGCCTGAATGGTAGACTGCTCAGTCACCGAGTCTTGGTCAATCAATGAGCTCCCGTCCTGGATCTTCTGCCAAAATGGACCAAAATAACTATCAGTCCTGCAAAGCCCTCTCAATGACTGAAATAAGTCAGTAGAAATCTCGGTGAACGACAAAGTATTCACCTCTCTAATCCGACTAAGCGCATCTGCAATATTATTCATGGACCCTTTCCTATAACGGATCTCAAAATCAAAATCTTGCATTAACTCTGCCCAACGAGCTTTCCTGCCTCTCAAATCATCCGCATCACACACATACTTGATTGACTGATGATCAGTCAATACCACAAACTTGGAGCCATATAAATAATGTCTCCAAACCTTGAGAGCATAAATCACAGCATAAAGCTCCTTCTCAAGGGTTGGCCAACGAGATTGAGTGTCGTCTAGCTTTTTACTTTCAAAAGCAACCGGTCTACCATCTTGAAATAAAGCAGCCCCGATAGCATAGTCACTGGCATCAGTTTCAAGAACATAAGGCCGACTAGGATCAGGCAATGCTAAGATAGGTGCTTCCTTGACTTTATCTTTCAAAAGTTTGAAGGCCATATCCAAATCGTTATTCCAAGTGATAGGCTGATTGGACTTACGTCCACGACCTTTCAATAAGTCGGTCATCGGTAGTGTGAGCTGAGAGTACTCCCGTACAGATTTCCAAAGAAAAACAACAAAACCGAGAAAAGAACGAAGTTGTTTCACTGTGCGCGGTATAGGCCAGTCCAAAACCTTCTGAACTCGGTCATAGTCAATGCTCAATCCATCTCTAGTGATCTTGTGTCCCAAGTAAATGATGTCGGTCATAAAGAACTCACATTTACTCAATTTAGCATATAGTCGATTCTGTCTTAAAATAGATAAGACAATCGTGAGGTGTCTGACATGATCCTCAAGAGTACGACTATAAATCAAAATATCATCCAGGAACACCACCACAAATTTTTCCAAATGTTCACGAAAAAGATCGTTCATCATTTGCTGGAAAGTGGCTGGAGCATTGGTTAACCCAAAAGGTAATACGAGAAACTCGTAATGGCCATACCTAGTCCGGAAGGCGGTTCTTTCGACATGCCTTTCATGAATACGTATCTGGTGATAGCCAGTACGCAAATCTATCTTCGTGAAATATTTCGCTCTTGCTAACCGGTCAATTAGGTCATCTGATCTAAGGAGAGGATAACGGTTCTTAATTGTCAACTTGTTCAATCTTTTGTAATCTATACACATTCTCCAAGTATTGTCCTTCTTTCTCCTAAGCAACACAGGTGCACCCCAAGGTGATTTACTTGGACGGATCTGGCCCATCCTCAAATAATCTTCGAGTTGTTTAGCCAACTCATCTTCCTCAGCTTGGCTCATCCTATAAGGTGGAATACTCACAGGATGAGCACCAGGGATCAAGTCAATACGATGATCTACTGCCCGTTCAGGTGGTAAACCCGATGGCAATTCCTTAGGAAATACATCTTGAAACGAATCAAGTATCTTCTGTAATTCTTTGCTTTCAAACACACTTAATTCATTCACATCCAATGAAGAGATGAGAAAAGAAGAAAGTGGAATCAATACACAATGGAAAGCGGTGTACAAAGAAGAATTCATTATATTTCCAAAATCAATTGTATTTACAAGAGGTCCCTGAGAGGGATGAATACAATCACCTAAAATACTATACTTGGTGTCCCTATGCTGAAAAGAAAAAATATGACTAGACCAATCTATCTGGACATCAAGAGTCTTAAACCACTCAATCCCTAATAACAAGTCTACATTTTCCAGATGCATGACATAGCATTCCAGAGTATCTTTGTAGTCCTGAATTTGGATTGGAAGTATCTCGACCTTGCGATCCCAAACTTGTCTGCCCGCTGGTAGACGTACCTCATAGGTATGGTCGCTGAGTGTCGTGTCAAGACTCAATTTCTGCACAAGTTTGTAGTTAACAAAGTTATGCGAACTGCCAGGGTCTAAAAGAATGTGAATTTTATGGCCATTCACTTTTCCATAAACTCGGAGAAGATCATGCATGCCAAATACCTTAGAATTGAACAGACAATCAGAACAAGTACTAGGGCGAGAAAGTACAGTAATTGACGTACCTGTCAAAGACAACTGGTTAGCTGCCTTTGGCTTGGGTCCTGCGTTTGACTTGGTACCCTTTTTCTTTGGGCACTCGTTACGCATGTGTCCTTTTTCTTCGCAGATAAAACAACGTCCTTCCTTCTTGAGCTTTAAAGCCCTAAGGAGTCGTTTCTTCGCTGGTGTCGAACTTGTATTCTTCGAAGGTTGGTCCGAAGACTTGCCTTCAGTCGTGTTAGCCATAGGTGCGGAGAACTTTCTTTTATGCTTGTTCCCCTGCTCGGTAACGGGTTTTGATTTGGAAGAGACCATCGTATCATCATAGATACGAGCTGAATGAATGGCCTCGTCCAAAGTTTTACATTTATTATTTTTAACCTGTAAACGGTACGAGTCGGGTAAACCAGCTACGAAATACCCCAAAAGAGTAGTGGGATCCATCTTTGTAGCCTTCATCTGCAAGTCACGAAACTTCTGGAGGTAGACCTCATAAGTGAGGTGCTGCGAGGTCATGGTCAAAGCTGAAAACCGGGCAACAACATCGTAGTCATCCTCTTTCTTGAGGAATTCCTTCTTGAAAATATCTTCAAATTGTGCCCAAGTCGTTGGCTTTGGGTTCAGTTCCTTCCACCAATGCAAAGCTTTGCCGGACAGGAAACCTGCTGCTAACTGTATCTTCTTTCCATCATCATATGGATGAAACTGAAAGTGAACTTGCCACTTCTGTAGCCAAGTGTCCACGATCTCCTTGGTTCGCTGCTTTTGCTCGCCCCCAAACGGTTCCGGAGTAATATTGGGGCCTAAGGCAGAAGCCAAGGTATCCATTCCCGAGAAAGTAGAGAGGGTAGTGGTCAATAGAGCGATGGAGTTCTGCAAAGCCTGCATCTGGGCTGCGATTTGTGCCTGACGTTCCGCTGAAGAAGCTTCGAGAGCTACTTTGAACTCTTGGAAATCTGATTTTGACACAAACTCGTCAAAAAGATCGGCATCAGTGCCTTCCGTAGCCGGCAAGCCTTCGCGTTCCACGAGGGGCTCCAACTCTGATTCTTGGGTCGACATCGTGAAGAGGGTACGTGGAGAGAAAATTTGATCTTTGCACAATGAAAGTGCGAGCGAACTTGAGAGTTTGAGAGCTTGAAAACTTGAGAACTTGAGAACTCGAGAGATGTGTGGCAAGAAGCCCACGTGAGGGGGGATTATAAAGGTTTCCCAAAAGCCGAAAATCTGCAAAAGCTAGGCTTAGCTTTTGCTTTAGCTTTTGTGTTTTTTTTCTTTTCTTTTTTTTTCTTGAATAAATATATATATTTTAATATATATATATATATGGATATATATATTCTAAAGTCTTAAAAAAAATAAAAACCTTGGAAACCTTAGAGAGGGGAGGACTTTTAAAAAAAAAAATTAAACTCCCCTAAAAAAAAACAAAAGCGAAAGCACTAAAAACGTATGCTTCCTTGCGTTTTTGTTTTTTTCTTTTTTCCTCCTCCTGGATTAACCCGTTCGTGGAGCTGCCGTCGCCAGCTGCTGACGTCGCCAGCTGTTGACGTCGACCATGCTGCCATCACGACTGCCGCCGCCGGGTGCTTCACGGCAGATTTACGCTTGCGCCAACCCACACGTGTACCCTGCGTATCCTGGTGCGTTCCGGCCAGAGCTTGTGCGCACACGTAAGCTGAGCCTACGCCTGGCCACAGGGCCACGTGGCCTGGGCGCTCACCGTGCCTGGCCTGTGCGCCGGTCTTGCGTGGCCTGGGCGCTGGCTTGGGCTGGCTACACGGGCCTGGCCGCATGCCTAGCAGGCCTGGCCGCCTGTAGCTGTGAGTAGCCCCCACGCCTACGACACACACGCAACACACCTGGCCAGTGCAGCAGTTCTCAGCCAGCAGACACAGCAACTCGACTCTCTCTCTCTCTCGCTCTTTCTCTCATGCGCCAAAAAGCAACGAAAAGCATCATGCTTTTTTTCTTTTTTTTTTCTGTTTTCTCTTCCTGCAAGATATGCGACTGCACACAAGGCCTCTTCTTTGCAAAAGCAATCAACCCAATTAAAACTACCATCTCCCATCATCAACATGGGTTTCTTAGATGAAGAAAAAGCACACACCAAACTGAAAACTGCAGTATGCACAGAAAAAACAGCAAGCTTTTTTTTCACATACCGTTCTTCGACCTCTCCTTCTCTACCTACCAACTTGCTCGTTCACGAGGTATGCTCTGATACCACTGTCAAATCCCCACGGATCTTCCCTCGTGATCGATCTTGGTTCGAAACTCGAATCCTGCAAACAAACGAACAAACAAACAAGCAAGGGGGTGCAGGCCTGACTCACCTCCCAACCATGACAGCCGTGGGCGAGCCCACAGTCTTGGCTGTCCCCACCGAGCCACGAGCTGAGCTAACTAGGTTGACGTACCGACCAATCTCCTCCTCACGACGTCCCATACCGCCGCGAAGCTGCCCTCGCGGGCCTCGAGATTGCTGCCGGCCTTGGCTGCATAAAGCAGGTGCACGTCTGCACTAGATCCAGGCTCCAAGACCATAGAGCTCTCACAAACTCGCGAGACTCTCTATGCACAATAACTAACCTTGGCCACCCTTTTATAGGCTCTTGGCCGGTCATCGGGCGTCCACACTTGGCCGCCCGCCCGTCCATACTTGGGTGCCCGCCCGTTAGTATATCCCTAACTCAGCTCGTCAATCAGCCTGCCTAGTTCCAAGCTTCCCCAAGCCTCGAAACTAGTCTTGCATGCGTATAGCACACGGTAGATACCCACTGTGCACATGACACTGGGCTTGCTGTACAGCATGGGCCGATGGTCTTTTTTCCAGAACTTGCCACGTGCCATCCGGGGTGTGCCACCGGCTGCTCGCTACTTTGCTGCTGATTGCCTGCTCCTGCACAGTGCAAACTTCAAAGTGCTTAGAGTCACCGTCACCAGAGTCCAAGGCTCAAGCAGCACTTGTCAGTGGTCTTATTCGTCTCCAAGCAATGGCTTCGAAGTGGCGGGATGACGTTGATAGCACTAGTAAATATTCTAGCAAGGGAGGAGCAAGGAAGTGGAAGTGCCGCTATTGTGGCATTGAGAAGAATGGAGGAACGGATAGAGTCCATGCCCATCTCATTGGAGAGAGAGGCCACGGCATCAACTCCTGCCCTCTCATTCCAAATGCAAAGAAGGCTGCTCTTACCGCATTCGCAACTTCATCGGATGCACCCAAACCAGCGAGGCCACTGGTACCTATGGCACGAGTGGTTTCTTCTTCATCGGGCTTAGGAGGAGGTGGACCCCCGTCTTCCACTCCTTCCAGGGCTTCTCATGTAGGGTCCTTTGTGGTTCCTTCTCGTGCTTCCATTCCATCGGGTAGAAGGCACATGTAGATGTAGTTGTTACTCGTTTCTTTTATAGTTGTGGCATATCTTTCAATGCTGCAAGATCTCCTTATTACAAGGAGATGGTTTAGGAGATTGCAAGGTTTGGTTCCACTTCTGAGTCACCAAGTTTTTTTTTTCCAATTGGCCTTTGGCCCGAGATCCTCCCATAGTTACCAAATTTCACCATCCGTAGACGCGTATTTATCCACTTGTAGGCTATGCAGTCGAGGAAGCACCAAGGGGGGTTTTGAACCCAGGACCTCTTGGTCCTAGGCAAACACCTTCACCACTTGAGCTATCACCTCACTGGTTGAGTCACCAAGCTTTGAGACTTTGAGGACCAAGCTTTTGCAGGATGAGAAGGCATCCATTGAGCTATCATTGGAGACTATCCGAGAGGGGTGGCAGAAGCATGGGGTCACTCTCATTGGAGATGGTTGGAGCGGCACAAAGTCTCGCTCCATTCAGAGCATCGTTGCATACTCACGGGGTAAGTTATACTTTGTGAGTTGCATTGACAACTCCGAGGAGGGAAGACTACAGAGAGACTTGTTGATATTTGGAGTGAGGCCATTGAGTATGTTGGGGCCTCAAATGTCTTGCAGTTTATTAGATATGGGGAAAAATGCTAACAGGGCAGTAGGAGCAATCATAGAGGCACGCTATCCCCACATGTTTTAGTCCATGCATTTTCCATTGTCTTAACAATCTCTTGAAGGACATACTACTTGCTTGTCATTGAGATGGGGAGAGAGGTGGTGACGTTCATCACACACCATCATTATATTCTTGCAGTCTATCGCAAGAGTGGCTTCAAGGATCTATTGAAGTATTGCGACACACGCTTTGCCTATAACTTCTTGATGTTGGTTGGGGAGTTCATAGACAAGCGTTTCATTGGCTTCGGGTCTCATAGCGATGATGACTCAAATGGTAGTCCCAGAGCAGAGGGAGATGCAGTTGATAGGCGGATTCTGTCGTTGCCACATATGCAGACTCGTCATTTCCATGATTGATCATTGTACCATGTAGTTTTGATTTATCATGTATTATAGATAATTTGATTCACCTGTCCGTTTTGGAGTTCTCTTAGTATATTATGTTTTGTACATCTATAATTTCAATGTAATTTAAAAATAAATAAATTCAAAAGGAAATATATGATGCGGTGTTCCCCCATCCCCCGAAACATTCCCGTTTCCAAGGTCGAAACGTTCCCCCGTTCTCGTTCCTTGGTAACTCTGCCAAGAAATCCTAGGATATGGTCATGAGCGTGAAAGGGAAGCTCTATAGACTGCCAAGGGATAGCCATCGAGCTTGGACAAAGAAGTGAGCACGTAGGGAGGAACTATTGCCACAGGAGAGCAATTCTCAACCCCCAGTACAACATACTCTAAAAATACGAAGGGATCTTATAAGTGCCCGAAGAACGGAGGTAGTATACTTCCCCACTTCAAGAGCACTATACTTCCCCACTTCCAGAGAACTAGAGATCAAGGAAAGAATGAGAGAAGCAGCAACCCAACTTAGAAGGCCTGAACAAGAGAAGAACAGCTTAGATCTCCGTAGCAGGGAGTTACAAATCAATGGCCCTTTCCTATGTTGGTCCTTCGTCGATGGCTTCCAGATACTAGATGGATTCGGGATTAGTATCTAAAATGGTCATGGATAGTCTATTCAAGAATAAATGACGTTATCCCTAAAGCTAAAGGTGTATGAAGAAATCACCGTATCAATCTTGACAACCATGACAATCATGCCGTCAAGAGTGCACATCACTATCCAATGTCATGCTATCATTCCTTCGCATTAGTCCGTGGTATCCATGAGGTAGCCTACAATCACAGGGATCTACACAATAAAGAATGCGTGTTCCCCCGGTACGGCACAGGTTATGGAATAAGTATCAGAAGATACAACACACCCCGCATCTCTTTCTCAAATCTTCTAGTTTGGCCACTACATCGAACTCATCTTCCACCAGAAGAAATTCAGCCCTTGTAATCGGCTTGTACCTCAACTCCCTCCACCTAGTCAAGGCCTTCCTCTTGAGGAACCCTTGTCAAGGCCTTTCCCTTGAGGAATCCTTGTACTATCTGTATCTTCCCTTTATTTGGGAAAGGTGGAATTCCAAGTGAATATTCCCTCGGTTCAGCCATGAATTCTCAAACTCTTGGGTCTGCTCCCTCTTGTCACCCACATAGAGCTCTAGCGTGAAAGAAGGCCTACCAAACTAGGTATCATGAAAGAAGACGGGTTCAAAACTACTCACTGTTTCCATGTGCCTTCTTTGTGGTGTTCATCTTCGAGACACTCTTGGTGTTGCCCGCTGTCACGTGCACACCAGTCAGGTGTACAGTGACATGGCATCATTCTAGCATCATTAGCATCATCAGGAATCATCAGGCATTTAATCATGATTTATTCAGGCATTTTATGGGCATTTTACACCAGTTGACCAGTATTTATGCTATTATTGGCATTATTTATTCAGTCGTGGACATTCAGTAGCTGGCCGACTGCATTAATGCTGGCCGACCAGCAGCCCTCACTCATATAAATGGAAGAGCCTCTCCATTCAGCATAGCAAGCTCATCATTGAAGCATTCAGCCCAGTGTGCTCCAACGCATCTCCATCAGGAAGCTTTGGAACAGATGCTGAATGCTGACCTGATGATGAAACGCAGATGCGTTTGCAGATCTGAGGGCTGATGATGATGCGTTTGCTGAAGATGATGCTGATGAAGATGCGTTACTGATATGCTGATGCGTGGGCTTGTTATGCTGCTCCCAAAGCTTCCTGATGGAGATGCGTTGGAGCACACTGGGCTGAATGCTTCAATGATGAGCTTGCTATGCTGAATGGAGAGGCTCTTCCATTTATATGAGTGAGGGCTGCTGGTCGGCCAGCATTAATGCAGTCGGCCAGCTACTGAATGTCCACGACTGAATAAATAATGCCAATAATAGCATAAATACTGGTCGGCTGATGTAAAATGAGTGAGGGCTGCTGGTCGGCCAGCATTAATGCAGTCAGCCAGCTACTGAATGTCCACGACTGAATAAATAATGCCAATAATAGCATAAATACTGGTCGGCTGATGTAAAATGCCCATAAAATGCCTGAATAAATCATGATTAAATGCTTGATGATTCCTGATGATGCTAATGATGCTAGAATGATGCCATGTCACTGTACACCTGACTGGTGTGCACGTGACACCCGCCATAGTCTCGTTGAAGATCTTGGTGGTTTGATAGCATCCTCTGCTGTCTTGTACAGTTGCTCTTACGAGCCTCATACTGATAATCGCCCAATTATCCATATAGGAAAAATCCACACAAATAGTGTGGATCCATATGTGGACTGCGGGTGGCTAAGTCATGAAATTTTTGTACATAGCTATCAAAAGGCATATCCCGGATGTCAAGCTTCATTAGTTTATTGAGCACATCAAACTCATCCTCAGGTTGAACAAATTCAGCCCGAAAACATTGCTTAAAATCGTTCCATTTCTCAGGTTTTTACTTCAAGTCTTTCTACCAAGGAAAGGATTTGAACACTTATACCATTTGATTCTCCCGAGCATCCAGAAACGGATGGAACTCAAAGTGAGTGCTCAACAACCTATTCAACCAAGAGTCTACATACGCTCTTGTTTTCTCCTTCTTGTCGCCCCCAAATGTAATATGCGGAAGAATGTTTGTAATAAGAACTATGCAAAAATGTAAAGATGAACAGAGAGAAGAGAGAAAGATGTTGCTTAAACAGTGTCTTCTGTATATATGTATCAAGATGTATATAGATCCTAGCCAATCATGGCCTTCAAAAGGTAACATCTATGCTGATGACCAGCCCAGCTATGAGGGATCAGATGACTTCACAATGAACTGCTCTAGCCGATTTATAGGTCATGGAACTGCCCCTACCTGTCGACTGCTGTCGGCCAGGTCCTTGGACAACAAATTTCCAAAAATCCCATAAAGAGAAGGAGCCAATGCGTAAAAAAGCTCGTAATCCTAGCTAAAAGAGAGGGTTAAGGATGCCCACATCTGTGCGTGTAACACAAAAAATATCAAGAGGCTATCGATCTTGGGGTCATCTGAGGATTTATAAGGGCACGTTGCACCAACTCAAGTTGTGCACGCATAACTTTGAGATGCTTTTCACATTTTTTTCTCTTGCGCCAGTTTTTCTTAGAACTGTTGTTCATGCTTTTTTTCCCTTTGTGTGTGCGCTCCAGCCCTTTCTGACTGTGTACTGTGCAGTGTGTACTATGCTGTGTGCTAGTGCTTGCTGCACGGCTCTGGGCTTTCAGCCCTATGTACAGCCTGTCCAAGCCTGTGCCTGCTGTACGGCCACCGTGTATAGATTACGACTGTTATATGGCTGTATGACAAGGTGCACGTTCTCTGTTTGTACCCCTACAGCCTTGGGACCAGCACCTACACAAGTTGCAGATTAGAACATCACATACGCCCTTGTTACACACATGTGAGTACACTACATACTGTTAGAAGTCATCTCCTGTCTAGTGTTATACACCAGGGCCTTTGTTGTGGGTGTGCCTGCCCTAATGAGGTGTTTTATCATTTTTCCCCACTCTCGGCATTTTTCCCCTATTTTTCCCATTTTTTCTGTGGCTTGGGAGGCAGCCTTGAGTTGGCAGGAAGATTCATTTGCTGGCCGACTACATCAGGATGTGTGTACTGGTGCTGGCCGACTGTACTTGACCAGTCGTGGACCTCAGTGCTGGCCGACTGGCTGCATGCTGCTGGCCGACTTGCTTTAGTCGTGGAGAGCCTTTTTCAGCAGGCCGACTGGCATATAAATAGGCCCCCAGCCCCCATACCACTTGTGTATCATACTCGGGATTTTCTTGTGTATATAGAGCAGAGTTACGCGCCTATTTCTCTCTCTCTCTTGTGCTGTATTTTTTCTGCATGCGTTTTGCTCGTGTTCCCAGATCTGGTCATCATCTCCGCTGCGTATTCTGACATGGTATCAGAGCTCCAGGCTCTACTCTAGATAGTTCTTGGGATTTGTGTGAGCAAGAGGGGGACTGTTGTGTGGCTGATTGGTGGACTGTTTTGGACTGTTCGGGAAGAGGAGAAGCAAGAGGACGGCAGGCTGATTTGTTGGACAGCCACTTGCAGGTATTAGTTCTTCTTTGTTCCCACCCACCCACCCTTTTCAGAGTACATCCCCGCAATGGCAGATCTATTTGAGATGGCCGAGGGACATGTGAAGATCCCGACACTCCCCACGTTCCCAGTGGACCGTCAGTTGGACGGGAGCAACTACGGCATATGGAAGGTTATGATGGAATCTGTTCTGGAGTCTTACGACCTCGTAGATTTCGTCGTTGTTGGGGTTCCACGGCCGGAAGTAGAGGAAGGGGAGTTACCGTCGACCCGAAAGGACCGGGAGGCTCAGACACAGATGTGGGATCGTGTCAACGCCAGGGTCCGTTCGTTTATCTTTCTCAACTGCACACCGCAGGTTATTAATCATGTAAAGCATATGACGTTGGCCAGAGGTATATAGCAGCATTTGGCCTCTCTTTACAACAGGGTATCGCCCATGAAGAGGATTTTCTTGGAAGTATAGATGCGGGTTATGAACCCTGCAAAGTCGTCGACAATGCGGGAGCATATTAATAAGCTGCAGGCTCTTCAGCAGGAAGTTCTTCAGGCTGGGAAGGAGATATCGTCAGAGGATATGGCCATAACGTTGCTGTCGCACTTGCTCTCTTCGTACTCAGCATTTTACTCGTCGTTGATTACCAGTGGCAGGCTCAGCACCATCACGTGGCAGGAGCTTGTGCCTATGGTCCTGGACCAGGAGGAACGATTCACGAACCCTCCTCAGGGTGGAGGTTCGGAGGCCTTAACTGGCCAACGGTCGAAAGGCCGTAACACGGGCAAAGGGAAGGCTTCGTCGGAGAAGTCTTCTGAGAAGAAGTCTGTTACTGACCGCGAGAAACTAAAGGCAGAGAGGACCTGTAATGATTGTGGCGAGAAAGGCCACTATTGAAGGCAGTGTCCCAAGCGGAAGACCGAGAATGGTGAAGATTCCTCAGTAGCACTCATGAAGACTTCGGCTTTCGTGCACCTGGAGGTGGTGGACACCGCTGTTTCATTTTCTTCAGGCAGGGAGGAGATTGGAGGATTCTCCGCAACGGATACTCGGGAGTGCGGTAATGGCCACTTAAGTGTGGATACGTTACAGGTGCGGGCTTTCCGGGACCAGATGGTGGATAGCTTGCCAGTAGATGGCAGCAGTTGGCAGGAACTTGCCAGTAGATGGCAGCAGTTGGCAGGAACTTGCTAGTACTGATGTTGGTAGTTCTTGTGTTCGTCAGTCAGAGGAAACTGAACGGGTCACTTATGCTCTGATGTCTCGTAGTATTCGGGACAAAGAATCTCTTGTAGATGAGGATGTTATTTCCACGGGGACCTTTCGGAAAGCCAGGCAGGTGGCAGGTGATTACTTGCAGAAGGAGGTGGTTTCTCCAGGCTTTGTGGTTCCGGATTCAGAGGGGGTGGTTGACAGGTTTCAGAAGGCCTTGCGTGGTCTTCATCAGGTTTCCAGGACTTGTTTGTGCACCGTAACAGGTGTTGATCCCTGTGAGCAGTGTTATGTCTCTTTGACTCAGAAGCTGTATGGTTCATTGATCTGGTTGATGGACACCAGATTGGACGGGAGCTTCCTGATGAGGCAGTTGAGCTCTTGTTTGTGGATGACTCTTTGGGAGACAGGATTGCAATTCCTGTGGTTTCTGCGGCATGCGAAGGATTGTACACAGGAGGGGGATTGTTGGATGGAGTTCGACTCCACGGTTGGAGTGACTCGGTTTGGGGTGGAGATCCGGACACGAGGAGATCTACTTCAGGCCCAGGAGCAGTTTTACGGAGCAGTAAGAAGCAGTCATCTTTTGCCTTGTCGAGGACAGAGGCAGAGTACTGAGCTGCTTGTGATGCTGCTTGTGAGGTGGTGAGGATGCAGAGGTTGCATTGTAGGTTTGGGCTTCCATTGGAGGAACCCATGGTCATCCAGAGGCACTTTGTTCGTGAACAGATCGTTGCTGATGACATCTTGCTAGAGTTCTGTTCGACGGAGGACAGTACGGTGGACCTCTTCACGAAGTCGCTCTCTCAGGACTTGCTCAGGCGGCACCCCAGCTCCTTGTGGTTGGTTTCACAGCCAGGAGCTGAGAGGGTGTGTTAGAAGTCATCTCCTGTCTAGTTTTATACACCAGGGCCTTTGTTGTGGGTGTGCCCACCCTAATGAGGTGTTTTATCATTTTTCCCCACTCTCCGCATTTTTCTCCTATTTTTCCGATTTTTTCTGTGGCTTGGGAGGCAGCCCTGAGTTGGCAGGAGGATCCATTTGCTGACCGACTACATCAAGATGTGTGTACTGGTGCTGGCCGACTGTACTTGACCTGTCGTGGACCCTCAGTGCTGGCCGACTGGCTGCATGCTGCTGGCCGACTTGCTGCAGTCGTGGAGAGCCTTTTTCAGCAGGCCGACTGCTCATCTGGGGGCATATAAATAGGCCCCCAGCCCCCATACCACTTGTGTATCATACCCGGCATTTTCTTGTGTATTTAGAGCAGAGTTACACGCCTATTTCTCTCTCTCTCTCTTGTGCTGTATTTTTTCTGCATGCGTTTTGCTCGTGTTCCCAGATCTGGTCATCATCTCCGTTGCGTATTCTGACACATACATAGGTGGAAAACTAAAATAGGAAAATGTGAAAATTGTCAACCAAAGAAAACATTATCATACCCTTTTGTCTTCTCCTTCTCCCTCGGGACCAAGCCTATGCTAATGCAAGCACACACATCGATACCTTATGCTTATGTGTCCCCCGCGGCCACAGAGATTACCTTTTTTCAGTACACTGTTCGGTTAGGGAGGCATATTTTGACTGCGAGGAGGATGGTCTCTCCAGCCGCAGCGGAGCATTGGCGGCTACACGCACTCTCATTGGAGTTCCTGGAGGATTTTTGGGCCAGGCTCTGGGCTAGTCGACAGGCATGCACGATCTCGACTTTTCAGTGGCTGGTTGCCCACAGGGGCTCTGCAGTTGGCACCTGGCTAGTCTACAGTGGTCTTCCGGCGGCCTGTGCCCGATGCGGCCACCCATTGGAGACACAGAGACGTTAATATAACATTTCATTTCATTTCTCTCTCTCTCTCTCTCTCTCTCTCTCTCACACACACACACACACACACACTGAACTGATGACACATGGCAATCTTATCCTATCCACACACACACACGGGGTGTTCACACCTGCTGAGCCCCGAATCCCAGCATGGTATAATAATGCAATAACTCACTTCACTCATAACCCTCACTTATATAGCTTTTTCCAATAAAAGCGTCGCTCTTGGGATTCACTTACAACTCACTTATGAGTTATTATAAACCTTGACCCTTATTATCAACTTGCTTTCGTAATCTCTGGAGTCTGGACCCCGTAGCCCCCGTATTAGGTTGGCTAACCCTGTGGTTATCATCATGTACGCAACACACACACACACAAATAATTATTCTTGCATTCATTGCATTGTGTAGTTAAATTAAGTGGTATATTGAGATTTCTTGGGCCATGCTCCTGCTACAATTGTAAGGATTCTGTATGTTTGGCTATGCAGTGGGGAAAGAGATTGTTGATCTTTGCCTTGACCGAGTGAGAAAGCTCTCAGATAATTGCACTGGGTTGCAAGGGTTCTTGGTATTCAATGCAGCGGGAGGTGGAACTGGATCTGGTTTCGGATCCCTTTTATTGGAGCGTCTGTCAGTGGATTATGGCAAGAAGTCCAAGCTTGGATTCACCATCTATCCTTCTCCTCAGGTAATGAATGCATAATTAGTGTAAGTGGTTACTGTAGTCTTGCATCTGGCTCATGATACACACACATATATATACCAGGTTTCTACAGCAGTTGTGGAGCCTTACAACAGTGTTCTCTCCACCCATGCTTTGCTGGAGCACACGGATGTGGCTGTTCTTCTGGATAATGAGGCAATTTATGATATTTGTAGAAGATCCCTTGATATTGAAAGGCCTACATATACCAACCTCAACAGGCTGATATCACAGATCATATCGTCTCTCACGACATCCCTCCGCTTTGATGGTGCCTTGAATGTTGACGTGACAGAGTTTCAGACAAACCTTGTACCATATCCTCGTATCCATTTTATGCTCTCCTCTTATGCCCCAGTTATCTCTGCTGCAAAAGCATACCATGAGCAGCTCTCAGTCCCTGAAATTACAAATGCTGTGTTTGAGCCATCCAGTATGATGGCCAAATGTGATCCCCGACATGGTAAGTACATGGCTTGCTGCTTAATGTATCGCGGTGATGTGGTCCCAAAAGACGTCAATGCAGCAGTTGCAACTATCAAGACCAAGCGGACAGTGCAGTTTGTTGACTGGTAATGTTTTTTGTGCTAGATTCAGTGTTTTCAAACTGCTTAAATGAGTAGACTTACCTGGTTTAAGGAGGGGGCTGTGCTTTCAAGCTTTAATGCCTGCATGTCTTCCTTGGTGTTGTTGCAACTTGTGAAATGGACATTTATGTATGAATTTGGTGTAAAGCTGGGGCAAAATGCTAAGAAATGCCTTTGTCTTCTGTGCGCAGGTGTCCAACGGGTTTCAAGTGCGGAATCAACTACCAGCCACCATCAGTAGTGCCAGGGGGTGACCTTGCCAAAGTTCAGCGTGCAGTATGCATGATAAGCAATAATACTGCTGTTGCTGAGGTCTTTTCAAGGATTGACCATAAGTTTGATTTGATGTATGCAAAGCGTGCATTTGTACATTGGTATGTGGGCGAAGGGATGGAAGAGGGTGAATTTTCTGAGGCTCGGGAGGACCTTGCGGCATTGGAGAAAGATTATGAAGAAGTTGCCATAGAGGATACAGATGAACCTGATGGAGAAGACTATTGAAAGGTCTGGGTAGAAATAATGTCTTTTTGGGTGTATATCAATATCATGTATCACTTCGTTAACATGCCGTACTCGTACACAATGGCCCTATCATATCCATGGGCTGTTTCTATATGATCAACCTTTTCAAGAGCTTTGAGGAAGGGTAGATCGTGTAACTATATGCATGCATATATGCATGCCGTTATTGCTTCACACTCTTGAATATTTTACAAAGGGGGAATGTAATGATCACAAATGGCTTTCCATTTCAGTTTCTTTTATATGTAAAATAGTATTTATGGGGCATATTTGAGCTCTTTTATATGTAAAATAGTATTTATGGGGCATATTTGAGCTCTTTTTGGTAAAGTCATTGATCGGAAAATGCCATTGTACATATCTAAAAAGTGGGGAGATTGTTTTTCTGAAGGCCGGATATATGCAGGAGCACCCATCACCTGGAAAGGCAAGGACGAGTGACAGCATTGGGATGGGTGGAAGACCATATGATACACGGTTGAGATTTTGGTCGGCACCAACATGAGGGGCTGTGTAAGGTGCAATCAGACCTCCACAACTGTTTCACTCAAGGGACTGTCCGGCGAAAATTTGCTTCGCATCTTTCACACACCTATCGGCAGTATGTGAGTCCTAGTCAGCATGGTGACAGGTTCACTGTTTTTCTGTGCTCTCATTGCCTGTCGCACAGAATTTTCTTGCTGTGTGTGTGTGTTACCAGGTTTAGAGCCCTTTCTGATGCTTCTGGAAGTGATGCTGAATCCTTCTCAGCACACTCAAGAGTTTGAAGCACTGCCACGAGCTTTCCAGTTTCATTTATCCCATTTTACATTTGGACTAGGTTGTAGGTCCTTGATATAAAGCATCATGGATGGTTGTAGTTAGTTTTAAAAGACAGAGTGGGCAGACATATCTCCAGGTGTTTTATGAAAACATGCCCCTTGGACTTGTATTCTATCTCCTCCAGGTGTTTTCAAATATGATGGGTACCAGTACACACCAAAGGTTTGTGACCTGATCAAGCCAGCTGGAGCTTCCCCCGTCTGTACACCTGCTCCCCCTGGCTTTGCTCCTCTCCCCTGTTCCCCAAGATCCTTCGCGCCTGCTCTCCCCCCACTGCGTGTTGCCTGCATTCCATCTCTCTTCGATGCCTCCAGTGGGGAGCTCCATCCTCGTCGCCAATCTAGGCGATCTCCACATGCCGTCTAGCCCCTTCTCCCCCGCAGAGTGGAGAGGGTGCACCGAGCACCTTGGTGCACCCTCCCCCCTTTGGTGCTCGGTGCACCCTCCCCCCTTCGGCGAGACACAGCCCCACTTGCCCCCTAGAGGTTCCGAGCATCGGCCCAAACCTGGAGACCTGACCCACGGAGTGGTTCAGTACGAGTCTTCTCTATTTTTCAGAACCACTCCACCTTCCCTTAGGAGGATCTGATCCCCAGCAACAGGTGCCCTCTCAGGATCAGGGACTTATAATGTTTTCCTCCCCCCCCCCCCCTTCTCCCAGAAAAACCCCCCTAAACCTGTGAATTCTTGAGAACATTATCGCCGATTGCCTGCAATCCTTGACTCTTTAAGGAGTCACCAGTCGGGTTCAAGCCGTAGTTTGATCCATCACTTCTCAGAGCTTGTAGCAATGATAGTTGTTGCTTTCTTGATAAGAGCCCAGCCCCTAGAGTCTCCACGTGATCCCCCTTGACAAGTCATGGGACAGCTTGTGGACTACAATTTCTTTAGATGCCTACCAGTGGATGTGGATGTCTTTGCAGAGACTTTGGCCTATATTTTACCAATCACTTCTCAGAGCTTGTAGCAATGATAGTTGTTGCTTTCTTGATAAGAGCCCGGCCCCTAGAGTCTCCACGTGATCCCCCTTGACAAGTCATGGGACAGCTTGTGGACTACAATTTTTTTAGATGCCTACCAGTGGATGTGGATGTCTTTGCAGAGACTTTGGCCCCTCTCCGAGTCTCTTATATTTTACCATTCCAAATTGGCCACTCCTGAGAGGTGCAGTGATCTCTTGAGAATGAGCTCTCTCAACACTTGGGGGGGACTTGTGCCTCATTGACATTCACTCACTTTTTGTCCTTCTTGGTCCACATGAAGTTTAGAGAATAAGGCCATTGGAACCATGAAGGTGAGCTTGAGGGCTCTAGTTTGGAGGTGATCCTTTTCACCTACCTTCATGTATCGTTGGCGGTCCCCCTCTCCTCCTTGGAGGCGTATGTGAAGAGCTGCAGAGAGCCTAAATGGGAGGCTCTATTGACATTCTTTCTCCAGGAGCATCCTTTGTCAGTTGGCAGAAACCACACCTTTTTGTCAATCGGCTAAGATCTAGGGCGGAGCTTGTGAGTTAGTGAGTAGCTTCTTTTGACGGTGGTGGACTCCGGTACCATAGTTTGTGAGAGGGCATAATTGGTGATTATGGGGCTTGGGGAGGACTAGATGGGCCTCCTCAACATTTATGCCCGTAACTTCACAGGTCGAGTGGAAGTCGCTAGAGACCACGGAGGATAGACTTAGGTGGCCGCTAGGATACCGTTTCTAGTGTAGAGCATGCGCTGTGGGAGGAGCTTGTCTTCATCGTCAGGGGACATAAGGCGTTCGAGTGTTAGCTGGGACCTAGGGCAGAGTCTCGGTTGGGGAGCCCCAACCCAACGATATAGGTTCATTATTAGTGGGCGGTGGTCGGTTCGTGTTTTGAGGACGGGGATCGTGTTTATGCCTTATAATTGCTCGTGTTGTATACGTAGCTACCACGTCACCTACAATACTATGTATGGACAGTTATCACAAGGTAAGGTATCCAATGCTTGCAAGTATCCACACCACTACACTTAGTATATCTTCCATTCAGAGTATATCTAGATTGCCATCTAAGCTCTACTTGAGAGCGCATGTATGGATAGCATGAGAACATTGTACCTATCTCGAAGTACACTTGAACAATTTGCTATTGTTTCATTGGTTCCCAAATGGATACATAGATTTCGAACATCAAAGAAAGAAAAAACTTAAATCCTCTGTTCTCTATATATTGCTTTATTTATTACACTTTGTTTTGCTATCAATCTTTATGTTGTGCTATATTCTTATATGGTATTAGAGCATAGGTGATTTTAGTAGAAATAATGTGTAAAGTTTGATCTTTCTTTGCATAGAATACTAGTAGTGATGGCTTCTACCTCAACTGGACTATTGTTGCTACACCAATCTTTCGCACTTGTCCACTCTCAGGAAATTCAAAATCAATATCATTCTCAACTCTTATAAGCTTCTAGAAACTATTATGGGAATGGATACATAACCAATGGGCACTCCCAACCCCAACGATGACGCGAACACACTTCCATTAGATACTACACTCCTTCGGGCATGGAAGAGGCACAATGCTGACACATTTTGTGCCATCCTCACCACCAATGTAAGTGATTCTGTTCTTACTGTGATTTAATACACAACTAAGGCATCGGAGGCATGGATCATACTGAGGAAGTGATATGAGATCTGAAACCAGACCAAGATTCAGAATTTGGAGAATCAGCTTATTGTTGAGAAGTTTACTAAAGGAGGAGTTGCTAAAGCAATTATCACATGAATCAAAAATTTGTGGGATCAAATGGCTCTTATAGGGATTACAAAGACCAGAGGAACTAGCCTGGAGATGCATCCAAATTCTTTTACAAAAGTATGATGGTTTGGTTACGGCACTAAACACTCAGGTTAGAGTACCACTTCTATCATTTGAAGACTTTAGTGCTATGTTGCTTTAAGAGAGGTAATGCGGCTGAAACCCGATGGCAGTGATGGTGCATTTTTGGCCAATGCTAAAGGCAAAGGCACGGTATCTCCTAATGACAAGAAGAGAAACCAAAGAAAAAGTTTTAAAGAGAGCTGCTATTATTGTGACAAGAAGGGTCATGCTATCAAAGATTGCAGAAAGAAGCAAGCTGACGAGAAGAACGGCTCCCTGAAGTCTTAATGGAAGTGAAAGGAGTCAGTTAACAATGTTGAGACCGAGCTTGAACTTTGGGTCACCACCATTGAAGATATATGCTCATCTGCTCAGACTCCGATTATTGATGATTCGTTAATTTTAGATAGTGGAGCATTCCGACACATAACTAGTAAAAAGAACTCGTGTGGAAGCCTCTATAGGAATCCATCAATGTTGTTGATGTCAAATGTCTAGCCGAAGAGTCTAGAACCATCTCTTTTGTGGCAACTATAGGTGAAGAGAAGAAGCTATCAGACATGATCTATGTACCTCAAATCTATTGTCAGTTGACAGATCGTGGGCTTGAAGTATGCTTCAAAAAAATTGAGGTAGAAATTCTAGATGTTATTGGCAAATTAGTCATCGGAAGAGTAAGGTGCAAAACAATCAATACGAGTTGATTATCCTTACCAGCGCGACTACAAATGAGCATGAGGAGGCTTTGACACGAGCAATTTACAATGCTGAGGGAGATGCAAAAAAAGAGAATGGTAGCTAATTTGCTTGCATTTTCAAAATTGTAGGAACCATGTGAGGCTTACATGATGGGCAAGCAACAGTGCAAGGCATTTCCATAAGAAAGAAATAATAGGGCAAAGACTCCTCTAGAGCTGGTACATGTTGATCTTTCTGGTACCCTTGTATACATTGTATATTGCATGATTAAAAAATATCTTGTCAGTTAACTCACGTGATATCATACATTTTTGGAGTGATTGTCTCGGGCATCCATATCTGCACTAGTTGTATATGGCATGATTAAAAAATATATTGTCAGTTAACTCACGTGATATCATACATTTCTGGAGTGATTGTCTCGGGCATCCATATCTGCACTAGTTGAGCTCAATATCTCAACACTCCCTCTTGAGCTCAACTCCATACCCTGCACTCCAAGCAAGCTCCTAAACCTGTGGAGTTTCTTTGTACCCAATACGTTTGCATTGACATCGTGTGCTAATATATACCAAATCCACATCACGAGCTAGAACCTTCCCCCTCATAAAATGATAATGCATCTCAGTGTGCTTCATCCTAGCATGATATACGAGGTTACTAGCCAACTGTATGTTGCTCATATTGTCATAATAAATGACAATTGTCCTATTCATAGACTCACCCATATCTGATAGCAAATTTTATAACTAAGCTAACTCACATTATATCATAGAAGCACTCATGTACACAAGTCTCTGTACTCGACAAAGAAATCGTTGGTTATTTCATGATGCTCTAGCTAATAACAACACTCCTAAAAGGAAACATAAAGCCCTATCCATAGGCTATCAGTAGCTTTTGCAACCAAGCTAATAGTAGCACTCCCAAAAGAAAACATAAAGTAGATATGCGCTCACCCATATTTGCTAATAGCTTTTTCAACCAAGCAACCTCACATGCTACCATAGTAGCACCAATATTCTTAGCCTTTGTACGTGATAAAGAAACCATTGGTTACTGCTCCAACTAATAGTAACACTCCCAAAAGAAAACATAAAGCCGCTTGCATAGCTCATATTTGAGACACTACTAACCCACTCTGCATCTATATATCCATGTACATGTACCTTTACTCGAGCCTCATAGAAAAGTCCATAGTGTACTATGAACTTTATGTACTTGAGTATCCTCCTAGTCACATCCAAGTGCGGCTTTCTCAGGACATGCATAAACTGACTCACTAATCCAACAATAAAGCTCAAATATGGCTTGGTGATAGTCATGTAGATCAAACTCCCTATAATGCGCATTTACATAGTAGGGTCCTCCAAAAGTTCACATGTATCTACATCCAATTTTATGTTTTGCTCCAATGGCATTGAGATTAGCTTACAAGTTACCATTCTCCATACTTGGATAATATTTCTAAAGAGCATACTGCCTCTGGAAAATATTTGACCTCCACACACTGCCAGGTGTTCACAACACTACTTTGGCTCTTTGCACACTAGGTGTAACAATAACTGGGATCCCAAACTCAATATCAAGGCTCTATTGTGAGCCACTATCTCCATCAACTTTTTGGAATTCAGCCACTCCTTAATGTCTTGGTTTGATGCTACTTCAAAGGTTTTCATTGTTTCCTGCAAGGGCAAGGTACTTCCCTAGGAAGGTGTTAACTTGAATCTTTGAATCCAATAAAAGATCATCTCTCACTTGTGAATGGACTTTGGGCTCTATTTAATCTTCATATGAGGTTCACTTGGGGTGACATATTGGTCAACATCTATTGAATCTTCCAAGGCTGTGGAAGATTTTCCACTATATCATCTATAGAGTTTTAAGATCGCTCTTTTTACTCCTTTCCTAATGATAAAAGTGCCTTTATACTAGTATGTCCTCGCTCTCACTTGGAATATCCATGGTCTTCCCCAAAGGAGAGGATAGGAAGTACCATATGATATTGGATAAACCACCAAATACATGAGCTAATAATCTGGTCTTCACATTGGATAGGATACCTTGGGGTTTTAATTTGCTTTGGTCGGCCATTAAAATAAGCTAATTGGTTGGTTTATAATCCTTCCAAACCCAAATATTTCATTGCCTCATATGCCTTCATTATGTTCACTGCTGCTAGCCTGAATGTGGCATCCTACAATCCATATTCCTATTTCAGGAGTACTTGGGTCAATGCAAGCATCAACTTCATGAACTTCCTTGTCCACCTTAGAGGGGTTCTTTGGAGTTAACATCATGGTTGGTCTCAAACCTCTCCTTTTGGAGAGAAGAGCTTTGAATGCCATCTTTCAAGGTGGAGAAAATACTAGGAGCCACCTAAAGGTGACGTAAGTATCTAGATCTTTGATAAGATCATAATCTTTGACTGGCTTTATAGGTTTCTCCAACCTTATTAGAAACGGAACCACTCCTACTTTGATGACTTTAGGGTTTTGCAAGGGTGGAACAAAGGTAGGATTCTCTTTGGAAGGAAGAGATGCTTGAAAAGGTTCTTCCCGTGTAAGATCCTAGACATGAGCTTGGGTGTGAGCCTCCTTTGGTTTGGTGTTTGAGGGTACCTTCTCTTGAGTCAATGCTTCTCCTACCATTAATGGTGCTTTGGGGGTACTAACTTCCTTCTCCTTTCCCTTGGGGAGGTTTGGGGAGAACTTTACTTTCTTTGGGGAAGATTCCACCTCGGGATTAGAAATGTCTTTGTTGGTTGCTAGTCTAGGTAACTGCCTCCACACCAACTACACCAAGTTGGTTCTTGTCTCTGGTAAATTATTTCCTTTGGTTGCTAGTCTAGGTAATTGCCTCCACACCAACTACACCAAGTTGGTTCTTGTCTCTGGTAAATTATTTCCTTTGGTTCCTCGATGGAAGTTCTCCTTTATATCTTCCACATAAGGGCTTATCCCCTTGCTGCTTTCTATATCAAAGCTCCACCCTTATATTGTATTGTCCATGCACTGCATCTTGGGCACCACACATCCCCGTATTCACATGAGAAGGTGAGCTAGATGTCTTAGAGATAGCTTAGATTAGATTTGGCACACTGGCAAATAGGTTATATGCTACACTTGCCCGTTATCTAACAATCCACACATGGAGTAGGTAGACTTTACTCTTAGACACCCTCGTCCTAACATTTTGTGGGGCTTGAATGGGAACCAAGATGCGATCAGATGGCCATGCGAGGTGGGGTAATTGTTATGCGAATTCAGTATATCTTTACGGGTTATGTCTACATCATGGATGGTGGCACTAATTATGCCCACATACTTATGTGGTGATGTCATGTATGTCTTGCATATATAGGCATATATAGATACATGGACCTCCACCTTAGCATTTCCAGATCAATGATCAAAACTCTCTTCACATGAGTACATGGGTGTGGGGACTTTCTATCTATTGTATCACTTTAGCAATAGAGTATTCTTCTCTATCTTTGTTATTCTACAAATTGAGTTTTAAAGTTTTGTACTGTTAAAGATCCTACTTCTTGTGAGTGCTCATGTACACCACATAATGTATCCTCTTACACAATCTTCAAAGGTGATTACAATGAAGACCCCAATGTTCATGTGGAAGAGATCCTTATAGTAGGAATAGCCAATAATGCTAGGACCCCTAAGCATTGGTTAGCCATATTCCTTGTTGCCACCCTGAAAGGCATGGTGTTTCAATGGTATGAGAGATAGCATGATGGAAAATTCGGTAATTGGGATGATTTAAAGTTGGAGCTTTGAGACACTACCGAAGAGGAGGATTCGTGGATAGGATGAGGTATAAGTTCATTAACCTAATATAGCTAGAAGGAGAAGAGTAGAATCTTATGTCTTAAGAATTGAATCAATCTTGAAGATATGGGGAAACCAAAACCTTGACCAAGGAATCCAAAAGGGAGTGCATTTAAGAGGATTAGATCCCTTGATCAAAAATTTTGTAAAATAAGAAAGGCCTTGGAGGTAGCAACTGCTTGGCTATATGATGAAGTTGAGACAAGAATCTCCCAATCAAGAGGAAGATGGATGTTAGCCACCCCTACCAATAAAATGACTTTCGAGGCCCCACATTCCCAAATCCAATCTCCTCCAATGTCATTTCCTAATTGGAACAACCCATCTTAGTCCTAGCCTTAGCCTCCTATAGGAACTTCATAGCCACAATGGAATCAACAATAAATTCCTTCCAACAAAGTCAAATGCCAAGGAACCCTCCTCCATATCAACCAATTATATAGTGATAACAAAGAGCACCTAGGTTTCAATCCCTAATACTCCATAGGAGAACATCAAGGATTATATAGCAACTTCCTCATCTATTATAAGGGAGGAGCTAGTGGATGCAAAGATGGAGAAAATGAATTCAATTAGTGTCAATAATGCCACTTCCTTGAACTCGTTAACACCACTTGGTAAGGGCCAACACATGGTGCAGGAAATATCACCAAGCACGACACTTAGCCACAATATGTACCAGGAAGCTAACTATTCCAAGAGCGTTTCCATCACCCCCACTCAATGTCCACCCACCGAAGGTGAACTGCCTTTGTGGTTCAATGCCAAGGGCTGATGAAGATGCCACTCCATAAGAACATTTATAAAGCTGTCTACACAATTCTCTGTCTCGCGTCGGACACATCCATCTCAATCTTCTTGAACATGATGAGCTCGTGAACAAAGTAGTGATAATGAATCTCAATGTGCTTCATGATGCGAACGTGAAATAGAGGATCTAGAGTAATGGTCATGAAACTCTAGTTGTCATATTGTAGCATTGTAGGTTGCTTCTAACCACTCCCATATTTTGTAGAGTCCTCCTTAACTAGAATGCCTCACATAATGCAAAGCATGTAACTTTGTACTCAGCCTCTGTCGATGAGAGTGCAATAATGGGTTGTTCCTTACTGATCCAAGAAATGCATCCTAAACCAAGAGAAAAATAATACCCTGTTATACTGACCACCTAGTGTCCGAATCACCTACCCAATCTAGTCGAAAAGCCACTAAGGTTCTTGCCTATAGCATAGGCGATTCTGTACTCCTGAGTACCTTGGATACATTACAACACCATCATGCCTTTTTTTCCAATGATTCTCTCGAGGCTTATTGTTGCAGAGCCTACTCAAACCAACAATATCAAAAGTGATGTTTGGTCTAGTATTACATAAGAAGATAAGACTACCAAAACCAATTTCCTATAGAAGGTCTCATCCACATGGTTTGAGGTGTCTTCAATGGATAACTTCCACCTCTTCCTGCACATTGTGCAAGTAAGATTGGCTTGGTGGTCTTTATCTTCTTGCTGTGGTAGCTCCTATAAAGAGGCTCTGGCTGTCCCCCTCCACCCTACTTGCTTGGCTAGTTTATTGTTTTACACTTGGGCTTGGAATAGCTCTTTTGATTCCCGAGTGAGGCTTTCTAACATCAAGGAGGAGGTATATGTGGAATAGCCTCCTGGGTTCATGGTTCTCAATTCCAAAAGTAAAGTTTGCAGGTTATGGAAGGCACTCTATGGGCTAAAACAAGTATGGTATTAGAGGATTAATGCTTACTTTATGAGTATTGGACTCTTACCTAAATTTGTATGTCTTTTGTGAGCAGGGAAACTATATGGTCATTGTTCTCTATGTAAATTATGTCTTTTGTGAGCAGGGAAAGTATATGGTCATTTTTCTCTATGTAAATTTGTATGTTTGTTATGAGCAAGGCAAGTATATGGTCATTGTTGGGGATGTCAAGTATATGGTCATTGTTGGGGATGTCAAGTCGGCTTTCTTGAATGGAGAGCTTACACAGGAGGTTTATGTTGATCAGCTATGGCTATCTGGTGGTTCAGACCCAACCCTCTCTCAAGTCAATGAGAGGAGTAGATTGCAACGGGATGATTCTCAAGGGAGCACAATGCACCGAGTGTCGAGCATGGGTGCTAAGCTAAAAACCCAAGTAAGAGTCCCACCGTGAGGAATGACCATCTACAAGGTTCCCATTGAGGAAAGTAGATTTTACATCCATTTGGAGAACATGCTAAAGAGAATGTGGGGGAGAGGGAGATCTTTAGTTCCTTGGAAGCAAGCGCGCGCGCACACACACACACACACACACACACACACACACGAGAAAGCAAGACATAAGACAGAGATGGATGGCTAAATTTTCTTCTATCTTCTTCTCTTCTCTACAACCACTAACTAAAGCGATAAGAGTATATACTATAAAGGAAAGTACTCTCTTACACCAATAACTTATAAAGGTTGGTCCATAGTGTAAACCCAAATATATGAGTTGGTGCTATTAACTATGCCATAACTCTAGTACACCAAAGTGGCTATCACACAACCTATAAACCATTGGTGGCATATCACCCATAATATCACCAACTATGCCAATGGCATAAGTATGAAAGCTATCATCCAAGCAAGTCATCAATGCCTGAACTAGTTGAGCTCGATATCTAAACACTTCCCCTCAATCTCAACTCCACACAATATTACACTATAAGTAAGCTCCTAAACTTGTGGAGCTTCTATGCACCCAATACCTTTATGAAGATGTTAGTGGCCACCTACTAGAACCTTCTTTCTCACAAAGTGATAAAGCACCTCAATGTGCTTCATCCTCACCCATATCACCAAGTAGCTTCTGAAGCCAAGCTACCTCATAAGCCGTCATAAGAGTGCCCTTGTACTCTGCATCTATACTCTAAAAGACAACTATCGACTATTTCTTGCTTCTCCAACTCACAGCATCACTCCCAAAAGAAAACATAAAGCCATTAGTAGATCTCCTTGTCTGAGACACTACCAATCCAATTAGCATCTATGTACCCATATAGCTCTATCTCTATGGCAACCTCATATAAAATTCCATCTCCCAAAAGAAATCATATAGCTACTGTAGATCCCCTATTTGAGACACTGCCAGTCTAATCAACATCATTTTTGTACCCATGTAGCTATATCTTTGTGCTAGCTTCATAGAAAAGTCCATAATCAGTTGTGGACTTTATGTACATGAGGATCCATCTAGCCACATTCCAAGTGTGGCTTCTTGGGGGGCCTTTATAAATTGACTCATAAGTCCAATAGCATAGCTTAAGTCTAGCCTAGTAATGGTCATGTAGATCAACCTACCCACTATACGCTTGTACATAGTGGGATCTTACAAAAGCTCACCTATATCTATACAAAGCTTTGTGTTCTATGATTCAATGACACTCAAATAGGCTTACAGCCTATCATACCATACTTGGACAATATGTCCAATCCGTACTGCGTTTATAACAATAAAATTCCATGAGGTGATCTCACCACCTCTATACTTGCAAAATACTACAGGTTACCCAAATCCTTCATCTCAAACTTCTACTTCAAAAGCATCCTAACATCATGTATGTCAGCATCGATATCACTAGTGATATTCAAGTCATCCACATAAATGACTAATAGCATGATCCCTCTATCTTTTTCACATAAAGTGAAAAATGTGCATTTGATATCTAAAATCTAATGGTAAAAAGATACTTCCTAATCTTGTTTGACCATGCTGTAGGTGCCTACTTCAAGCCATACAAAGCTTTGCATAACTTGACCTCCTGTACACAAAATCTGGGGATGCAACACTCCCTTAATCCAATGACTTCATCATATATATTTCTTTTTGCAAATCACATTAGAAGAAGGTATTCTTTACATCCATCCAATATAAAGAATAATCATTCATTGCAGTCATAGAAATGACAAATCTCACAATTTTCCATTCTCGTGACCGTGCTGAATGTCCTTATAGTCAATGACATAGGTATGTGCATAACCCTAGGCAACCAATCTTGCCTTGTACTTACTCAGTGATTCATTGAAGTTATGCTTAACCTTATACACCCACTTACCTCCTATTACCTTCTTTTCCTTATACACCCACTTACCTCCAAGTACCTTCTTTTCCTTAGGTAAAGACACTAACTTCCATGTTACATTTACATCCAATGCTACCATCTCCTCATCTATGACATCTTCCCATTTATAATTTCCAAGTTCCTACTCAAAAAAATTGGGCTCCAACTCTTGTATTTCTTTAACCATGTAAGTATAATGATGGGTCGTATATCATATCTTAACCTGTCTCACAATAGGGGCTCCAACTCTTGTATTTCTTTAACCATGTAAGTATAATGATGGGTTATATATCATATTTTAACCTGTCTCACAATAGGGTATCTAACTCTCATAGAGCTACATACACCTGGATCACTACTAGGTATCCTCAAAACAACCCTAGTTCTCCTTGTGCTAGGAGTAACTCCATTGATGGAATTCCAAGCTCCTTATCAAGGCTCTTCTTAGAGCCACTAGAGTCATCATCCATATATGAGTGACGTGCTAACAGATTAGGCACAAAAGTTTGATCTATCATTTCCTTCCCTTTACATGATACATATGTACCTACATCTGTCCTCAACCTACCTGACCATGGACTAACACTAGATCGACTATTAGAGGACCCTCCAAGTCATCATTACTTCTTATATCTGTATCTTCCATTGCCTTCATTGGTGCATGGTGCATATTAGCTACTCTCAAAGATAACATCTATGCATACTAGCTACTCTCAAAGATAACATCTATGCTTCCTTGCATCTCATGAGTAGTAGGGTTATAACATCTATAACCTTTATACTCCAAAGTATAACCAATGAAGATTAATTTCTATGCTTTTGGATCCAGCTTTGTTCTCACTTTATCGAGAACATGCACATATGTAATACATCCAAACACTTTCAAGTGAAACACATCTGGTTTTATGCCTGTACACTTCTATTTAGGTGTCATGCCATGTCCTATTCATAATGTACACAGTTGCTATTGCTTCAGCCAAAAAATAAGCTAGCATATTGCTTTCAGACATCAAGGCAAGAGAAACTTCTACAATGTGTATGTTTTTTCTTTTTACAATACCATTTTGTTGTGAAGTTTATGTGCATGTGAATTACCTCTTGATTCCTTACTTCCTCAAGAAATCACCAAACTCATTAGAGAAATATTTTCCCCCATATCTGATCTTGGGCATTTGGTGTACATACATAATTCCTTCTCGACCAAGGCTTTAAATCTCTGAAAGTGAGAAAACACCTTACTTTTATTCTTCATAAAATAAACCCACACTTTCTTAGGGGATCATCAATGAATGTAATATAGTATCTGTAACCTGCAAATATTGTAGTCTTGGTTGGTCCCCATCATATATCAAAATGTATAACATCTAATGGTCTTGCACCAATGTGTTTTTCATGTAAGAAATCATGTTTGGCCTACTTACTAAGTTGGCATGCTTTAAATACTTTGTGCATATCATTAACCTAGAACTTTGAAAAACCTGAAATAATATTTTGGATCTACATAGACTTCAACTGTTGTTGCTATCACATGACCAATGCACTTGTGCCCTATGTCAATATTTGCAATGATACCTATCCCATATGCAAACATGGATGCCTTCACCTTAGGCATGTTAACATCCAAAGTAGACATCCTCCCATTTTTAAAATGCTTTGTCACCACGCGGCATTGATTTTGTCTTCCACAAAGCATCCTTGAGGATTGAACCTCACTTGCAAACTTTGCTAACTTTGCTAACGCGGCATTGATTTTGTCTTCCACAAAGCATTCTTGAGGATTGAACCTCACTTCCACAAAGCATCCTTGAGGATTGAACCTCACTTGCAAACTTTGCTAACTTGTAGACCTTGCTTAATCATCTTTTCAATAGAAACGAGGTTATTTGTAACATGAAGTATATCTACGAAGTACTTCATTTTGCCATCCTGCATAGACAATAGCACTTTACTAACATGTGCACTGGGATGCATAGGATTATCACCTATTTCTACATAACCTTTTTTTTTCCATTTTTTAACATATCTCTAAACCACTCACCATGACTAGTAGTCATGTTTAGAAGTGCCAGAATCCACATACCAAATATCTCCTAATCTTAACACATCTTTTGTTTTGTTGTGATTAATTTTCTTATTTTTGTTTCCTGCTTTGTTGGTTTGAACAGCTTTGTTGGTTTCAACAGTAGCTGACCATTACCAATGATGACTTGTCTCTACCCCTATATGTATTTGAGTAGAAGACATGTTTATATGTATTTCTAGAAGATGAACCTCCCCCAATATTCATCTCCTCACGAATAAGGAGAGCAATCAGTTCCTAAAAACTAGGAAAGTTCTCTCAAACTCCAATGGAGGTCTAAAATTGGTTATATTATTTACCCAAGACCATTCAAGGTCACGGACACCATATCATCATCATCTATTTGGTGATCCAATAGAAGCAAAGGTATCTATAAGCCCCTTAAACTTCATCAAGAGTAATCATTTATACTCAGCTTCCCTTTGGTCACATTATGCAACTCCTACTTTAGTTGCATATTTTGAACTTGGGTGTTTGTACTGTACCCCAAGCCTCCTTATGCATTTATGCATCTTGTATATGAACAATCATAGAACTTTTCACATTCATTGATAACCAATACATCACCTTTCTGGCTCTTTTTTTCAATGCTTTATATGCCTACACCTACTATGGGGTCAGATTTTCTTCAGCAATCTCTAGCTCCTTTTCATTATCTATAATTGCCTGTGAAGAACTCCTAATATAGTTTTCCTATAAGGAGATTGGTCATCCAAAATGTCCATGCCTGGATATTATTCTTGCCTAGCTTCTTGCTCAAAATCTGTGAGACAAGATATTAGTCATCTTTACTTTTAGTAAACTAAGTAAACTAAGCACTTTCCACAACTTCTTCACTAAGTATAGTCGCTTATGAACTATATCACTGCCTGTAGTACTGTAAAGATGTTATAATGCCACTGTGTGTGAACCAGTCACATACAAATACATCCATCAACACATGTAAATCTCAAAATCTCTACATAAACTATCCCGTATAACTAATTTTCTATCATAACTTTGCATCGAACCAAAAGTTGGCCATACACAGTCGAAACCAACACTTTCTTAGAGTGCTTGTGGAAAACTTGTCGAGCTAAAATGGGCCTCGAAATCCACCCGAGTCATGGCAAAACACACAAAAGTTTAGTTAACAAAGTTAATTATACAACAACAGGGTCTTCTTTCTTCACCCAAGAGAATCTGAGATAGTGACTTCCCTATCTACCTCTGTAGCTCTTACAACTACCAAAGGTGTTGCTCTAAAATCAAAGAGGGAAAGAGATAGAAATACCCTTACCTGTATACCACTTCCTTGCTTACCTTGTTCTTTCATGTTGCTTGCCTCCTCAACTCTCACACAACCTGGAGCTCTGACACCATAAGAGAATGTGGGGAAAAGGGAGAGCTTTTGTTCCTTTATAAGCAAACACAAACACACAAGAGAGAGCAAGACACAAGAGAGATGGAAGGCTAAATTTTCTTCTATCTTCCTCTCTTCTCTACAACTATTAACTAAAGAGATAAGATTATATACTATATAAGGGAAAGTACTCTGCTACTGGGTTGGTCCATAGTGTGAACTCAACTATATAAACTGGTGCTATAACTATGCCATAACTCTTGTACACCAAAGTGGCTATTACATAGCCTGTAAACCATTGGCGATATATCACCCATAATCTCACCAATTGTGCTAGTAGTGGCATAAGTGTAGAAGCTATCACCCAGGTTAGTCACATCAATGTCTATAGCACTAGTTGAGCTCGATATCTCAACAAAGGTCATCCCCTTACACTAATAATGTAAGTTCAGTGCAGATTGTGGTTAACCTGCTTTGTAGTACCAGTAGTGGCATAAGTGTAGAAGCTATCACCTAGGTGAGTCATCAATGTCCACAACACTAGTTGAGCTCGATATCTCAACAAAGGTTATCCCCCTTACACTGATAATGTAAGTACAATGCATATTATGGTTAACCTGCTATGTAGGAGTAAAAATTGAAGGTAAAACCTTCAACTTATGTAAAGCCTTTAACAACTAGCCATGCCTTGTGCCTTTCTAAAGTACCATCAAATCTATATTTTGCTTTGTAAACCTTCTTAGTTCCAATTACCTTAGCTCTTAGAGGATTTTTTAGGGTGGAGTCATATTCTACTTTCATGGTTGCCATTCCACTTTGGATTCCCTTGTGCTTCAACAAAGGGTGGTAAGATTTTGATTCTTGAGTACCTCTATCATAAGAGTAAAATTCACAAGATTATCTTGAGCCATGTTTTCTCCTTTAACCTTCTAGATCTGCAAATATCTTGAGGTGCATTCTTGGCTAGAGGTTCTTCTCCATCCAAAAATTGCATGTATTACTTGGGGAATGGATTACCTTTTTATAGCACATCATGCTCTTTTTTTCATCTTCAAAATCCATGTCCATAAAAAAATGGGCCAGGCTTCTCTCCGTCAAAATATAAGGAAGCATGCGCTACATGTGGAGGTTGTGTTACTTTGGTGATTTCCTTATTACATGATTAAGAAGAAGGAAGCTCCTCCTCCACATCATTGATAATGATTAATGATTGGATATTGAGGGAGAGTAAGTGCTATGGGCTAGACTTGATTAATTATTAGATACCAAGGGAGAGAAAGTGCTATGTGCTAGACTTGATTAATTATTAGATATTGAGGGAGAGTAAGTGCTATGGGCTAGACTTGATTAATTATTAGATATTGAGGGAGCTCCTCCTCCATATCATTGACGATGATTAATGATTGGATATTGAGGGAGAGTAAGTGCTATGGGCTAGACTTGATTAATTATTAGATATTGAGGGAGAGAAAGTGCTCATGGGCTAGACTTATAGCTATCACCTATGAGGCTATCACCTATGGGTATGGGCTAGACTTATGACTATAAGACTATCACCTATAGGTATGGGGTGTCAACTAATCTCTCCACCTCCTCTCTTTATAAATCTCTAAGGAAGATGCCAAGGGGTACATATTCCCAAGATGTAAAAAGGTACAATATTGAATAGAAACCTTTTAGGATCTTTTATAAATAGTGTAGAGAGCATCATTAAACAAGCCCTTCACTTCTCAAGTGTGAAAAAAATGTGATAACAAAGTATAATGGAATAACAGTGTCAACAAATAATAATAGGATAGGTAATAATAGGAATTATTTATGAAGAAACAATGACTATCGAAGTGTTTATAGGATTGTATAGGATGAAGTTAAGGAAGTTTAAAGGTGGATGTGAATATATTGAAAAAATGGAAAACAAGAAGGAATAGGGTTTTGGTACAACTAGTGTACATTGGGGTTAGTCAATATAGTGAAATATAGTGTTGGGTATATGACGTGAAATATTTGGAAAGGATTGTATTAAGGATAAGTATGTGAGAATGGCTTACGCTTGTATCACTGTTTATGAGAATAGTCTCAGTATAGGCTCCTAAATTATTTCCTTTTTGTAAAGGCTTGGGTGAAGTCCTCAACCATCTTTACCACTTTTTCTATAGATGAGGGTTTTGCATTCTTCACCAATCTACCTTGATTACTAGAGGATCTAATAATCTAGAGTGTTTCCAATTACTGAGGTAAAAATTTCAACCTTTTGGTTGGTTTAGAAAGCACTCAAGTTCATTGATTTCACCTAGATATGTTTGCGCAAGTTAGTAAATTGACCAAAAGCAAGAATGTAAGTGGAATTGGTATATGGAATTGGCCTAGTGGGAAGATTCCTTTCACATGCCATGACACAGACATGATTTAGTTCTCTTTATATGGAAACTTGATCGAATGTAACTTTAGAATTTTGCCTTTAGGTGTATAAGTTGGAAATCTTGGGATGGATTGGCTTACCCAAAATCAAACTGACATCCATTACACCACAAAGGGACTACCTTCACGGGGAACAAGGAGCAAGGAATTGGAATAAGTGGAGCTCCTACCTTTCAACTTCTGAAGGCATCTAAAATTTTGAAACGACTTAAGAACAAACATGTAATATATGTTATTAAGTTAAATCCCATAGGTAAGGAATTTGATACTAAGGAGCCTGAATGGTTAAGTGAGTCCATTATATTTCTTGGAGCTTGGATGGTTAAGTGAGTTCATTATATTTCCTAAAGACTTGATCAAAATGCCTCCAACTCATGAAGTAGATCATGAGATTGAGCTCATACCTAGAGCTTAGCCAATTTCAAGGAGGGTAAATAAGATGGCCATTCTAGAAGCAATTAAACTCAAGGAACAATACACCTTTCTCAAGATAGATGAGCTTTTAGATCAATTACATGATGCCCAAGTATTTACAAAGATTAACTTGAAGTTAGAGTACTATCAAACTAGGATTAAGGAGTATAATATTTCTAAGACTACCTTTAGGACCTGATATAGACATTATGAATTTATAGTAATTCCATTTGGATTACCATTTAGATTTCCATTTGGATTGACAAATTCAGATTTCCATTTGGATTGACAAATTTCACAATCCCTCGATATGCCAAGATTTCTTCTCCCTCTCAAGAAAGATAGTCTTGATAATTTAAAGGTTGTGTTGGTGGACGAATCATGTTTTGAGACTATCAAAGTTTGAAAAAGCCTTTTGAAGTGATCATGATGCCAGTGGATTCATGGTTGGTGGAATCCTAATGCACCGGCCACATATAAGACAAATTATAATGTTCATGATTCAGAGCTACGTGCAATAATGCATGCTCTAGAAAGCTTTAGAGACATTATCTGCTTAGGTAGAAATTATAATGTTCATGATTTAGAGCTATTTACAATAGTGCATGCTCTAAAGCTATAGCGACAGTATCTTCTTAGGTAGAAATTCACTTTGGTAAAACTGATCATAAAATCTTAAAGTGGGTCTTCACTTAAAATGATCTTAATATGAGGCAAAGAAGATGGATGTAGACCCTTCAAGAATTTGACTTGAGATTCAATATAGATCAAGGAAGGAGAACGAGCTCGTAGATGTGCTTTAGTAAAAAAATCTTCTTACTCATAAGATAACTATGATTTCTAATCCCTTTTACACATAAAAATAAATTAAAAAATTGGATTAAATAAATTTGTTCCCTATCATTGCCTTGCTTAAGTAAAAAAGTAAAATGGCTCAGGAGAAAAAGAAAATTCAAAGGTATAGGTTAAAACATGACTACTTGTACTTTAGTAACTAGCTATGTGTTCTTAATGACGAAGATTTGAAGAGGAGAATATTAAATGAGGTTCATGATAGCCCTATCCTAGGACACCTTGGGTATATGAATACTTTCATGGATATAAAGAAAAGTTTCTCTTAAGAAGGATGTATTACGGTAGTAGCATGTTTGTCAATGCTTGATATGCCAAAAGACCACGGTCAAAAGTGTAACAATGCTAGGAAAGTGTTATCCCTAAAAAATTCCACATATGAAATGAGAATACGTAAGTATGGACTTTATCATGGCATTGCCCTTAGGATATGACTCCATTATGGTAGTGGTGGATTGGCTAACAAAGGTTTCTCATTTAATCCTTGTAAAGAAGACCTAAATAGTTTTAAATGTTGCTAAAATTTTCTTGAAAGAGATATTCAAATCGCATGGGTTATAATCTTATCTCTTTAGTTTATGGTTGTAGGAGAAGAGAAGAAGATAGAAGAAAATTTAGCCGTCCATCTCTCTCGTGTGTCTTACTCTCTCTCTCTTGTGTGTGTGTGTTTGCCTACAAGGAACTCAAGCTCTCCCTCTCCCTTACATTCTCTTTATGGTATAATAGCACCAGCTCATGTGAGAGCTAAGGAGGCAAGTAGGAGGTAAGAACAAGGAAGGCAACAAAGTGGTCCATGGGTAAAGGTATTTCTATCTCTTTCCCTTTGATTTTGGAGCAACACCTTCGTAGTGGGAAGTCGTTGTCTTAGATTGAGGTATCCTCTTGGATGAAAGAAAAAGATCATATTATGTGTAATAAACTTTGTTAACTGCTAATTTTTCATGTTTCGATGCCATGTTTTGGGCCCCATTTTAGCATGCACGCACTCTCTGAAAGTGTTTATTTTGACAGTATATGCCCTATTTCTGGTTTGGTGAAAAGTTGCTACAAAAATTTGGATACATAAGATAATTTGTATAGTGAATCTAAGTGTTATAGGTGTTGGTGGATATATGTTTATGTGACATTCATATATAGTTTTAGTATAACAAGTTTACAATACCACTATGTTGGAGATTACAGGTTTCCTACAAGTAGATTTTTTTAAAAGCACCATTTGATAAGTTATTGCTCTACAGGTAATCATGTCTGACAATCCGTCCTAGATTGTGAGTGAGAATTTGGACAAGAGGATGATCAATTTCCTTATATGGAAAAAGGATTTTAGGAGTTCATCATAGGTGATTAAAAGGAGCAAGAGATTGGTGAAGAAAATCCTACCCCTTAACAAGTGCAAGCATGAAAGAACCAGAAAAGTGTTATATTGGTTGTCTATCAGTGTGACATTCTATGATTGTGTATATATAGGATGCACAAATGACTAAGGATGCTTGGGACACCTTGGTGACGATGTATAACATAAACACCCAATCTTGGAAGACGTAGCTAGCAGGAGTTATATAATGTGACCAGAGGGACGTTGAGTATAAATGATTACTCAATGAAGGCTGTAGATATCATTGCTTCTATTAGATCACTAGTAGATGATGATGCTAGAGTTTCGGTGACAAATGGTCTTGGCAAGAAATACATCCAATTTTAGACCTCCATTTAGACCTCCATTGGAGTTTGAAAAAACTTTTGTGGTTTTCAAGAACTTATTGCTCTTCTCATTGGTAAGGAGATAAATATTGGGGGAGGTTCATCCTCTCAAAATTCACATGTGCGGACCTTCTACTTAGATATATGTAGAGGTAGAAGCAGATCATAATCTAGAGGTCGAGATGTAGGCCATTATGGAAATAGAGATCATGAGTAGCATCAGCAAATTGGAATCTAATGTATAAACAGGTGGAAGAGGCCACTCTAGAGGCAGGGGGAGCCAAAGAGGTTGAGGTGGTTGTTTGCAAAGAAATCGAGTGTGCAAATCGAATGCAAATAGAGTGCAAATAGCATAGAGTGCTATTACTATGGAAAACTGGAAAACTAGGACACATGGCAAAGGAGTGCTATAAAAAATAGAATGTTATCAAAAGTGAAAAGTTATAGCAAGGCAACTATGCATCATCCAAGTAAACATGTGTTGATTTTTAAAGCCCATCATGGGCATTTTCTACTATTTTTCACCTATTGTTCTCTTTGTGTGATGCAAAATAGGTGCAAAACAAGGTTCATGATGATAGGAGTGAGCAGTTTTTTATGATGCAACAACACATGCTCAGTTCCATTACATTAGGATTAGGAGATATTTTATATGTGAATTTTAGTTCCTCTAACCACATGACCATTCATGTGGATTCTAGCACCTCTAAAAATACATGACCAGCCATGGTGAGTGGTTTAAAGATCTATTGAAAATGGAAAAACTAGGCTATGTAGAAACAAGTAATGATATTGTGCACCCCATTGCACATGTTGGTAAAGTGCCATTATCTATGCAAGATGACAAAATAAAGTACTATGTAGATGTACATGTTCTAAGTATTACAAAGAAACTGGTTTCTGTTTGGTGGAAAGATGGTTAAACAAGGTCTACAAAGTGAGGTTCAATCCTTAAAGGTGTTTTTGTGGAAGACTTCAAAAATATGTGCCGCTTGGTTGCAAAGGGTAGCAATATGGTAGGATGTTTGCTTTAGATATTAACATACTGGAGGTGAAGGTAACCATGTTTACACATGGGATAGGTGTCATTTACAGATATTAACATATAGCACAAACATTGGCTATGTGCATATACACCTTAGAGCTAAAGTCTATGTAGGTTTGCTTACTTTCAAATATTTAAAACCTTGGTCGAGAAAGAAAAATGTCTATAAATAAAATGCTTAAGAGAAAATGGTAGGGGAGAGTACTTTTCCGATGAGTTCAGTGATTTCTTGAGAAAGTAGGAAATCAAGAGACAGTTTACATGCAAGTTCACTCTGCACAACAGAATGGTGTTACAAAAAGGATTAATGGGTGTTGAGATATCGAGCTCAACTAGTGCTACGGTGGACATTGATGACCTACTTGGGTGATAGCTTCCACATCTATACCACTGGCATGGTTGGTGAGATTATGGGTGATATGTGACTAGTGGGATGACAGGCTGTGTGTGACAGCCATTTTGGATTACTAGAGACTGTCATAGTTATAGCACCAGCTCATTTAGTTGAGTTCACATTATGGACCAACCCTTGTGTATGTTGTAATAGTTGAGTAGTAACCCATATATTGTGTACTCTTATCTTTATGTTATGTTGGTTGAGTAGAGAAGAAGAAGATAGAAGAAAATTCAGCTATCCATCTCTCTCTTGTGTCTTGCTCTCTCTTGTGTATGTGTATTTGCTTGCTAGGGTTTGAAGCTCTTCCTCTCCCCCATATTCTCTTTATGGTATCAGAGCCTGGTTCATGTGAGAGCTAAGGAGGCAAGCAAGAGGCAAGAACAAGTAAGAAAGGAATCAGTACTACACGGGTAAGAGCACCATCATCTCTTTCCTCTTCTTGGTTTAGGTACAACACACCCTGAGTAGCTCTGGGAGCTACACGGGTAAGAGCACCATCATCTCTTTCCTCTTCTTGGTTTAGGTACAACACACCCTGAGTAGCTCTGGGAGCTACACATCTTCGATTGAGGAGCTGTCTTCGAGGGAACGGAGCTACAAGACAGGTATACTGTCCTATTGGATAAAGTTTTTCAGCTAGATTTGCGTTTCGGGTGCTTTTACGGGCCCTGTTTCGTCACTACAGGGTATTTTCGACAGTTTTTTAGAAGTTTTAGTAGAGAACTGTTTCTGCTCGAAATCTGGTTATTGCAGTGCAGTAGTGCATTTTGGAAGTGCAGACAGGGTTTACACATGTATTGTTGATACTGGGTGTATGTACATATACTCTAGTCATATTTGGTGACATACAGGTTGTGCTGAAGTACTGCTGTATTACAGGTTGCATACAGAAGTTGTCTGTTTGCAGGTTATTTGATTGCTACAGGAAAACATGTCTAATGAAATTAATCACATTATTAGTGAGAACCTAGATAAGAATAACTTCCATGCCTGGAAGTTTAGAATGACCAATTGCCTAATGGGTAAAGGATTTTGGGATCATGTAGAAGGAGACAATAAGAAGCCTCCAGAGTTATCTGAGGAGAATGCCACTCCTGCAGATATAAAAGCATTCAAGGATTGAAATCAGGGTGCAAGAAAAGTCATGTACTGGCGTTCAATTAGTGTCACAGACACTATGATAGGACACATATAGGATGCAAACACTCTAGCACAATTACATGGCAGAATCTAGTTTAGATGTTCCAAACTAACACAAAGGCAGGGAAGATGCAGTTAAAGCAAGAGTTGTATACTGTGGAAAAGAAAAGCATGTCCATCAATGAATATGCCTTAACGATCAAGGGAATTGTTGAATCCCTTGGGTCTATCAATGTATCAGTGGAGGATGATGATTTGGTGAGTGTCTATCTAAAGAGTACAAGCCATTCAAGACCTCCATTGCAGTTAGGGAGAATATTCCCACCTTTTGGGACTTGATATCTATGGTGATCATAGAAGAAAAGGATTTAGGTGAGGATTCTTCTTCACAAAGAAAGAACACATCAGAACAGGCCTTCTACTCTAATTCAGGTAGAGGCAGAGATAGAGGCTGTGGTCGAGGCCAAGGTGGTGGCCGATAAGGAAATCAGAATTCTCGACCACAATGATTCATAGTAGCAATCATACACAGGTGTAAAGGCAGGGGGAGCCAAAGAGCCCAAGGTGATTGGTAAAGAAATCAAAATGCAAATAGCATACAATGCTTTTATTGTGGCAAACTAGGACACATGGCAAAGGACTGCTACAAAAAGCAGAATGACATTAAAAGTGAGAAGTTGCAGTAAGGCAACTATGCATTATCTAGCAAACATGAAGGTGATGAGAGAGAAGTAAGCAACTATTTGTGATGTAGCACATGCTTAGTTCCATAACAGGGGATGTGTGAGGATCTCAAGATATATGGTATGTGGATTCTGGCACCTCTAACCACATGACCAGTCATGCTCAGTGGTTTAGAGATACATAGAAAATGGAAAAACCAGGTTATGTAAAAACAGGTGGTGATGATACTACGCATCCCATTGCGTATGTTGGTAAAGTGCCATTATCTATGCAAGATGGAAAAATGAAGTACTTGGCTGATGTACTTCATGTTCTGAATATTACAAAGAACCTGGCTTTTGTTGGACAGATGGTTGAGCAAGGTCTGCAAGTGAGGTTTAATCCTCAAGGATATTTTGTGGAAGACTTCAAAAAAATAAGTGTCGCTTGGTTGCAAAGGGTAACAGAAATGGTAGGATATTTACTTTGGATGTGAACATACCTGAGATGCATGGAAAAGGTGTCATTGTAGATATTGACATATGGCACAAGCACATTGGTCATGTGAATGTACAGCGAGACTGAAGTCTATGCAGGCCCAAAATATTGTTGTAGGTTTGCCAAAGTTTAAGGTTGATGGTATGCATAAGGTATGTGAAGCATGCCAACTTGGTAAGCAGGCCAAACATGCTTTCCCACATGAAAAGCATGTCAGTGCTGAGTACAGAGGCAGAGTGTACAGGGATGCTGCTATGGCTGCTTGTGAGGTAGCTTGGTTTTAGAAGCTACCTGGTGACATGGGAGAGCCCGTGGATAGGGCAGTTGTCATATATTGTGACAACATGAGTAGCATACAGTTGGCCAGTAACCTAGTATATCATGCTAGAATGAAACACATTGAGGTGCATTATCACTTTTTGAGGGAGAAGGTTCTAGCAAGAGATGTAGATCTGGTATATGTCAGCACTATAGAGGATCAGGTAGTTGACATTTTCACGAAGGCATTGGGTACATAAAAGTTCAACAGGTTTAGGAGCTTACTTGGAGTGTAGTGTATGGAGTTGAGCTCGAGGGGGAGTGTTGAGATATCGAGCTCAACTAGTGTTATGGTGGACATTGATGACCCGCATGGGTGATAGCTTCTGCATCTACACCACTGGCATGGTTGGTGAGATTATGGGTGATATGCGGCCAGTGGGATGACAGGCTGTGTGACAGCCATTTTGGATTACTAGAGATTGGCATAGTTATAGCGCCAGCTCATTTAGTTGGGTTCACATTATGGACCGACCCTTGTATGTTATAGTAGTTGAGTAGTAACCCATATAGTGTGTACTCTTATCTTTATGTTATGTTGGTTGAGTAAAGAAGAAGAAGATAGAAGAAAATTCAGCTATCCATCTCTCTCTTGTGTCTTGCTCTCTCTCTTGTGTGTGTGTGTGTGTGTTTGCTTACTAGGGTTTGAAGTTGTTCCTCTCCCCCACATTCTCTTTAATGGGCACATTGTAGAAGGTGGATGTGCCTTGATATTTTGGCAAGAATATGCCAGATTAGTTTTAGGCTAAAGTAGTAGCAACTACTATTTTCATAATGAACTAGACCCCCCCCATTGTGTAGCTGTTTATGGCATGATACCTAAACAAAAGTTTACAGAATACGTAGGTTTGCAAGTGATTAGGAAAGACAATTGAGCACATAGGTTTACAAGTGATTAGGAAAGACAATTGAGCACATAGATTCACAAGCGATTAGGAAAGAGTAATCAAGCAAAAATAAAAAAATAATCATAAAAAACTTTTGATTTTCATTAATTTTCACTAATCCAATGGTTTTCGATTAGGAGAGTCACGAGATGGAAAATCAAAAAATTTCCTACATATTGTGTTAATCGGGTCTCGTTGAGCCTAAAATCATAATTCCCACATTTAGGAGAGTCAATCTTGATGCTTAGGGCATGAGAAATAATAAAAAATGCCCAAATTTGTACGTCGCCTACATTTTCAATGCCATAAGCAAAACTTGTAAGTTCATGCCATAAAATCCTTCTTGAGATTCTAGCTAAAATGTTATGGATTACATGGCTAAGAATAGGGAGTTGGACCAGATGACCTTGTCCAAAAACTAGAGTTTTTCACACCATGAAAAAGAGATTTTCACACCGTGAAAAAGATATTTTCACATCATGAAAAAGCCATATATATGCCACAATGATACACCAAACCAGAAATTGGGCATTCAGTCAACTTCTACAGAGCGCCTCTACAAAAACTTCTTGTGTGAAAATGGAGCCCAAAATGGCTTGGAATCCAAAATTTGAAAACAAAGAGGTCCTCTAGACCATACTGTTAAAACCCGAAGATCTCTCTAGATAATTGTTATGCATAAACATGCATAAATTAGGCATAAACTCAACCACCCAAGCCCAAGGGATGCACACATGAATTATAAATGAAATACATCATACCTCTACCTTGATATCCCATTCCATCAAGAGGTATAACTCCATTCCAATAGCATGTAGCTATAGTGTGAAATGGTAAGTGAGTAGATATGATCCTCTACACAAGAGAGCATAATATATTCTTGGCCTCACAAGCCCAAGCCTCCAAGCCTCCCTTGAGTGTGCCCCATGCCCCTATTATATAGGAGGGCCCTCAAGTGACTCTTGACTCTCCATTTCCCATGTGTGACCCTTGGATGCCTGACCCTAACCCTAACCCTTAAGGTTAGTCCTAATCCATGCTCCACTAGAGCTTGTTCCCATGCTCCCATGCTCACAAGCGTAATGTGGGTTAGCCTCCTAATATATGCACACATAATGTGCATATAACATACTTCCCCTCTCTCAAAACATTGCACTCTTGATAAAAAGAAGGAGAACTGCGCTGAACAATCTCAACTGACTCCCAAGTCGAAACCTTTATTTCCCTATCTTTCCACCTAATTTTAACCTTAGGGATTCGTCAACTACAAAGTTTCCTTTCCCTGAATTCAAGTACCTTATCAGGTTCATGTGGAACATAGGATAATTCCTGGACTTCATCGAGTTCTTGAGGAGTAATTGTGTTATCTTCATCTCCCGATTTCCCTTTCAATTTATTGATATGAAAGACTGGATGAACTCAAACATTTTGAGGTAGTTTAAGATCATACGCAACTATGCCAATCCGATGTATGAATCGAAATGGACCACAATATCTAGGAGATAAATTTGAGCATTTTCCCATTGACAAAGTCTCAGAATCTTTAGGAACATTAAAATAAACCAACGCTCCTGGTTCAAAAGACCAAGTTGTGCGTCCTCTATCAGCATAGAACCATGCCCTATCCTGAGCACTCCTGATAGAATCTTGAGCTTCGGTTAGCATTTCTTGCATATCATGCAAGAAATCCCTCAATGCTGAAGCATTAAAATTGGTGGCCAACTCATCAATCTGGAGTATACGAACGTGGTGTGTTCAAGCAAAACTCCAAAGTAAGCAAGTGAAAACACATGTGTGTAGCACTCATTAAAAAACCCCTAGACACAAGTGATCTAGGCAAAACCTGATGAGTCCCAATAAAACTTGGAAAACATCCAATAAAATCCACCAAAACAAACCGATCAACTAACCCATGATAGAATTTGTCTTAGGCTTAAGAAATTAAGCATAGACCACACTTGAATAAGTGCAAAATAAATCATAAAAAGGTGTCAAAGGTGAAACACACTTTGAACGCAGATTATAGCCATCAAAAGTATGGAACATGTCCAAAAAGAATGGCTAAACAATGGCAAAAAATCATGAAAATATCGTTTAGAATTAATCCACACATAATGTGTATATAACACACATAATGTGTATATAACACACACCCACATGATACAATGCCCCTCTACTTCACCTCAAAGGTGGCTCACAATTTGGCAGTGCACCTTACTATTGTGCCTCTTGACTAGCAGCTACTTGTATAGATTTGCTTCCAAATCAAAGGGAAAGAGATGAAGTTACCCTTACCCATGTATCACTTCCCTTACTTTGTTTGTTCTTGCTTCTTGATGTCTTTATGTGCATGAATGCCCTGATACCATGAGAAAGTGGAGGAGAGGTTGAGCACAAGAGAGGTGAATGACTAAATTTTCTTATATTCTCTTCTCTTCTCTACAGCCATAACATAAAGATAAGTACATAGTATATGGGAAAGGTAAGTACATACTACACGGGAAAGTACTCTCCTACTAAAACATATAAAGATCGGTCTATATTCTGAACCTGACTACATGAGTTGGCGCTATTACTATGACATAATCATTAGGGAAAATTTAGACTTAAATTGGACCCTTTAAGGATTTTTACACATTATCTCTCTACAAAAATGAGCGTTTGGTGATTTTTTTATTTTTTATTTATTGCAAATCAACTCAGAAGTGAGTGGAGTTTTAACATTTGGATTCTACTCTTCAAGACCTTTCTATTGATATATAGCATGATGGGCAATTTTACATATTCAAGAAGTCCCCAAATTTGATGATGACTTGGCATGTCAGCATCAAATTTGGGGACTTCCTAAATATGCAAGATCGCCCATAATGCTTTATATCATTGGAAAGGTCTCAAAGAGTAGAATCCAAATGTTTCGTGCCACATCATCATCAAATTTGGGCACTTCTTGAATATGTAAAATCGCCCATCATGCTATATATCATTGGAAAGGTCTCAAAGAGTAGAATCCAAATGTCCAAACTCCGCTCACTTCTGAGTTGATTTGCAAAAATTTCACCATGCACCCATTTTTGTTTAGAGAGAATGTACAAAAATCCTTAAAGGGCCCAATTTGAGTCCAAATTTTTCTTAATGCTCTTACATTCTTTTCTCTTCTGTTCTCTTCTCTACAACTATAACATAAAGATAAGAGTACATACTATATGGCAATCTTCTACTAAAACATACAAATGTCCGTCCATAGTGTGAAACCAACTACATAAGCTAGTGCTATAACTATGCCATAGCTCTAGTGAACCAAAGTGGATTCCTCATAGCCTTTAAACCATTGGCGGTATATCACCCATAATGTCATACTATGCCAGTGGCATAAGTGCAAAGATGTCGTCCTAGCATATCATCTATATTTGCACTAGTTGAGCTATGGTACCCGATTAACTGCTGAATTCGGAATGTGAAGTGCTGACTACTGAAGATAGGAACACAACTATAACATAAAGATAAGAGTACATACTATATGGCAATCTTCTACTAAAACATACAAATGTCCGTCCATAGTGTGAAACCAACTACATAAGCTAGTGCTATAACTATGCCATAGCTCTAGTGAACCAAAGTGGATTCCTCATAGCCTTTAAACCATTGGCAGCATATCACCCATAATGTCATAATATGCCAGTGGCATAAGTGCAAAGATGTCGTCCTAGCATATCATCTATATCTGCACTAGTTGAGCTATGGTACCCGATCAACTGCTGAATTCGGAATGTGAAGTGCTGACTCTACTGAAGATAGGAAACCAAAGTAGAAAAATAGATTGAATGTAAAGCAAAGTGCTGAATGCTAAAAGCCAAGAGCCATGCTGAAAGTGGATAGCAAAACATTGAATGCTGAAGACTCAAAGCCAGAATGTGAAAAGTGTTGGGCTAAGCTATAGATAAGGTTATACTAACTAACGTAGTTAAATGAGCTGACCAAGCAAAATCAACTGAAGTAAAAGTCAAATGCTCACGAATAATGCTGAGAAGCTGACAATTCAAAGCTGATGACGCAAACGTTCAATGTCAAAAGAAAGCTGAATGAAGGAACAACAACAGAAAAAATAGTACCGGTTGAAAACCTCTAAAGAAAGCTGAATGAATGAACAACAACAGAAAAAATAGTACCGGTTGAAAACCTCTATTGAAAGCTGAGTGAAGAGCTAGTGTGGGGGTGAGCCTTTAATATACGATAATATTAACAACAATAATGCCAATGTACAATAGAAGGCAAAACCCTAGATCTGATTGAAAGTGCACAGAGCAAGATCTTACCCAAAATGAGTAGTCGAAAACTTGCGCTAAGACAATGTTTGGTGGCGCAGAGCTATTGGTAACCCTAGGCACTGTCTTCAAGACAACAATGCTCTGATACCAATGTTAGATGTGAAAGAAGATGCTGTGCATAGAGTCATAGACAAAACATGCATACGAGCTCAGAGAGTGACAAAGACGATAGCGATAGCTGGAATGTACTCCAATGAGATAATGTGTGAGTGGAGTATAACTCTAGTAGCCTTAGCACTAGGGCTAATATGGCTGCTAACACACTAAGGGTGTGTTTTCTCACGAGGGGAAAAAACCCCTACCAACATAGGGTAAAAAGTGCCCGTGGATTAGCTCAGTTTACACCTGAACTTCTCGGAGGCAGCTAACAATGTCATTGGGAACTTGCCAGTGTGCTGCAATGGTGGATGCTTTCACAGAGCTCATACATCACACTCCTTCTGATCCATTATCACACCGACTCGATTAAAGTCCACTTAGTAAGATGACAAGATGCAAAATGCACAAATTCTCTCTCTCTCTCTCTCTCTCTCTCTCTCTCTCTCTCTCTCTCTCTCTCTCTCTCTCTCTCTTACACACAAGTTAGCCAAAAGTCTCTTCGATTATACATAAAAATGTTTAGAGAAGTTCACTTTTATAGTTGGCCATGGGATCCATACTTGAGTGGTGGCCATCATATGAGAAGACTTAAACAAGATTTAGGATTTATAACATTAGTCTTTTACATGGACTAAGAGATCTACACTTGGCTAAAGCTTTTTAGCATATTTAAAGTACACCAAAATAGATTACAAATATAGTACAACAAGATGACAAAATAGATTACAAAATATAGTACAACAAGACGACAAAATGTATGACAAAATGGGTGTTAACATCCATCATGAACCATTATTGTATGTGTTTGTCATTAAGTATGTGTCATGAACTATTATTATTATGTGTTAAGTATAATGAATCTTAGAAAAGGGGAGATAATATCACTTAAGCAAGGATATTAGGATCAAGGAAAGATAAATTTTCCAAAAGAAGAGCTAGAACTGACGGCATAAGGGGCAAGTAGATGCATGACTTAAGTAGCCAACGGAGGACACAAGCTTTGGAGCACAACAAGCTACTAGAGTTTTAGTGGATTGTGCACAAAGGACTAAGGGATTATGGGAAAGAAGTGTAAGAATTTTAAATGTGAAAGCCTTAGATCTAAGGGTATTAGTAGGTGTAAAGGATCAAAAAAGCCTTATGTTATGCTATATCTTTACATTTTTGTGATTGTCAATCACTAAGGATTATGTTAACGAGCTAGGTAAAAAAAACCATTATGCTATATCTTTACATTTTTGCGATTATTTCTTTAGATTATGTTAAAGGACTAGGTTCAAAAATCCCTTCTGCTATATCTTTAGATTTTTGCAATTATTACTTCTAGTGTTTGGATACTTGGAGTGGAGGTTTCAAATGCAAAGGATTATGTTAAGGGGCTAGGTTCATGCTGCTATCAGGCAGAGAATGCAAAGGCAAAATTGTTAGCCAACAAACTCATATGTTTTTTAATTTTTATAGAGCCTTTGAAGCTGTAAAATAGAGCTTAATAATTAAGGTGTTCATAATGCTTATCTTGGAGTAAGCTTAGAGATTTTTTTCCTGTGCAAGGTATTGCTCAAGAATCTTTTCGCTTACAACTTGCACAAATCAAATCAAAAGGAGATTGAAGTCATGGCAAGAGCAATATGTATATAGGCATGCACACAACAAAGCCTCATGACTTTTAGGGCTTCAATGTAGGTGCACTTTGATGGCCACTACAAGGCATCATATTACACCAAATTATGGCATACCACACTTGATCAATTATGACTACTTGTTGGGCTTCACATTTCTCGTGACATATTTTGGACAATGTTCCTTTTCAATTGTATTTATATAAGGTGCATTGTAGATAGCAAGAAATGCTTGAGGCCACCACCTCTAAGGGCAGAAATGGCTAAACATCACAAACCGTTCCCTTGTTTAGCTCCCACACTTGTATTTTAATGTGTCACTATCGTCCTTCTTAAGGATGCTCCCTTTTACTACATGCCTACGAGCACGAGGGACTCCACAATTCAAAGCCTTACTTTGAAACTAGAAGCCTTAAATTATCAAAATTTCAGTGTAGTTTACCTTCCTTTTATAGGGTCATGGAAGATTTATATTGTGACTTTTTGAGGTAGCAACTCTTGTCAAGGAGTATAAACAGTCTTGTTGGCCTTCATTGTTGGAGAGTTCAAGATGACCCCGACATGTTAGAGGAAGACATTGGGCCAATGCTTTCTCTCTTCTCTCCTGTAGGGGAAGTGCTCTCTCTTTACACGTAGGAAAAACCTTGGGTTTATTGACGCGTTGACTCCATATACCCTCGTTGACTCCATTTGTAAGCATTGAGGGGTTTGATGGTGGTGGGCCAGGGGCAAATGTTAGAAGTTGGAACTTGGAAGTTGGGGGGTCTTTTTGTGATAGATTTTTGGAGAGTATATATATAAGCTTTTGTGACCAGGCCCGTATCATATCCTTACCATATATAGAGGTAAATGACTGAGTATCGCCGAGACATCATTGGCACAGCCCTCGAGGACACCCTCGACCACCTTGTCACCGAAGGCTCCGTCTCTCCCCGACTCGCTGTGATCATAACCCTGCAATTCGACAAGGTTCTCTCTCTCTCTCTCTCTCTCTCTCTCTCACACACACACACACACACACACACACTCTGTCTTATGTCCTCTTGTTTTCTGCAACTCTTCATTTTAGGGTTTTTTCCCGTCTCTTCTGTTTTCGCTGGTTTTTAGGGTTTCCTTTCCATCAGGGTTTCCAATCAGTTAGGGTTAGCGTTTTATTTTCGTTAGTAGTGTCGAAACCTGACCTTCCTCCATTAACAGCACTCGGACGCAAGCCCCTTCCCTTGGAGCCCTAATGCTGGACATAAGGCCTTTTTTGCTGTTGACACCTTCATGTGACATACCCTACCTGCCACATTCGATGGGTGTTCAATGCATGAGCTGCCATACCGTCTCCAGGGGTGTCGGCATAGATGAAAGAGGCAAGTTTTCCAGCAAAGCAGGTCCCTAGCCCTTTCTGGGAGAGTGTATTGAGAAGCTGAAAACAACGTGCAGAAAAATCATCGGCCAATGTATCAGATTCCTAGAAGAAAGGGCTTGACCTGCAGACACGGGGAGGGATTTTCTGCTGGTGAAACTGTAACATGCGGAAGCTTGGTGGATAGAATCGGTAACTGCAATGTTCAGAATTCAGCAATCTTTCGTGAAGAAGATAACGCACAAGATAGATAGACAAGTGCAAAAAGAGAGAGAGAGAGAGAGAGAGAGAGAGAGAGAGAGAGAGACAAAGTATTCGGTCCCGAATACCCTCTGTAGGGCCCCCACCACCACGAATGGTGTATTTGCTTTATTAGAATGATGTACAATAACGCAAATCTGTAGTTCTTAAGATCTGTTCTTGACCTGCACTCTTCAACTTGGCTGTAGCTTTTCCCCTTGGCTGTCTTGGCCCTTGGAAGTCTTAAACCCTTTGTGAATTATGAGATGCTTGACTGAAAATCATGCCTATGCTTTTATAGGTCCTAAAGGTGCTGGTCGGCTGGCTCAAACAGGGGTCGGCATGTTTTGTTATTCTCCACGAGCAAGTCTACCCCTTAATCCAAGTGCTTTCCACACTTGTTTGCTGGCCGCCCTACGCATGATGGCCAGGTTGCTTACGCTGGCTGCTGGGCAGGTTATATGCCTTGCTAGGCTGGCCTCTAAGACAAGTTGGCTGGTTAGCCAAGCCCCATGGGCTGGTTGACAGCCTGCCAAAGCCCATCCTTGGGCTGGCCAACTGGGCCACAGCCTCCTAAGGATGGCCAACTCATGCCCTAGCCTTCCTAGCTAGAGGGCAAAGGCCATGGGCCATCTTGGCCCGTTTGGGTGGCCTAAGGCCTACCCCATGCCCATGTTCAAGGGATGCAATCCCTTTTTTGGGGTAGCCCTAAGGGCTGTCCCCCTTCTACATGCAACTACATGCTTCTCCTACATATGCCTGGTGTCCGGTTGCAAACCAAACACTCAGAACACCTGATATCATTCCAAAGTGAGACTCACAGTACGGACTAGCACTGCGTCATGTGCAGGACAATGCACACCAGAGCAAGACCATGTACGGGACTTGTACACATAACCTTGGACGCTTAGAGTGGAACCCTGTGTGGCTGACTCGTCCTGGACTGGGGCTCACATGGGACCAGTTTCCACCTTAGGTCGTCCTGTGCACCTGTTGTGCAGATATGTCCACGTGGCATCCAAGTGTGAGATGTATGACATTCTCTTCTGCTTAACTTGACGGAAGCTGCATAGTCTCCAGATAGTCCGTCGATAAAGCCGGATAGTCTTCGAAGAAGGCTTTGTGAAGCCAAACTACTTCGTGAGTTCCTTAGTCTTGAAACTTCATGAGGAATTTCCTTTATCTTCGGCTGGAGCCATGCTTGAAGCGGTGCAAAAGGATCTGTTTGTCAGAATGCACAGCGGAAATGAAAGACAACTGCTGTAGAGAGCAAAACGCAAAATAGAGAGGAAGAAAGAAAGCTATATTAACGTCTACTAGAGGCCGAACTCGACCTATGAGACAAATCAATGTACAACTGTCAATGTCCTCTGGATGTCCAGAAAAAAAGTACAAAATAAACATGAAATAAACTATGAAAGTATTGAGCTAGTGGTGAGGGGGGTGTGATGGATGGAGCACTACTGCTAAAGACTCAGTATGCAACCTATATGCGTAGGGTATACAAGAATGCAATGCAGATCTGTCTAGCTCCAACCAGTACCATAATGGGGGTGTAATATGCGATACATAGGCGATGGCGAGGCAAAAATCCCTTGGAGCATGATCTTCGGGTGTGAGTGTAAGTGAGCTAGCCGCTCCTGGATATGGTGCTGATGTCGATCCCGTATCTCTGTAATCTCCCTCTGATGTAGTCTGGGAGTCTGATAGCTTGGTGCTCTCGGTCTCTGTCTAGCTCAGAGGTCCGCAGCGCGCTGAAGTGTAACTCCCTCCTGTGTCAGGGTAGGCACTGGGATAGATCTCTGGAAGACATCAGTGAGCTGGAGCTGTCGCCCACCTCTCCCTGTGGTTTGAGTGTCAAATTCCCACGGATCCCCTCGTGATCGATCTTGGTTCGAAACTCGAATCCTGCAAACAAACAAACAAACCAACAAACAAGCAAGGGGGTGCAGGCCTGACTCACCTCCCAACCATGACAGCCGTGGGTAAGCCCACAGTCTTGGCTGTCCCCACCGAGCCACGAGCTGAGCTAACTAGGATGACGTACCGACCAATCTCCTCCTCGTGACGTCCCATACCGCCATGAAGCTGCCCTCGCGGGCCTCGAGATTGCTGCCGGCCTCGGTTGCACAAAGCAGGTGCACGTCTGCACTAGATCCAGGCTCCAAGACCATAGAGCTCTCACAAACTCGCGAGACTCTCTATAATACAATAACTAACCTTGGCCACCCTTTTATAGGCTCTTGGCCGGTCATCGGGCGTCCACACTTGGGTGCCCGCCCGTCCATACTTGGGTGCTCGCCCGTTAGTATTTCCCTAACTCAGCTCGTCAATCAGCCTGCCTAGTTCCAAGCTTCCCCAAGCCTCGAAACTAGTCTTGCATGCGTATAGCACACGGTAGATACGCACTGTGCACATGACATACTCCCCTTCCTCTAAGAGCTCTCTCTTGAGCTCACTAAAAAGCCAGGGTAATCTCTCTGAAGAGAAGTCAATGTCTCCCATGTAGCGTCCTCCTCAACACGATCCTTCCACTTGATCTTGTATTCCGTGATAAGCGTATGACGCAATCGTCGTTCACGAAATCCAAGAATCTTTTCAGGTTCGTGCGGAACAAATGTCATGTCCTCGACATCTATGATTTCTTGAGGAGTAACTAACTGATCTGTTCCATCCAGTACTTCCTTAAGTCTACTGACATGAAATACAGGATGAACTTTCACATGAGAAGGCAAATCCAATTCATATGCAACTGAACCAATCCGTCGTGTAACACGAAATGGTCCACAGTATCTAGGGGATAATTTCGGAGATCTACCTGTTCGTAAAGTCTCGGAATCTTTCGGAACTCGCAAATACACCATCGTTCCTTCAGAGAACTCTCTAGGTGAACGATGTCTATTAGAATAAAACCTGTCTCGGTCTTGAGCACTTCTAATAGATTCCTTCGCAACTTGTAACATTTCCTGCATATCTTGCAAAAAATTACGTGCTGCATCATGCTGAAGCCCTGAGAATCCTACTGTAACAGGTGATCTAGGTTGAAAACCGTACATAAGTATGAAAGGACTAAACCCTGTACTCGTATGCTTAGTACTGTTATATGCAAATTCTAACATAGGAAGATAATCCTCCCATGAACTCTGTCTTTTGGATACATATGCTCGAAGCATATCCTCCAAAATCTGATTCACTCTTTCAGTCTGGCCATCATGCCTGACAAATCTGACACTTGAGAACATAATCTTCTACATACCCTTTCATCTTCGGCCAATAAAAAGTGTGTTTCACTAATGATAGTGTCTTGTGTACCCCAGGGTGTCCAGCAGAAGGGGCGTCGTGACACTCCTTCAGAATCTTGGACCTAATGTCCGGGATCTGTGATACACAAATTTTGTCATTACGGAATAGCAAACCATTCCGAATCATCCACTGACCTCCTGCAGCCTGAATGGTAGACTGCGCAGTCACCGAGTCTTGGTCAATCAATGAGCTCCCGTCCTAGATCTTCTGCCAAAATGGACCAAAATAACTATCAGTCCTGCAAAGCCCTCTCAATGACTGAAATAAGTCAGTAGAAATCTCGGTGAACGACAAAGTATTCACCTCTCTAATCCGACTAAGCGCATCTGCAATACTATTCATGGACCCTTTCCGATAACGGATCTCAAAATCAAAATCTTGCATTAACTCTGCCCAACGAGCTTTCCTTCCTCTCAAATCATCCGCATCACACACATACTTGATTGACTGATGATCAGTCAATACCACAAACTTGGAGCCATATAAATAATGTCTCCAAACCTTGAGAGCATGAATCACAGCATAAAGCTCCTTCTCAAGGGTTGGCCAACGAGATTGAGTGTCGTCTAGCTTTTTACTTTCAAAAGCAACCGGTCTACCATCTTGAAATAAAGCAACCCCAATAGCATAGTCACTGGCATCAGTTTCAAGAACATAAGGCCGACTAGGATCAGGCAATGCTAAGATAGGTGCTTCCTTGACTTTATCTTTAAAAAGTCTGAAGGCCATATCCAAATCGTTATTCCAAGTGATAGGTTGATTGGACTTACGTCCACGACCTTTCAATAAGTCGGTCATCGGTAGTGTGAGCTGAGAGTACTCCCGTACAGAGTTCCGAAGAAAAACAACAAAACCGAGAAAAGAACGAAGTTGTTTCACTGTTCGTGGTATAGGCCAGTCCAAAACCTTCTGAACTCGGTCATAGTCAATGCTCAATCCATCTCTAGTGATCTTGTGTCCCAAGTAAATGATGTCGGTCATAAAGAACTCACATTTACTCAATTTAGCATATAGTTGATTCTGTCTTAAAATAGATAAGACAATCGTGAGGTGTCTGACATGATCCTCAAGAGTACGACTATATATCAAAATATCATCCAGGAACACCACCACAAATTTTCCCAAATGTTCACGAAAAAGATCGTTCATCATTTGCTGGAAAGTGGCTGGAGCATTGGTTAACCCAAAAGGTAATACGAGAAACTCGTAATGGCCATACCTAGTCCGAAAGGCGGTTCTTTCGACATGCCTTTCATGAATACGTATCTGGTGATAGCCAGTACCTAAATCTATCTTCGTGAAATATTTCGCTCCTGCTAACCGGTCAATTAGGTCATCTGATCTAGGGAGAGGATAACGGTTCTTAATTGTCAGCTTCTTCAATCTTTTGTAATCTATACACATTCTCCACGTATTGTCCTTCTTTCTCCTAAGCAACACAGGTGCACCCCAAGGTGATTTACTTGGACGGATCTGGCCCATCCTTAAATAATCTTCGAGTTGTTTAGCCAACTCATCTTCCTCAGCTTGGCTCATCCTATAAGGTGGAATACTAACAGGATGAGCACCAGGGATCAAGTCAATACGATGATCTACTGCCCGTTCAGGTGGTAAACCCGTTGGCAGTTCTTTAGAAAATACGTCTTGAAACGAATCAAGTATCTTCTGTAATTCTTTGCTTTCAAACACACTTAATTCATTCACATCCAAGGAAGGGATGAGAAAAGAAGAAAGTGGAATCAATACACAATGGAAAGCGGTATACAAAGAAGAATCCATTATATTTCCAAAATCAATTGTATTTACAAGAGGTCCCTGAGAGGGATGAATACAATCACCTAAAATACTATACTTGGTGTCCCTATGCTGAAAAAAAAAATATGACTAGACCAATCTATCTGGACGTCAAGAGTCTTAAACCACTCAATCCCTAATAACAAGTCTACATTTTCCAGATGCATAACATAGCATTCCAGAGTATCTTTGTAGTCCTGAATCTGGATTGGAAGCATCTCCACCTTGCGATCCCAAACTTGCCTTCCCGCAGGTAGGCGTACCTCATAGGTATGATCGCTGAGTGTCGTATCAAGACTCAATTTCTGCACAAGTTTGTAGTTAACAAAGTTATGCGAACTGCCAGGGTCTAACAGAATGTGAATTTTATGGCCATTCACTTCTCCATAAACTCGGAGAAGATCATGCAAGCCAAATACCTTAGAATTGAACAGACAATCAGAACAAGTACTAGGGCGAGAAAGTACAGTAATTGACGTACGTGTCAAAGACAACTGGTTAGCTGCCTTTGGCTTGGGTCTTGCGTTTGACTTGGTACCCTTTTGCTTCGGGCACTCATTACGTATGTGTCCTTTTTCTTCGCAGATAAAACAACTTCCTTCCTTCCTGAGCTTCAAAGCCCTAAGGAGTCGTTTCTTCTTCGCTGGTGTCGAACTTGTATTCTTCGAAGATTGGTCCGAAGACTTGCCTTCATTCGTGTTAGCCATAGGTGCGAAGAACTTTCTTTTATGCTTGTTCCCCTGCTCGGTAACGGGTTTCAACTTGGAAGAGACCATCGTATCATCATAGATACGAGCTGAATGAATGGCCTCGTCCAAAGTTTTACATTTGTTATTTTTAACCTGTAATCGGTACGAGTCTGGTAAACCAGCTACGAAAAACCCCAAAAGAGTAGTGGGGTCCATCTTTGTAGCTTTCAACCGCAAGTCACGAAATTTCTGGAGGTAGACCTCATAAGTGAGGTGTTGCGAGGTCATGGTCAAAGCTGAGAACCGGGCAACAACATCATAATCATCCTCTTTCTTGAAGACGTCTTCAAATTGTGCCCAAGTCGTTGGCTTTGGGTTCAGTTCCTTCCACCAAAGCAAAGCTTTGCCGGACAGGAAACCTGCTGCTAACTGTATCTTCTTTCCATCATCATATGGATGAAACTGAAAGTGAACTTGCGACTTGTGTAGCCACGTGTCCACGATCTCCTTGGCTCGCTGCTTTTGCTCGCCCCTAAACGGTTCCGGAGTAATATTGGGGCCTAAAGCTGAAGCCAAGGTATCCATGCCCGAGAAAGTAGAGAGGGTAGTGGTCAATAGAGCGATGGAGTTCTGCAAAGCCTGCATCTGGGCTGCGATTTGTGCCTGACGTTCCGCCGAAGAAGCTTCGAGAGCTACTTTGAACTCTTGGAAATCTGATTTTGACACAAAATCGTCAAAAAGATCGGCATCGGTACCTTCCGTAGCCGGCAAGCCTTCGCGTTCCACAAGGGGCTCCAACTCCGATTCTTAGGTCGACATCGTGAAGAGGATACGCGGAGAGAAAATTCGATCTTTGCACAACAAAAGTGCGAGCGAACTTGAGAGCTTGAGAGCTTGAAAACTTGAGAACTTGAGAACTCGAGAGATGTGTGGCAAGAAGCCCACTTGAGGGGTTTTATAAAGGTTTCCCAAAAGCCAAAAATCTACAAAAGCTAGGCTTAGCTTTTGCTTTAGCTTTTGTGTTTTTTTTGAATAAATATATAAATAAATAAATAAATATATATGGATATATATATATTCTATTGTCTTTTAAAAAAAATAAACATCTTGAAACCTTTGAAACTTTGGAGAGAGGGGGTTCTTTTAAAACTTTTTAAAAAAAATTTTAAACTCCAAAAAGAGAGAGCCCAAAAAAACGTGCGCTTTCACCTTTGTTTTTTTTTTCTCCAGGATTAACTGGCGGCATGTGCTGCTGGCGCTGACGTCAACCTGCGCTGCCCTTCTTGCTGGCGCCTGAGTGCGCATAGGTAGGCTGCGCCACCCTCGAGTACGCCTGGCCACACCTGGGCTGGCTGCGCTGGACCTGGCCTGGGTGCTGCCTGGCTGGCTGCGTTGCCTGACCTGGGCGTTGCTGTTAGAAGTCATCTCCTGTCTAGATTTATACACCAGGGCCTTTGTTGTGGGTGTGCCCTTCCTTATGAGGTGTTTTCCCATTTTTCCCCACTCTCCGTATTTTTCCCCTATTTTTCCCATTTTTTCTGAGGCTTGGGAGGGCTGCCAGAGGGTGCCAAGAGCAGTACAGTGCTGGCCGACTGGATGTTTATCAGTCGTGGGCACTCTTGCTGCTGGCCGACTGGTTTTGATCAGGTTTTGGCACCAGATAGCTGGCCGACTGCATTTATGCAGTCGTGGACTTCTTTTATCAGTCGTGGGCTTCTCTTATGCTGGCCGACTGCCCTCTAGGGGAGTATATATAGGTCCTCAGCCCCCATACCTCATTTGTATCATATCTCGGGATCTTCTTGTGTATATAGAGCAGAGTTACACGCCTACATCTCTCTCTCTCTTGTGCTATTTTTCTGCCTGCGTTTTTGCTTTTGCTCTTGTGTTCCCAGATTTGGTCATCATCTCCGCTGCATATTCTGACATGGTATCAGAGCCTAGGCTCTAGATAGGTCTTGGGATTTGTGTGAGCAAGAGGGGGACTGTTTTGTGGTTGATTGGTGGACTGTTTTGGGCTGATCGGGAAGAGGAGAAGCAAGAGGAAGGCGGGCTGATTTGCTGGACAGCCACTTGCAGGTATCAGTTCTTCTTTGTTCCCACCCACCCACCCTTTTCAGTGTACATTCCCGCTATGGCAGATCTGTATGAGATGGCCGAGAGACATGTGAAGATCCCGACACTCCCCACGTTCCCGGTGGACCGTCAATTGGACGGGAGCAACTACGGCATATGGAAGGTGATGATGGAATCCGTTCTGGAGTCTTACGACCTCGCCGATTTCGTCGTTGTTGGTGTTCCACGGCCGGAAGTAGAGGAAGGGGAGTTACCGTCGATCCGGAAGGACCGGGAGGCCCAGACACAGATGTGGGATCGTGTCAACGCCAGGGTCCGTTCGTTTATTTTCCTCAACTGCACACCGCAGGTAATCAATCATGTAAAGCATATGACGTTGGCCAAAGGTATATAGCAGCATTTGGCTTCTCTGTACAACAGGGTATCGCCCATGAAGAGGATTTCTTTGGAAGTACAGATGCGGGTTATGAGCCCTGCAAAGTCGTCGACGATGTGGGAGCATATTAACAAGCTGCAGGCTCTCCAGCAGGAAGTTCTTCAGGCTGGGAAGGAGATATCGTCAGAGGACATGGCCATAACGTTGCTGTCACATTTGCCCTCTTCGTACTCAGCATTCTACTCGTCGTTGATTACCAGTGGCAGGCTCAGCACCATCACGTGGGAGGAGCTTGTGCCCATGGTCCTGGACCAGGAGGAACGATTCACGAACCCTCCTCAGGGTGGAGGTTCGGAGGCCTTTACTGGCCAACGGTCGAAAGGCCGTAACACGGGCAAGGGGAAGGCTTCGTCGGAGAAGTCTTCTGAGAAGATGTCCGTTAATGACCGCGAGAAACTGAAGGCAGAGAGGACCTGTAATGATTGTGGCGAGAAAGGCCACTACTGGAGGCAGTGTCCCAAGCGGAAGACCGAGAAGGGTGAAGACTCCTCAGCAATCATGAAGACTCCGGCTTTTGTGCACCTAGAGGTGATGGACACCGATGTTTCATTTTCTTCAGGTAGGGAGGAGATTGGAGGATTCTCCGCAACGGATACTCGGGAGTGGATTCTCGATAGTGGTGCTTCCAAGCACATGACTCCTTCCCGTTCCGGTTTACAGGATCTCTGCAGGCTTTCTGGTCATATTCTTACTGGGGATACGTCCACTATCCCAGTTCACAGTGAGGGCAGGATGGAGATAGTTCCCAATGGCAGAGGAGGGAAGCATTCCTCCCAGGTGTTGTATGTTCCGGCACTTGGTTTTTATCTGTTGTCAGTGCTTCAGGTTTGCAAGACTGGCGTACGGGTGGAGTTTGATGAGCATTTTGTTGCTCTCCGGGACAAAGCAACAGGCCAAGTGATTTGGGAAGGTGGAGTGGAGAATGGAGTCTACAGGCTTTCAGCACTCTCTCCCCCAGGTCCTCAGGATTGTGATGAGTGGCAGTCTGCTGGTAATGGCTACTCAAGTGTGGATACGCTGCAGGTGCGGGCTTTCCGAGACCAAGTGGTGGATAGCTTGCCAGTAGATGGCAGCAGTTGGCAGGAACTTTCCAGTACTGAGGTTGGTAGTTCTTGTGTTCGTGAGTCAGAGGAAGCTGAACAGGTCACTTATGCTCTGATGTCTCGTAGTGTTCGGGACATAGAACTTCCAGTAGTTGAGGATGTTCTTTCCACGGGGACCTTTCGGAAAGCTAGGCAGGTGACAGGTGATTACTTGCAGAAGGAGGTGGTTTCTCCAGGCTTTGTGGTTCCGGATTCAGAGGGGGTGGTTGACAGGTTTCAGAAGGCCTTGCATGGTCTTCAGAAGGTTTCCAGGACTTGTTTGTGCACCGTAACAGGTGTTGATCCTTGTGAGCAGTGTGATGTCTCTGTGGCTCAGAAGCTGTATGGTTCATTGATCTGGTTGATGGACACCAGATTGGACGGGAGCTTCCTGATGAGGCGGTTGAGCTCATGGTTGCAGATGTCTCTTTGGGAGGCAGGATCGCGTTTCCTGTGGTTTCTGCGGCATGCGAAGGATCATGGACTCTTGTACACAGGAGGGGGATTGTTGGATGGAGTCCGACTCCACGGTTGGAGTGACTCGGTTTGGGGAGGAGATCCGGACACGAGGAGATCTACTTATGGCCCAGGAGCAGTTTTATGGAGGAGGAGGAGGTTACATTGCAGGTTTGGGCTTCCACTGGAGGAACCCATGGTCATCCCGAGGCACTTTGTTCGTGAACAGATCGTTGCTGATGACATCTTGCTGGAGTTCTGTTCGACGGAGGACAGTACGGTGGACCTCTTCACGAAGTCGCTCTCTCAGGACTTGCTCAGGCGGCACCTCAGCTCCCAGTGGTTGGTTTCACAGCCAGGAGCTGAGAGGGGGTGTTAGAAGTCATCTCCTGTCTAGATTTATACACCAGGGCCTTTGTTGTGGGTGTGCCCGCCCTTATGAGGTGTTTTCCCATTTTTCCCCACTCTCCGTATTTTTCCCCTATTTTTCCCATTTTTTCTGAGGCTTGGGAGGGCTGCCAGAGGGTTCCAAGAGCAGTACAGTGCTGGCCGACTGGATGTTTATCAGTCGTGGGCACTCTTGCTGCTGGCCGACTGGTTTTGATCAGGTTTTGGCACCAGATAGCTGGCCGACTGCATTTATGCAGTCGTGGACTTCTTTTATCAGTCGTGGGCTTCTCTTATGCTAGCCGACTGCCCTCTAGGGGAGTATATATAGGTCCTCAGCCCCCATACCTCATTTGTATCATATCTCGGGATCTTCTTGTGTATATAGAGCAGAGTTACACGCCTACATCTCTCTCTCTCTTGTGCTGTTTTTCTGCCTGCGTTTTTGCTTTTGCTCTTGTGTTCCCAGATTTGGTCATCATCTCTGCTGCATATTCTCACAGTTGCCTGGCTGGCTACGCAGGCCTGGCCGACCAGGCCTGGCCGCGTGCTTCCCTGCCTGCGTACAAGTCCGCCTGTGCACAAGGCTTGCACACGAACGTGTGCGAATGTGCTTTCTTGGCCGACTATGTACTCGCCCGCCACAACGCTGCCCACAAACATGGCGCCAACACGACCTCTAGCACGTTGTCCAGCACGCCACCACGTTTCAACCCTTCTCTTCGCTCTCTCTCTCTCTCTCATTCGCCAAAAAAAACAACGAAAAGCATTATGCTTTTTTTTTTCTTGTCTTCTCTCATGCGACTGCACAAACACGACTCCTCTTCTTTGCAAAGCAAACAAGCCTATGACACTACCATCTCCCATCAACATGGGGTTCTTTGATGATGAAAAAAACACATACCAAATCTGAAAACTGCAGTATGCACAGAAAAAACAGCAAGCTTTTAACACATACCGCTCTTCGACCTCTTCTTCTCTACCTACCGACTTGCTCGTTCACGAGGTATGCTCTGATACCACTGTCAAATCCCCACGGATCCCCTCGTGATCGATCTTGGTTCGAAACTCGAATCCTGCAAACAAACGAACAAACAAACAAGCAAGGGGGTGCAGGCCTGACTCACCTCCCAACCATGATAGCCGTGGGCAAGCCCATAGTCTTGGCTGTCCCCACCGAGCCACGAGCTGAGCTAACTAGGATGACGTACCGACCAATCTCCTCCTCGTGACGTCCCATACCGCCACGAAGCTGCCCTCGCGGGCCTCGAGATTGCTGCCGGCCTCGGCTGCACAAAGCAGGTGCACGTCTGCACTAGATCCAGGCTCCAAGACCATAGAGCTCTCACAAACTCGCGAGACTCTTTATAATACAATAACTAACCTTGGCCACCCTTTTATAGGCTCTTGGCCGGTCATCGGGCATCCACACTTGGCTGCCGCCCGCCCGTCCATACTTGGGTGCCCGCCTGTTAGTATTTCCCTAACTCAACTCGTCAATCAGCCTGCCTAGTTCCAAGCTTCCCCAAGCCTCGAAACTAGTCTTGCATGCGTATAGCACACGGTAGATACGCACTGTGCACATGACATTGAGTCCGTAGCAGTGCCTCTCTGTGGCGCTGTGTCTCTAGCAAGAACTGGCCAAATCTGCGCTGGTCTGTGGATTCCTTGATGTGGTAGAGTGAGGGATGTCCACTGAAGATGATGGTGTATCTCTCTCTAATGTCACTATATGCTCTGCATCTGCATACATAATGCTCCTCACTCTTAACCTCCTCCTGCATATCCTCTCTGCTCTGGGGATCCGTGTTGCCCTACTTGCCTCAATCTCAAGTTGGTGTGATGACACTCTGAGCTGGCCAATCGCCACTCGGACAGTGTATTAACTCTGCTCTATACACAAGATCCGATACACATGATACAAGAGGTGTGGGGGCAAGGCCACATATATATATGGCCATAGGTTGCTGGTCGGTCAGCCCAAAATAGACTGACAGTAGCCCCAGTTGTTCATGACTAGGAAAATCAGCAGTTTGTCGAGGAAATGCACGTCGGCCAGGACAAACTTAGTCGGCCAAGTCATCACACAGTTGGCCAGGTCTGTAAACAGCCGACAGCACTATACTGTCCCACGACCAAAAATAAAAGGGGAAAATATACGTGGAAAATAAGGGAAAAATGGAGATACACCTAACTAGGTGGGAACACCCACAACAGAGGCCCTAGTGTGTAATGTACAGACAGGAGTTGACTGCTAACACCCCCTCTTAGCTCCTAGATGTGGAACCAACCCCAGTGAACTGGAGTGCTACCGGAGAATAGCCTGAGGTAGAGACTTCGTGAAGAGGTTTGCCGCATTGTCCTCCGTCGAACAATAAACAAGCAAGATGTTCCCAGCCAAAATCTTCTTACGAACAAAGTGATATTGTATCTCTATGTGCTTGGTTTGGGCATGAAAGACCGGGTTCTGAGCGATAGTGATACAGCTCTAGTTATTGCACTGGATGACCGTGTGCTCCTTTTGTGGAAACCCAATCACGCCAAGCAACCTCCGCAGCCACACAACCTTGCAAGCAACACCACAAGCAACCTGGTACTCTGCCTCTATAGGCGACAAGGCAATAGTTGGCTGTCTCTTGCTGCTCCATGAAATAGCTCAAGGGTAAAACCATAGCTTGATGTAGATCTCCTCGTGTTTGGATCTCCTCCCCAATATTTGAGTCACTCCAACCTTGGAGTTTGACTCCATCCGTCGTTCCTCCTCTAGTGTCATAGAAGAGTCCAAGATCCTTCGTACCTTGCAGATACCGCAAGATCCGCAATCCTGCGTCCCAATGAGTCTTTAAAGGTGTATGCATGAATGAGCTCAATAGCCCCACAGGAAAGCTCAAGTCCAATCTGGTGTTCAACAACCAAATCAATGAACCAACAAGCTTCCGATATAGAGATATATCAACCGGCTCACAAGGATCATTCACTGTAAGCTTAGTGTTTGGGTCCATCGGTGAAGTGATAGGCTTGCAGTTCTCCATCCCAAAGGCCTCAAGCAACTCATGAACATACCGCTGCTGAGAGATAAAGAACCCCCTTTGGGTCTGCCAAATCTCCAATCCCAAGAAGAAGTGGAGTAAGCCTAAGTCGATCATCTCAAACTCCTTTGACAAGATTGCCTTCGTCACTGCTATGTGCTCCACATGACCGCCAGTAAGAATGAGATCATTCACATAAAGGATAATCAACGTGACTAAATCGTGTTCCCAAAAGAGATACAAGTTAGGATCTGCAACTGATCTCTGAAATCTAGTCCGTAGAAAGAAGGAATCAATCTTTTGATTCCAAGCCCTGGGAGCCTGCTTAAGACCATACAAGGCCTTCCGCAACTTGTAAACCATCCCCTTTGATCCTGGAATCTCAAAGCCTAGGGGCTGCTCAACATACACCTCCTCCTGCAAGTCACCATTAAAGAACGTGGATTTTACATCCATTTGATATACAGGGCACCGCTGAGAAGAGGCAAGGGCAAGAACGGTCCGAATTGTGGTCATCCTCGCCGTCGGTGCAAAGGTATCCTTATAGTTGATGCTAGGCCGCTGAGCATAACCCTTAGCGACAAGTTTGGCTTTGTGCTTGTCCACCGACCCTTCAGATGTATACTTGGTCTTAAAGACCCACTTGACACCAATGACTGACCATTTTGACATTTTCGGAACTAACTCCCAAGTTTTATTCTTCTCTATGGCACTTGCATGGCTTTCCTCCAAGTATCTTAAGAAAGAGCTTCCTTCACGGAAGTGGGCTCTTTTTCCCGCATGATACAAGACATCAAAGCATAGTTTACTTGTAAGAGCTATGCTGAATGACTTTTGTCACGAACTCTGTGCAATCTTCGAGGTCCGTCCTTTGTGGTCCACTTGGAGGGAAGCTTCGTAACACCTGACACCCGAAGGGTGTCTAACAACCACCTTGGTACTCAAATAGAATGCGGAGCCTCTTGCTGCTTTTGACGCTCATCTCCAGCCTCGGGCTCAACCTCTACAACTGACTGAGGCTGTCTAGCTGGAACAATAGACTGGGAATCATCCTCAGACTCATTTGGGTCTCCAAGAAGTGGCGGCTCATCAACAGTGGAAGCTGGAACATGCTCATCAAAGACAACATCTCTGCGGACAACAACCTCGTTCCGCTCCAGGTCATACAACCTGTATCCTTTGGAAAGAGAGTTATATCCCACAAATACAAGCTTCTAACACGAGCAAAACGCATGCAGAAAAAAATACAGCACAAGAGAGAGAGAGAAATAGGCGTGTAACTCTGCTCTATATACACAAGAAGATCCCGGATATGATACACTGGGGGCCTATTTATATGCCCCCATATGAGCAATTGGCCTGCTGAAAAAGGCACTCCACGACTATCATCAGTCGGCCAGCAATAAATGAGGCCCACGACTGCATACATCCAGTCGGCCAGCAGTATAGAGGTCCACGACTGCTGTTGGGCAGTCGGCCAGTCACATGTCTGCTGATGGGCCAATCGGCCAGCCACTCAGTGCTCCTGCCAACCTCTGGCATCCCTCCACACCATTGGAAAATGGAAAAAAATAGGGAAAAAAATACGAGGAGTGAGGAAAAATGATAAAACACCTCATAAGGGCGGGCACACCCACAACAAAGGCCCTGGTGTATAAAACTAGACAGGAGATGACTTCTAAGACCCCCTCTCAGCTCCTGGCTGTGAAAACCAACCACAGGGAGCTAGGGTGCCGCCTGAGCAAATCCTGAGAGAGACTTCGTGAAGAGGTCCACCGTACTGTCCTCCGTCGAATAGAACTCTAGCAAGATGTCATTAGCAAAATGATCTGTTCACGAACAAAGTGCCTCTGGATGACCATGGGTTCCTCCAGTGGAAGCCCAAACCTGCAACGCAACCTCTGCATCCTCACCACCTCACAAGCAGCATCACAAACAGCCCGGTACACTGCCTCTGTCAGCGACAAGGCAAAAGATGACTGCCTCTTACTGCTCCGTAAAACTGCTCCTGGGCCTGAAGTAGATCTCCTCGTGTCCGGATCTCCTCCACTCCAACCGTGGAGTCGGACTCCATCCAACAATCCCCTTCCTGTGTACAAGAGTCCATGATCCTTCGCATGCCGCAGAAACCACAGGAGACGCAATCCTGCCTCCCAAAGAGTCATCCACAACCATGAGCTCAACTGCCTCATCAGGAAGCTCCCGTCCAATCTGGTGTCCATCAACCAGATCCATGAACCATACTGCTTCTGAGTCAAAAAGGTATCACACTGCTCACAAGGATCAACACCTGTTACGGTGCACAAACAAGTCCTGGAAACCTTATGAAGACCACGCAAGGCCTTCTGAAACCTATCAACCACCCCCTCTGAATCCGGAACCACAAAGCCTGGAGTATGCACCTCCTTCTGCAAGTAATCAGCTGCCACTTGCCTGGCTTTCCAAAAGGTCCCCGTGGAAAGAACATCCTCATCTACAGGAGGTTCTTTGTCCCGAATACTACGAGACATCAGAGTATAAGTGACCTGTTCAGTTTCCTCTGACTGACGAACACAAGAACTACCAACATCAGTACTGGAGAGTTCCTGCCAACTGCTGCCATCTACTGGCAAGCTATCCACCATCTGGTCCCGGGAAGCCTGCACTTGCAGCGTATCCACACACAAGTGGCCATTACCAGACTGCCACTCATCACAAACCTGAGGACCTGGGGGAGAGAGTGCTGAAAGCTTGTAAACTCCATTCTCCACTCCGCCTTCCCAAACCACCTGGCTTGTTGCTTTGTCCCGGAGAGCAACAAAATGCTCATCAAACTCCACCCGTACGCCAGTCTTGCAAACTTGATGCACTGACAACAGATGAAAACCAAGTGCCGGAACATACAACACCTGGGAGGAATGCTTCCCTCCTCTGCCATTGGGAACTATCTCCATCCTGCCCTCATTGTGAACTGGGATAGTGGAAGTATCCCCAGTAAGAATGTGACAAGAAAGCTTGCAGAGATCCTGTAAACCGGAACGGGAAGGAGTCCGGTGCCTGGAAGCACCACTATCTAGAATCCACTCCCGAGTATCCGTTGCGGAGAGTCCTCCAATCTCCTCCCTGCCTGAAGAAAATGAAACATCAGTGTCCACCACCTCCAGGTGCACAAAAGCCGGAGTCTTCATGATTGCTGCTGAGGAATTTTCACCCTTCTCGGTCTTCCGCTTGGGACACTGCCTCCAATAGTGGCCTTTCTCGCCACAATCATTACAGGTCCTCTCTGTCTTTAGTTTCTCGTGGTCAGTAACGGACTTCTTCTCAGATTACTTCTCCGACGAAGCCTTCCCTTTGCCCGTGTTACGGCCTTTCGATCGTTGGCCAGTTAAGGCCTCCGAACCTCCACCCTGAGGAGGGTTCGTGAATCGTTCCTCCTGGTCCAGGACCATGGGCACAAGCTCCTCCCACGTGATGGCGCTGAGCCTGCCACACTGGTAATCAAAGACGAGTAAAATGCTGAGTACTGAGAGGGCAAGTGCGACAGCAACGTTATGGCCATGTCCTCTGACGATATCTCCTTCCCAGCCTGAAGAACTTCCTGCTGAAGAGCCTGCAGCTTGTTAATATGCTCCCGCATCGTCGCCAACTTTGCAGGGTTCATAACCCGCATCTGTACTTCCAAGGAAATCCTCTTCATGGGCGATACCCTGTTGTAAAGAGAGGCCAAATGCTGCCATATACCTCTGGCCAGCGTCATATGCTTTACATGATTGATTACCTACGGTGTGCAGTTGAGAAAGATAAACGAACGGACCCTGGCGTTGACACGATCCCACATTTGTGTCTGAGCCTCCCGGTCCTTCCGGATCGACGGTAACTCTCCTTCCTCTACTTCCGGCTGTGGAACCCCAACAACGACGAAATCAGCGAGGTCGTAAGACTCCAGAACAGATTCCATCATAACCTTCCATATGCCGTAGTTGCTCCTGTCCAACTGACGGTCCACTGGGAACGTGGGGAGTGTCGGGATCTTCACATGCCTCTCGGCCATCTCAAACAAATCTGCCATTGCGGGGATGTACTCTGAAAAGGGTGGGTGGGTGGGAACAAAGAAGAACTAATACCTGCAAGTGGCTGTCCAGCAAATCAGCCCGCCGTCCTCTTGCTTCTCCTCTTCTCGAATAGTCTAAAACAGTCCACCAATCAGCCACACAACAGTCCCCCTCTTGCTCACACAAATCCCAAGAACTATCTAGAGCCTAGGGCTCTGATACCATGTCAGAATACGCAGCGGAGATGATGACTAGATCTGGGAACACGAGCAAAACGCATGCAGAAAAAAATACAGCACAAGAGAGAGAGAGAAATAGGCGTGCAACTCTGCTCTATATACACAAGAAGATCCCGGATATGATACACAAATGGTATGGGGGCTGGAGGCCTATTTATATGCCCCCATATGAGCAGTCGGCCTGTTGAAAAAGGCACTCCACGACTGCATCATCAGTCGGCCAGCAATAAATGAGGCCCATGACTGCATACATCCAGTCGGCCAGCAGTACAGAGGTCCACGACTGCTGTTGGGCAGTCGGCCAGTCACATGTCTGCTGATGGGCCAGTCGGCCAGCCACTCGGTGCTCCTGCCAACCTCTGGCATCCCACTGGAAAATGGGAAAAAATAGGGAAAAAAATACGGGGAGTGAGGAAAAATGATAAAACACCTCATAAGGGCGGGCACACCCACAACAAAGGCCCTGGTGTATAAAACTAGATAGGATATGACTTCTAACAAGCCTCTCCTCAAAGTGGACGAGGAAGATCGCGATCCTCCAGCATCATCCTCGCCATCTCCACCACAGTTTGGTTCTTTTGCTCAACCACTCCATTCTCTGAAGGCGAACCTGTATTGGCCAGTTCCCGCTTGATGCTCAAAGAGTGCACAGAGCGGAAGCAAAGGGGCACTAGAGTGTGCTGAATAGAGAGTGCAAGAGAGAAATATGGAGCAACTATGCTGAATATGTCAGAATATGCAGTGGAAATGACAACCAAACTTGGGTAGACAAGAGCAAGTAGACTGCAGAAAATAATCAGCACAAGAAACACAGAGAGATAGGTGTGTAAACTCTTCTCTATACACAAGATCCCGAAAAACTGAATGAGAAAGTGGTGGGGGCTGAGGGGCAATATATACAACTCCATGTGGGCAGTCGGCCAGCTACAGATGGTGCCCACGAGACTGAGAAAATACCCCACGACTGAGAAAATACCAGTCGGCCCACGACTGAGAAAATACCCCACGACTGAGAAAATACCAGTCGGCCAGCAGCCTGATGCCCACGACTGGTCAAAACAAGTCGGCCAGCACTCCTAAAGCCCACGACTGATGTAGATCCAGTCGGGCAGCAATGGGGTGCTCCTGGCATCACCTGGCAGCCCTCCAACCACTAGGAAAAAATGGGAAAAAATACGGGGAGTGTGGAAAAATAATATACGGGCGGGCACACCCACAACAGAGGCCCTGGTGTATACAAATAGACAGGAGATGACTTCTAACACCCCCTTTCAGCTCCTGGCTGTGAAACCAACCCCAGGGAGCTGGAGTGCCGCCTGAGCATAGCCTGAGATAGAGACTTCGTGAAGAGGTCCGCCGCATTGTCCTCCGTCGAACAATAAAGTAGCAAGATGTCACCCGCCAAGATCTTCTCACGTACAAAGTGATACTGTATCTCTATATGCTTGGTCCGGGCATGGAAAACCGGGTTCCGAGCAATAGCTATACAACTCTGGTTATCACACTGGATGACTGTGGGCTCCCTCTGTGGAAACCCAATCTCGCCTAGCAGCCTCCGCAGCCATACAACCTCACAAGCAGCACCACAAGCAGCCCGATACTCTGCCTCTGTCGAAGAAAGGGCAATAGTTGGTTGCTTCTTGCTGCTCCAAGAAATTGCTCTTGAGCCGAGGGTAAAAGTGTATCCTGAAGTAGATCTCCTCGTGTCTGGATCTCCACCCCAATCTGAGTCACTCCAACCTTGGAGCTTGACTCCATTCCCTCCTGTGTAAAAGAGTCCCAGATCCTTCGTACTCTGCAGATACCGCAAGATCCGCAATCCTGCGTCCCAACGAGTCTTCAATGGCGTCTGCATAAAAGAGCTCAACAGCCCCACGGAGAAGCTCAAGTCCAATCTGGTGTTCAGCAACCAGATCAATGAACCAACCAACTTCCGGTACTGCGAGGCATCAACTGGCTCACAAGGATCTGTAACGGTTAACTTTGTGTTCGGGTCCATCGGCGAAGTAATAGGCTTGCAGTTCTCCATCCCAAAGGCCTCAAGCAACTCATGAACATACCGCTGCTGAGAGACGAAAAACCCCCTCTGGGTCTGCCAGATCTCCAATCCCAAGAAGAAGTGAAGTAAGCCTAAGTCGGTCATCTCAAACTCCTTTGACAAGGCAGCCTTCGTCACTCCAATGTGCTCCACATGACCGCCGGTGAGAATGAGATCATCCACATAAAGGATGATAAGTGTGACCATGCGGCGTTCCCGAAAGAGATACAGGTTCGGATCTGCAACCGATCTCTGAAATCCAGTCCGAATAAAGAAGGAATCAATCTTCTGATTCCAAGCCCTGGGAGCCTGCTTAAGACCATACAAGGCCTTACGCAACCTGTAAACCATCCCTTCCGATCCTGGAACAATAAAGCCTGGAGGCTGCTCAACGTACACCTCCTCCTGCAGGTCACCATTAAGGAACGCAGATTTTACATCCATCTGGTACACGGGCCACCTCTGAGAAGAAGCAAGGGCAAGAACGGTCCGAATCGTGGTCATCCGCGCTGTCGGTGCAAAGGTATCCTCGTAGTCGATGCCTGGCCGCTGAGCATAACCCTTAGCCACGAGCCTGGCTTTGTGTTTGTCCACCGACCCATCAGCCGCGTACTTGGTCTTAAAGACCCATTTGACACCAATGATTGACCGCTTCGACGCCCTCGGTACCAACTCCTAAGTGTTGTTCTTCTCGATGGCGTCAAGTTCCACTTGCATGGCTTCCCTCCAAGTATCTTGTGAAAGGGCTTCCTTTACGGAAGTGGGCTCTTTATCCCGCATGATACGAGACATCAGAGCATAGTTCATCCGAAGAAGCTCCGCCGTGTTGCTTTTATCTCGGACTCGATGTGATCTTCGAGGGCCGTCCTCTGTGGTCCACTCGTGACACCTGACTCCCGAAGGGTGTCTAACAACCACCTAGGTACTCGAACAGATCGTGGAGCCTCCTGTGATCGCGGGGGCTCAACTCCAGCTGCGGGCTCAACCTCCTGTGATGACTGAGGTGGATCAACTGGAGTGGGAGACTGGGAATCATCATCAGACTCCTCTGGATCTCCAAGAAGTGGCGGCTCCTCGACAGTGGATGTTGGAACATGCTCGTCAAAGACCACATCCCGGCTGACAACAATCTCGTTCTTCTCTGGATCATACAACCTGTATCCCTTGGAAAGAGAGTTATACCCCACAAATACCAGCTTGCGGGACTTGGAGTCAAGCTTCCCAATCTGCTTCTTCGGAATATGTATATACGCGTTACTCCCAAAGACACGGAAGTGCGAGACATCGGGTTTCCTGCCAAAATATGCCTCAAATGGAGTCATATGGGGTACAGAAGTCGTCGGAGAGCGGTTAATGGTATGGACAGCTGTTGCCACAGCCTCACCCCAAAGTGGACGAGGAAGATCACGATGCTCCAGCATGGTCCTCGCCATCTCCACCACAGTCCTGTTCTTACGTTCAACAACTCCATTCTCCGAAGGCGATCCTGTATTGGCCAATTCCCTCTTGATGCCATGATCTGCACAAAATCGGAAAAATACAGTCGAGGAGAATTCACCTCCTTTGTCAGCCCTGAGAGTCTTGACTTGGAATCCAGACTCTTTCTCCACCATCACGTGCCAATCCTTGAACCGAGCAAAAGCCTGGTCCTTCTGGAAAAGAAAGTAGACCCACGTGAATCTGGTACAATCATCAACAAGCAGCATGAAGTAGAGAGATCCTCCCAAGGATGGTATCTGCTGTGGTCCACACAAGTCAGTGTGAATCAACTCCAAAGGTTTCGAAGCCCGCCTGGAAGCCTGCTTCGGAAAGGATTCCCTGTGCTGCTTACCACGTATGCAAGAACTGCAGCGTCCTTGCCTATTACCAACATCTGGCAAGCCAACCACCATCTGGTCCCGGAAGGCGCGCCGCAAAGCATCCACATTTAAGTGGCCAAAACGAAAGTGCCACAAATCTCTGACCTGAGAGCCTGTCAATGAGGAGAGTGCAGAGAGCTTGTAGATGCCATTCTCCACACCGCCTTCCCAAACAACTTTGCCTGTCTCACGGTCCCTTAGAGCAACTGAATGCTCCTCAAATTCCACCCGAAAGCCAGTCTTGCATACCTCATGCACTGACAAAAGATGAAAGCCCAGAGTAGGGACATAAAGAACACGGGAAGCATGCTTGCCTCCCTTGCCGTCGGGAATAATCTCCATCCGGCCCTCACTATGTATCGGAATAGTGGAGTTATCGCCAATAAAAATACGACCTGACTGCCGTTTCAGATCCAGGAAGAAGTCACGGGATGGAGTCATGTGCCTGGAAGCACCAGTGTCGAGAATCCATTCCCGGGTATCCTTTGCGGTGAAGCCAACTGCCTCCTCGCTCAGAACTGACTCCATCATGACCTTCCAGATGCCGTAATTGGACCCGTCCAACTGACGATCCACTGGGAACGTGGGGAGAGTCGGAATCTTCACATGCTTCTCGGCCATCTCTAGTAAATCTGCCATCTCGGAGAGTAACCTGAAAGGGTGGCTGGGTGGGAAAAAATCTGAAAATCAAAAAATATGCAAGTGGCTGTCCAGCCCCTTTGTCCGCCTTCCTCTTGCACCTTCTCTTCCCGTTCAGCCCGAAACAGTCCACCGATCAGCAACCTGTTGCTCCCCCTCTTGCTCAGAAAAACGCCCAAGATCTCCTAGAGCCTAGGGCTCTGATACCATGTCAGAATATGCAGCGGAAATGACAACCAAACTTGGGCAGACAAGAGCAAGTAGACTGCAGAAAATAATCAGCACAAGAAACACATAGAGATAGGTGTGTAAACTCTTCTCTATACACAAGATCCCGAAAAACTGAATGAGAAAGTGGTGGGGGCTGAGGGGCAATATATACAACTCCAATACCAGTCGGCCAGCAGCCTGCTGATGCCCACGACTGGTCAAAACAAGTCGGCCAGCACTCCTAAAGCCCACGACTGATGTAGATCCAGTCGGGCAGCAATGGGGTGCTCCTGGCATCACCTGGCAGCCCTCCAACCACTAGGAAAAAATGGGAAAAATAGGGAAAAAATACGGGGAGTGTGGAAAAATGATATACGGGCGGGCACACCCACAACAGAGGCCCTGGTGTATACAAATAGACAGGAGATGACTGCTAACAGAATATACTGAAGCAAAACAGTCCCAAGCAAGAGACACAAGAAGTCTCATAAGTGAGGGAGCAAAATATGTACAAGACTCAATGAAAAGTGAGAGGGCAGCCCTACCTAATAGGTGAGGAATGCTGGCCGACTGGGACAGAATATGTTGGCCGACTAGAGCATATGAGCTGGCCGACTGGTAAAATACCAAAAGGGCTGGGAAAAATCCCAGAAAAATGTGGAAAAAAGGGGTGGCCAGCCCACAATCAAGGGCCATACAAAAGGGACCAAAAGGACACCAGAAATGGGCAGAAACTGGGGATGAATGTGCTAACACCCCCCCTCAGCACCAGATGTTGAACATACTCCGAGAAGTCGAAGAAGTCATCGTCTGTCAAAGACAAAAGAATGCAGCAACAATAGGTACCAGGAAAGCTCCACAAGCAATCTCCACAGTAACTCAGCTACAAAAGCAACAGAACAAGCTGCCAGGTACACTGCTTCTCTAGAACAGAACAACCATGAAGGTTGCGTCGTGTTGCTTCAAATATCGGTGCCAAACCCAAATGAAAACACAGTGTCAAAGGAATCCCTAGAAGCCTGGAGCTCCAAGAAGATAATACCCTCAAAAGAAAGAGTCCATCTGCTCCAACTCTGTACCAAGAGTAGCCAAATGCTGTACAATAGCATCCTCCTCGAAGGTCAGCATCGCCATATGTAAGAACTCAAGTGCCCCCTCTGAAAACGGATGTTGGGACTCCACAAGCCCAACCAAATCCAAATCCCAATCCTTCAATCCCTGGAAGTACCACTGTGCCCCAGGCACGGTCACGGACACACCTGACCACAATCTAAAATCCTCACACAGAGTAAGGGAAGTAGGAACTTTCATAGTAGTGGTAACTGAAGTAGTAGTAGCCTCCTCAATAGCATAACACAGCGTAGAAGCAGGCTCCTCCATAGAAGGCAAAGGGACCAGCAACAACACATCGTGGTCACTGGTTGTCAAAGAAAGAATCGGAGGCGAAGCAAGAGGAGACAAATCCCCCTCAGAAGCTGTGAGCAAAGATAGCCCACTGTCTTCCTCAGAAACATTACCAGATATATCATCCTGGCAAGGAGAAGTATGCACAGAAACTGAAGGCAAGGCAACAGGAGAAACAAACTCCTCTGATGCAGTGAGCAAAACTAGCCCACTATCCTTTGCTGCAGGAACATCTCCAAAAGAAGTATCCACAAGATCACTGGCTGCACAGCACCCAGAAGTAGAAACCATCTGTCAATCACTGGCATCACCATACAGGTCACAAAGCAACTGCCACACATAGAAAGTAGAAGCATCATCAGGAGCATAGATGAAGTGTCGAAGAACCGTATCCTGACAATTTAGGAGGATAAAGCCATAGATCTGTCCGTCAGTCTTCCTCCACCGACACACATCCTCCGCAGAGGCAAGCTCCGGCAAACACCGATTCTTGTACGAGGGAGAAACTCAATTGTTGCTAACAATAACTCTGAAGCTATTGTCATTAACTTTCGATGTGATGAAGAGGCCTCTGTACAGTTCGTGAGCGCTTCTGAGCTCCCCCCCTCATCTGCGTGTCGCCTACCCCCCCTCCCTCCCCTGGCGTTGCTTGCGCCATCCCCCCCCCCCCTCTCTTGCTTCTTGTGCCTCTGTCTCTGCCTCTGCCTGCCCCCCGTCTTCCCTTTGTGCCTCTGTCTCCTCCCGCCCCCTTTCTCCGCTTTCCTTCGCCCCCCTAGCCTATCCCGCCTCCTATCGGAGCCGCTCTCCCCATCCCCCCTTTCCGTCCTCTTTTTTTGTTCTCTGCCTCTCCCCTTTTCTCCCCTCCTCTGTAGGTTGGTGCTTTCAGGCTCTTTGGGGTTTTTTGCTCTATTCGGCAAGCTTTGGCCTATTCGGGTCTTCGCTCTCAGAAGGACTCCATGGAAGCCGCTCCGTCATCCCCGATTGAGGTCGTCGTTGCTTGCATTTCCGTCTTCGAAGAGGATCTTTAGATTCTTGCCACGACTGTTGCCTCGCTAGAGGCCTCTACCCTGGTTTGCAAAATTGTTGGTAGCCACCTTGCAAGCGGACAGCTCAGGAATCTTTTACAGGTTAGTTTGCAAAGATCACCGATATTCACCCTCTAGGGCACGGATACTACTAGGCGGAGTTCGACTCGCCAATAGCGTCAAGCCGAGTCATGCAGCTGAGTCCCCTTGCACTGAGTATGGCGCAGGCCTTCTTTGCACGGTGGCAGCACGGCTTCGATCCAATGTCTGACCCTCTGGCTGGCGTATCGGGCTTCCCAGTGACAGTTTGTTTCCCAGGCCTTAGGAAGGAGTACCTTTCTCTTCCCCTGGTGATTGGTGGTGCAATTGGAAGAGTGATGGAGTCCCTCTTCATTGCTGCCTTGGCCCTCGCACGGGCAGCTGGGAGTCCATCCCCCCGCATCTGTGTAGCCTTGCCGGAGTCTGTGCCGCGAGAGTATGATCACAAGGACCATGCCAGAGAGGCTCTCAGAGGGCTTGATTCACTTGATTCCCAAGGAGGGTGGTGATAGATTGGAGATCCGTGACACTCAGATTTTCTGCCGCACATCAGGAGCGGAGATCAACTGGCACAAGTCGTGTGGTTTTTGGGTAGGCTCAGCACCCGCCCCAACTTGGCGACCAATTGAGGCTTTCTATGGATCCCGAGGGACACTCTAGTTCGGTACCTTGGTTGCCAAGTTGGCATTGATATCTCTCTTGAGTAGCAGCTTGCCCCGCTTCTTCTGAGTATTCAGAAGAAGCTTTTATATTGGAGGTCGGCGAGGCTCTCCCTAGCAGGCAGAGTGGTGGTGGCGAACCAGGTACGTCTAGCGACCATGTGGTACATCACTTTGTGCTGGGCCTTTTCTCGTCATGTATTGGTCAGGTACAACGATTGATCCGAAACTTCTTATGGGCCGGCAGTGATGGGAGGCCAGCCAAGGCCAAGGTGGCATGTATAGTCACCAGAAACGTTTCAAGGTTTTTGAGGTTTTGGGGCAAAACCTTTCGGCCTTCGGCTAAGAAACGCCAAGGTTTCGGATTTTTTTCTATATAATTTTGCATTGCTAAAGTTCCAAAAAATAGGAACTTTTAACCTTGAGAAACATTTTTTTTTTTGAGAAACCAAAAAAACAAGAGTTCTTGAAACCTTTCTTGCGTTTCGGGGTTTCTCACCCCAGAAACGCGTTTTCATGTGACTATGGTGGCATGGAGAGTGATCATTCAGCCACGTCGCAGAGGGGGGCTAGGCCTCATTGACCCAACTATCCAGAGCCATGCCCTGCTGGGCAAGCTGATTGTTAGAGGACTCCTTCCCGGTGGTGGAAGGATTTCCTATTGGCCCGGATTTCAGCCCGCACTCCGAGTCTTAGGGGCCCTTGGCCGTAGAGTACCAAATGGATCTTCATAGAGATGGGAGCCCGTGGTTTTAGTCCAGCTTTTGAGGACAGATTTGCGGCCAGTTTACTTCGTGCTTGGGATCATCTCAGGCCAGCCTTCAGACAGATAGCTCGAGTTGCCTCAGAGGAGCGGCTTCGGCAGCCTTTGTTCTGGAACCCCCTGATTCGTTTATCTGGTGGCCACATCCGATCGCATGTATCTTGGGGCGCCTTGAGCATGGGTCCAGCCAGGTCTCTTGGAGATTGGATTGCACACAGGCAGTTACCCCCGGAGGTGCAGGAGAGGCCTGACAGGGATCCGGGGTAGAGATAGGCTCAGCATTGACATTGACTCAGCTATCTCTCAAGAGTGGGTGACTCCTATCCTAGAGTCCTAGACCCGATCCCAAAGTGTGGCTAGGCGTGTTTACCAGACACACTATTCTTGTGGCGGTCCACGGAGCAGATGAGGGCAGTGGTTTGCTCACTTTTTCTATTGGATCCCATGGTAGACTAGAGAGATTTGAGCTTCCCTTGGAGGATTTCAGTGGCTGCACCTTACAGAGGGTGAGGGTAATTGTCACGGGAGTGGCACATAGACCCAGCATTGGCCAAGGTGGCCAGGGAGAGATTCTGGTGGCTATGGATATGGGAGTGCCGACCTCTCACACGCCTTCAGTGGGACCCGGGAGAGTGTACTTGGCATGATCCCGCAGATCGGTAGGAGACTCTGGATGCCCCCTTCTTTGCCTATACAACGCGGCTAGGCCGTAGGATCTAGATGGCACGTAGGATCTAGATGGCACACTGGTAGCAGCAGCACATTGGTAGTCACATGGCCTATCATAGCGCTTCCTTTCAGATTTCTGGAAGAGGCTTTGGGACAGATTTCGGCCTAGAAAGATCACCCTCTTTCTTTCGTTGATGGCACACAAGAGTTTGGCGGTCAGTACTTGGCTGGTAGTTGGAGGTTGGCCAGCAGCTTGCGCACGGTGCGGCCACCCTTAGGAGTGTCAGAGACATTGTCTTTGGGATTGCTTGAAGGCTCAGCAGATTTGGCAGTGGATTCTTTGCATCTTCACTATGGACAGGGCATTGACCCGGATCATTACATGAGGCACTGTCGCTTGGGCCACAAAGGCTAAAGTGGTCAGGGCTTATGAGGAGGATGGGGGAGGGCTAGCTCTTCAGGTCTCTCACCATCGTATTGCAGTAGTACCAGTCACAGCCCCACCTACAGGCGACTGGCAGCTAGGTTCATGCCAAAGATGGGAGATTTGTAGTAGCATAGCAGCCTGGCACATTTGGAGTGCTAGATGCAACGAGGCCATCGAGCGACCTAGATAATTCCTAGAAATGACAGAAAATCTTAACATACTTTATTACATTAAAACCCGTATTACGTATCCTCAAAACGAAAAGACATACTTATAGAATTTGCAAAAGTTTAGATATAACCAAATTAGAGACACTAAAGTCTAGTGCACGGTGCACCACACAATTTGCGAATAGATACTAATAGATCTTAGAGTTCAAAATAAATTTGCCCACATCATACATGACATAAGTGAGGAACTTGCCTAGAAAGTGACAAAAGACACAAAATGTGGCTCATGGCCTAGATAGAAGGAACAACAATCCAAGTCCAGAGTCCAAGCCTCAAGGTGACATGCAAATAGTAAGGAGGTATCATGCATGGCTACTGCCAGTGATGCCTTCAAGGAGACTATCATCTATGTCATCCAAGAAAGCCATATCATCAAGACCAACATCTGCAACATCCAAAGTTTCAACCCCATCTTGACCAAGATTTGCAAGTCCATGTGTCTCCTCATCAACCGAGGACTCCTCATCAAGCAATATAAACTTCTCTGGTTTGGGAGAAGCCATATCACCAAGCAAGCGCAAATTAGCACTTACAAAAATAAAGTCATTGACTTGTTTTGTCCCAAATTTGTTCCTCTTCTTGGATGCAACATGGCCGATCACACTCCATAGTTGCTCGATCGGAGAGGAGCTTGCACCTTAAGACAAGATCCTTACTGCCAATGATTGAAGCTCTGGTGTACGAGCCCCAAAATCCTCCCACCATAAAGCAGCCCCAATCTTAAACCTGTCTCTCTGTGCATCGGCTGATCCAAACCTTTCAACTTGCTGCGATAAAATCCAAGTTGGTCTTTCACCAACCTTCGTTTATCATCATCACGAACCTGCCTAGAAAGCACAGTCTCCCAACCATCCATCACCTCATCATCGGCCTCTTGTCTACATCCTTGGAACTCGGGATCCAAGACATACGCAGCAGCATTCATGGGAGAATGATAACCATTCCATCGTGCTTCACATAATTCTCGAACCTTTTGCATATTTCTCATCAGACGAGCCCATTTCCCCTATTTTCTCGATCATTTGGTCAGCCCCCTCATAAACCTTGCCAATGCATGGCTCCCGTCCATTTGCAATCGGCATCAAGCGCATGATAGGCTTCATCAGAGCATTGATAGTGTTGACTTCATCCCAAAATGTGAAGTCTTGTATGGTTCTTGTAACCTCTATGCCGGCTGTTGACCGAGAAAGAGCCCATCCCATCCACTCATTGCATATAACCAACTGCTTCAAAGGCAAGTTCACTTTCCCTGTTGAGCTGGCCAACCAGAGCATGTAGGGGGTAAACAGTTTTAGCATCTCATTATTCACAATCGGTGGTGTGTTCCAAGGGCGAGGACAGCCAAGGGGAAGTGCTCCAGCCAAGGTGAAAAGTGCAGGTCAAGATTCAGTCTTATTTTCAGATTTACATCATTCTAATAAAGCAAATACACCATTCGTGGTGGGGCCCTACAGTGGGTATTTGGGACCCAGTACTGTGTCCTCTTCTCTCTCTCTCTCTCTATTTTTTGCACGTCTTCTTCAGTGTTGTGCGTTATATTCGTCATGAATGATTGCTGAATTCTGAGCATTGAAGTTGCCGATTCTTCCACCAAGCATCCTCATGTTACACTCTCACAGTCAGGTTCTCATTCCGGGAGCCCGAGGTGACATATTTCCCTCTCTCGCATGGTCTGGCAGGGCTGTCCACTGGCACCATACCTCTTTCTGTTTGTCGGCAAGGGCATGAGCAGTTTTCTCTCAGCTCAAGAGACGGGGCTCTAGGGATTGCGTCTCCCCATCCGTATTGAGGAGGAGCTGCTGGACTCAGAGTTTGCAGATGACACAACATACTTATCCAGAGATGTGGGGAATCTCTAGAGATTCGCAGAGGCAATTGAGATCTTTTGTCGCGTGTCAGGAGTGCAAATCAATTGGCACAAGTCTGTGGTTTTCGGGTAGGCTCTACACGCGCCCCGACTTGGCGTCCAGTTGAGGCTTTCGAGTGGATCCCTAGGGGCACTCCAGTTCGCTATCTTGGATGCTAGGTGGGCATTGATCTCTCTCTCCAGAGCAGCAGTTCGCCCCTCTTCTTTTGGGCATTTTGAAGAAGCTTTTGTACTAAGGCTTTCCTTAGCCGGCCATGTGGTGGTGGCGAACCAGGTTCTTGCCACCATTTGGTACATTACTTTTTGTTGGGCCTTCTCTCAAGCCTGCATTGGTCAGGTACAACGGTTGATCCAAAACTTCTTGTGGGCCGGCAATGATGGGAGGCGTGCCTAGGCCAAGGTGGCTTGTAGAGTGATCATTTAGCCCCTGTGACGCACAGGGGGCCTAGGCATCATTAACCCCACCATTCAGAGTCGTGCCCTATTGGATCCATCTGGTGCTCTGTAGCCAAGGGCCCCCTAGGCACAAGTCGTGTGGTTTTCAGCCCTTACCCTGAGCCTAGGGGACCCTTGGCCACAGAGCACCAGATGGATCTTCACAGAGAGGCGGGCCCGCTTCTTTAGCCTAGCTTTTGAGGTCAGATTTGTAGCGAGCCTACTTCGAGCTTGGGATCACCTTAGGCTGGCCCTACAACAGTCAGCTCTGGTAGCCTGGGAGGAGCGTCTTCGGCAGTCCTTGATCTAGAATCCCTTGATCCGTTTACCTAGTGGCCACATGTTGGGGGCCCGACCTCATGTATCATGGGGAGCGTTGAGCTTAGGACTTGCCAGGTCCCTTGGAGATTGGCTTGCATTCAGACCCCCCCCCCCCCCCCCCTTAGGCTTAGGAGACAGGCCTGGTTGGGATCCAGGGAAGAGACAGACTCAGCCTCGACATCGACTTTGCTATTCCCCAGGAGTGGTTGGCCCCTATCCCATACTCCACCCCCCTTGCCCCCGCAGTGGGGCTGGGCGTGTTTACCAGGCATGATATTCTCTTGGCAGTTTATGACGTGGATGATAGCTGTACTTTGCTCACTTTTTCTATTGGACCGCACGGCAAATTAGAGAGATCAGAGCCCCCTCTGAATGACTTCAGTGGCTGCACCTTACAGAGGGTGAGGGTGATCGGATTTCAGGCACATGAGTGGCACATTGACCCCCCGCCGGCCAAGGTGGCCAAGGAGAGAGACTGGCGGTTATGGATTTGGGAGAGCTCGCCCTTTACGCGCCTCCAGTGGGACCTAGGGGAGTGGACTTGGCATGATCCTCCTAATGGGGAGGAGACACTGGGCACCCCTTTCTTTGCGTACACCGCGCGGCTAGGCCACAAGATTCAAAATGCTCGAGGTCGAGGGCACCCCGGCTGCAGCAGCACACTGGCAATCTCACAACGTTTTCTCTCAAACTTTTGGAAGAGGCTCTGGGACAGTTTTCAGCCTCGAAAGATCACCCTCTTTCTTTGGCTGTTGGCACACAAGAGTTTGGGGGTCGGCATGTGGTTGGCCATTGGCGGCCGACGAGCTGCTTGTCCAAGGTGTGGCCACCCTTAGGAGTTTCAGTGACATTGTCTTTGGGATTGCCCGGAGGCTGAATAGGCGTGGCAACGATTTCTCTGCATTTTCACGATGGAGAGGACTTCGATCCGCATCATTTCATGGGCATTATCGCTTGGGCCATTGAGGCCGACCTTGTCATGGCCTATGAGGAGGAAGGTGGAGGGCTAGCCCTTCAGGTTTCTCACCTTCGCATTTTGAAAATACCAGTCCCAGCCCCATTATTGATCATTGGACTTTGGTTTCGTGATAGAGATGGGAGATTTGTAGCAGCATTGCAGCTTGGCGCATCTAGAGAGCTAGATGCAGCGAAGCCATCGAAGGCACCCACACTGCCTGCGGAGTCCATCATCACAATTTGGCTTATATCATTCATACCCTCCGCGGCCAGTGGGGGAAGATGCAGGGTGGCTTTGATCGCATGTGGAAGCGGCGGGAAGCCATCTTGAGGCTCTGGCGACCTAGCCCTTTTCTCACAGATAGAGGTGGTGAGCCCACTTGGCACTACAGACCACCTGTGTGGTTATTCCCTCCCCCTCCTTGTGTATGAGATAGCCTTCTCATCATAGAGCAGCCAGCCAGAGGAGAAGAACATCATTTTCCATCCCTTGATTTCTTGGTCCTCACCCCACACATGGAGGTGAGTTTGTATTTAGCCCTTCGGGGACTGTTTTCTGTTAACTAATAGAAGGATCTTTTTCTCAGAAAAAAAGAATATTTTGAATCTCTAAACATGAGAGCATGAAATTAGAGGAAATGCTACTGGCCGCCCAAGTGGCGGATGCTTTGACAGAACCTGCTAAAACGAGGTTTAGAAGGCCACTAGTTGGGTGAGAGCTTGTAATTTTAGCCATTGGGCTACATCTAGTGGTGGTGGCCTTAATGCAGAGTGATCATTTCATCTTTGTTTGTGAATAGGGGTGAGACACCCCCACCTGTCCAGCTGCGCAATGGGGTTGGCAAAGTCATCCCCTTTTGAACGTGCGCCAAGTTACCCGGTAGCAACATTTTTTCGACTAATCTTAAACGCGCAGTGGTTACAGGGAGGTGAATTATATCTATAGCTTGCACAAAAGTCTTTTTTTTAACTAGTGTATGCGTTCATATTCTTAATTTAACATTGTATTAAAGAGTGTTTTTCTCTCTCTTTTTTATAATGTTACTTACTTTTTTGAAAGCATTGCTTTGTTTAGTGAGAACCCATTTTTGCCACTGTTACTAAGCATGTCACATGACATTATATGTATAGCTTTGTGTAATGCCTTTTATGAGATAATCGAGTTTGTCACATCCAACCAAAAATTCCAAAGTAGATGATGCTCTTTAGGATACTTTTTTGTCATGTCTTGTAAGTGCACATCACGATATTTTTTGATGTTGCTCCATCTTGAGACATAAGTTATTGATGTTTTTTAAATTTTAGATGTCAAATTGTCAGTAACATTCTATTGCTTTATGATGTACGATGTTTGGGACAGTCAATGAACAAGGTGTTGCAGGAAGTAAGCAAAATTGAAAGGGCCACTATTAAGGTACTTCAAGTGTATGTTTCAAACAAACATGCATTAGTAATAAGAATTTGAATTATTTGTGCAAGTTGTGACTTGAAAGTGTAGTTTTGTAATGGCTTTGTGTAGAACACTTACGCTTATGTGCTAGGGTTTTCCAGAGATAGAAAGAAGAGTGCAGTGGAATCCACACATACATCACACGCGAGTCCTAAACTTCTTCTCTGTATTATACACAAGAAAGAAATAATACAACTGAAATTCAAGTACAAGAAGTGGCTAAGAATGAAGACGTCAAATCACAACTCTGTGACCTCCTATACACTCTTGGCTAGCACTTGGACTGCATCACCGCTCCTAGTCGGCCAATAGTATTGTTGTTGGCCTCTTGTATCCGATTGCCATGTCATTGTTGCCATGTCATCATTACCACGTGTCACCTGCGTTGTTCAGCTCTTTTCGTCAGTTGCTATTTGATGTCTGACTCTACCTTGCATACTTGTAGGTGTGTCACATTCTCCCCTATTTGCGTTGCAGTTATTCTTAGTTGCACGGTGTCCATATAAAGTGCCCTTCCATAAAAGAAAAAGATCCAAGCAAAGCTCATCTAAGATATCCAAGATCTTGAACATTGCGAGATCACTTTGCGTCCACTGTGAAGGTTCACATTTCATCCTCGTTGTGTCAGCACAAAGACCTACAAAGAAACTTGCGGGTGAACAACTTTCACTAGATCGAGCATGTTGTGTGTGTCGAACAGTCCATGAAAAATCATTGTAAACAACTTAGTACCCTCCGGTAGTCCATGAGAAGAACACTCCAATGAATGGCCGAACAAAACTCCACTATCCAAACTCCAATCACTAATGCATTGGCTCAGCTGCAACACATGAATTGCTTGCACTAGCTTCAATGCACCTTGAAGGAAGAAAACATAACAACACTCCTGTGAAACGTTGCACCATGTCTGTATCCATCAATGCTTGAGACTTGTATGTCTAAACCACACATGTCCTATGGAACATATTCGAAGTTGTTACATCCATTGATAGACCGAAGTCAAAACCTTGGTTGTTGTCAGGACAGTCTCCAAGAAATCTGTGTATTGTGAAGATACACCAATTGGCCTATTCTCCCATGATGAAGACAAATTTGATGACATGTTTTGTGGTGCTTCCATGAGATTAGACACTGAAGATACTCTAGCCAATGCAAACGTGTGAAACGTTGCACCATATCTATATCCATCAATGTTTGACACTTGTATGTCTAAACCACCCATGTCCTATGGAACATACTCCAAGTAAATACATCTGCTGATTCACTGAAGTCAAAACCCCAATTGTTGTCGGTACAGTCTCCAAGAAATCCGTGTATTGTGAAGATACACCAGTTGACCTATTCTCCCATGACGAAGACATATTTGATGACATGTTTTGTGGTGCTTCCATGATGTTAGACACTGAAGATACTCCAACCAATGCAAATGGCAGGTGAGAAGAGTCCTCCTGAACGACCCTAGAAACTAAAGTGACCCCCACTGAAGCCAAAGATTTTGTACTGAGTGCAAATGGCAACTATGAAGACTCTGCCTCTGTTTGTACTTGTGGCCTGATGCAATGAAGCACTCTAAGAGTGTGCTCCACTAAAAAAGATGAGATGCGCACACATGCATCTCCTTCATACTCATCCTCCGTCTTTGAAGAATCCTTCTCCCTTAACTTCTCCTCCGGTTTTGAAGAAGCCTCCTCCACAAACTTCTCCTTTGGTTCTGAAGAAGCTTCCTCCTTGGATTTCTCCTCCAAGGTCTTTGGACATTCCTTTGTGATGTGCTAGGTGGAGTCACAGTAAAAACATTGTTTAGCAACCATCTTGGCACAACGCTCTTCAGAGGTGAGGTGAGTCACCGAATCTTTCCCACTGGGCTTGTCCTTACCATCCTTGGCCTTAGATTGGCTACCTTTGTCTTTGCTTTTTTGCTGTCCTCGTTGTTGAGTCCCAAACTTGGAGCTCTCTCGTGTCTCGAGGGTTGTAGCAAGGTGAACCACATCTGAAAGATCGCGGGGTCGATGTGCACGAATGTCTGTGTGCAAAGATTGTTTCAAACCATCCACAAATCACTCAACGTACTCCGATTGCTGGACAGTCCTTAGGAGCATTACCAAAAGCTTGTAGAAATGAGAGACGGTTATCGATTTACCATGTTTCTTCGATTCACGCTTGTAATAAACTTCTTCAAGATTGACTTGCGGCGGTCATCTCAGCAAGTCATGGAGTGGTGCATGAGGTGGTCTTCCGACCACAAGAGAGTAGCACCCGCTAAAGCCGTTATCAAATGGAGCTGGAAAATATTTAAACCACTTGTTGCCAACGTGGGCCATCTCGTGGGTCCAATTGGTGGCAACTTCTCCATCCAACTTCCTGTTGAACTTGGGAGGCTTTAGAAGCTTCAATAGTTGAGCTCGTTTCTCATAGAGGCGTGGAGGAAGAACTCGGCAAACCTGTAGTCCCTCGATGTTGAGCCGATGAAGGCGAGTAGAAAGAGGGAATAGTTGAGCTCGTTTCTCATGAGGCATGGAGGAAGAACTTGGCAAACCTGTAGTCCCTCGATGTTGAGCCGAAGAAGGCGAGTAGAAAGAGGGACTACGCGAGGAGACTATTGATGGCACGAATGACGTCTCTCTTGTCGACTATGCACAAGCGTAGAATGATGATTGCCAAATTGGGAGCAAAGCTCCGTGTCTGCACCCTGGTTTGCAAAAATCCTCCTTTAGAAAGTTTTCCCACTTTAACCTTGGAATTGTCCAACACTTGCTCCGAAGCATGGGCCCTTGTAGATTCCAGATCTGGAATACTAGGTGCTCGAGGTGCCAACTCCATCCTTTCAAGAGGGGCATATACAGACTCCATCTTGGCCGCCTATGCATCCATGGATGCCTTCATGGTGAGAAGCAAATCATTGAGTTGTGAATCCATGACAAATATCAAGGGATCAAGAACTGGGTCAGGGATTTTAGCCATGCATGATAAGGTAAGGGTTTGGTGGGGTGGGGTGGGGCAGTGAAACACAATATACCCCAATTAATCCACATGCAATGAAGAGAACCCAAATATTCACTTTCCTTAAAACCCGAACTTGTGAACTCTTGGAAGTTAAGTGCTCTACTCTATCCAAGCAGTCAATGCACACGGGTGCTAAAAAGGGGAAAAAAAATTTAGGTTTCCTAGGTTTTGCTACTAACTATAGAACACTTGTGTCTATGTGCTAGGGTTTACGAGAGATGTGGCGGAATCACGCATAAGTCCTAAACAACTACTTATTATTTAGAAGAAGGAAGCAATATAATTGAAATTCAAGTACAAGATGCGGCTGAGAATAAAGACGTTAAATCACAAACTTGTGATGTACTGTACACTTTTGGCTAGCACTTCGCCCACAAAGAAATGCTCTATGAAGTTCAAGAGGAAAGCAGATGCATATAATGATTTGTCTACCCACATATATATATATACCAATGCTCCTAGTGGGGGCCAATAATACTGATGTCAGCCACCTGCACCTAACTCCCATGCCATTATCGCCACATCATCATTGCCACGTGGTAGTGCTAGTGTCACCTCCACTATTCGACTTTTCCTGTTGGCTGCTATGATGTTTGGCTTTGCCTTGCATACTCATAGGTGTGTCACAATTTTCTTCATTGTGAACAACTTGAAGTCACCCTAAGAGCCTATCTTCATTTTGGCTAGTGTTTGCATGTGCACTAATTGCATCCGAACACACATGGTCGCTCCTAATTGATTTTTTTTTCTCATTGCATGCTTTGTTTTGAACTTGATCAAAGCCACTTGCTTGCCCTCGAATGCCAACATGGTTACCTTGAGTGTGAACATGCTGATGGCTGCCTTTGGGTCATGCAAGCTAAGTTGTCTTTGTCCTGCCCATTTTTGGGTTGTTTATAAGTTGGAAATGAATTCCTTGCTTACATGGATGCAGGAATGGATTGGGACTCCCATGTTCTATGCTTGTTTAACATGGTGCCAATCCATCTACCACCAAAGAACTTCGACATGACTAGGTCTATCAGCACTAACACCATTACGTTGTTCTATCCAACCACATTAGTGTAGAAATCTATGGGGTTCCTTGTATTGTGGGCAATGGGCAAAAAAGTTTTTACCGAAATAGCAAAAAAATCGTGATCTCTAAAAATTAAAGGTAATTCTTGATAATTCCAAGAGATTGGAAGGTATTTAGAACTAAAACTTTTTGAAATTTTACAGTTTTGAAACCTTGAAGTGTAGATATTTCCCAAGTTTAAGAGTTGTGAATACACTCTAACCTCAATTTTATTCCCACATTGGTTGTGGTTGGGATGGGTATGCGAGAATGTAGGAGGAGGATTGTTCAGTTCCCGTTTAAATATACATGACTTTCTATATAAAACTTAAAGGAGTAAATGTAGTAGGAACCCATGTCTTGATTTCCAACATGATAATGGTTGGTATGGTTGTTTGGGATAGTATGTAGTCTATCTTCATTGAAGACTTCATGGAGGGGATATGGGGATACCTTTCAAGATTATCATGGAATTCAAACTTAGCATTTAGCACACACACAATGATAGATATCATTTGGTAACCCTTGTGAATATATTAGGATTAGTTGCTTCACAATAACCATTTCACTTTCAGGTGTGAATCTCTCTCTCTCTCTCTCTCTTTGGGGAGTTAGCTCCATAGGTTGTATGATGATGGTCCCACTTTGTATCATATGGCTCTTATTTGACATTCTCAGCTCATAGCTCTAGTCTTTGTTTTCTTTTGCACCATGATGAGATTACATGGTGACTATTGTATCACTCTTGGTCTCAGACCCACTGGGTGTTTTGAAGACATAATATAACTCTCTCTCTCTCTCTCTCTCTCTCTCTCACACACACACACACACACACACACACACACACACACACACACACACACAAGATCCACTGATTAGTGTTGCCAAGGAATTGAGGCTTCCTAAATTGTTGTGCTCAAGCGTGTACACACGCGCGCATTTGTGTGTGTGAGAGAGAGAGAGAGAGAGAGAGAGAGAGAGAGAGAGAGTTAGTTACGTAGGTGTATTAACATCTTACAAATTGTCACAGGGGTCTAAGAAACCAAATATATCTTAAAATGTCAAGCTGTCATACACACATTTAAGATCCAATTGTGTGTGTGTGTGAGAGAGAGAGAGAGAGAGTTATGTAGGTGTATTAACGTCTTACAAATTGTCACAGGGGTTTAAGAAACCAAATATATCTTAAAATGTCAAGCTGTCATACACACATATAAGATTCAATTGGTGTTGTCAAAGAAACAAGGCTTCCCAAACAAAGAGAGAGAGAGAGAGAGAGAGAGAGAGAGAGAGAGAGAGAGAGAGAGAGAGAGAGAGAGAGAGAGAGAGGGTGCTATGCAGGTTTATCAACGTCTTACAAATGGCCACAAGGGTTTAAGAGACCAATTATTTTTTTTAAAAGTATTAGATCCAATTAAGAAACAAGGCTTCCTAAATGTAGCCCAAATGCTTTGCTTATATATGAGAGAGAGAGAGAGAGAGAGAGAGAGAGAGAGTTAGTTGTTGTTGTTGTTGTTTTTTTTTTTGGTAGGGACATTTGCACACATACAATTGCTTTAATGACGAGTGGACATGGCTTGTCAAGAATGCCACTTTTACAATGGGTATTGAAAATGAGAAAGTTAAGTTGGTTAAGATTATGGCTTGGGATCCAAGTTTGTATTAAGCTAAGTAGTGTTCCTATACTCCAAGGTGTAAGAGTCGTGATATGGACTCTTCTAATTGATTTCCAAGAGCTACTATTCAATTTATTTTTTGGTTTTCAAACAACTAAAATTTAAGAGCACATTTTGGTGGCATGGCATGCCACTTGTTATCAGTATCAATGTGCTTGCTTTCTAATTTCTACAACCTTTGATTTTATAGTTAGTGGATTGGTATTTTTAATGAGGCTTTTGTGAATTTTATTGCCCTTTAACTTTTCATGGGTTTTTTGGTTTTTCTCTTTGAATTTTCATGTTATGATTTTTTTAAGAGAACTTGAATGTAAAATTATTGAGTTTTAAGTGGCTTTTGTTGCAAGAAAGTCACATAAGAAAGTAGAAATTACTAGAAGGCTTTACATGTAGACACAAAGAAATCTCAACTCCTAAGGAAAATACACGACTTTATCAATATTGACACATGATGTGTAATCTCTATCGATGTTTGGATTGTAGACAATATCTCATTTTTGGTTTATAAGAGTTTATGTTTCCATGAGGGTGGAGAAAATGGTTGGTTTTTCAAGTTCATATGACATTAGGGTTAATACACAAGACCTAACTAGTAAGATCAAGGAACATTAATGTTTATTCTTACTCTTTGCATGTAGGCATAAGAATGTATTAGCATCAAGCTACAAAATGGTGTGAATTATGGAATTTTAATTTGAATTGAATCAACATTATAATTAATTGAGTGATGAAGTGCTTGTGGTCTTCAAGAGGTTTTGGTGTCTTCGATAACAAATGTTTTTAAAAGTGGCTTCCTAAGTAAGCTTTCAAGATGTGATGATTCTTAATGGTTCAATCACTTGCAACTTGCTTCATAAACTATGATGTTTATAGAGAAGTCCTCTAGTCAAATGCATTTTGGTCGCATCATGCCACATGTTGACACGTAGCTCACTAATCATGCAAGTATCATTGAAGAGTATCTGCCATAGAGGTTCTCATTTCCTCTACACCCACCACAATGTAAAGTATTATAGTGCAAGTATGGGATAAAATGTGAAATCCTCTAGGCTTTACTTCACAAACTTCTAATCCAACACCTAGCCATATCCATGTCCTATTTATTTACATACAAGTAGATTATTAAATATGTGGTTGTTCCACGTTATGTGATGTTACAACTTAAATTGGGTTAGTCGCCAAAGTCCTAAGGTCTTATATCATGAAAACAATCTCAATCTTAGGGTTTTGATGTCTTAACTTACAGTTTTAAATTATAAGTTCAGTAAGGCAAGGCTCCAGTTTTTAAAAAAGACCTAAGGCATCATTTAACATTATACTTTGTGATTCAGTCATATGTCTTTGTTACCCTTCTTTGGTATCAATTAGAAAGAAAAAAAATTTGGTTGAATTTGAGTTAAAAAAATCGGTCTAATTTTCATCCATTTTATGTAAAAAGGGCTCTACTTAAGTAGTTTCTCCCCTTCTAAGCCTAAACCAAAACCTAATAAGACTTGGTAATCGAGGTTAGGTGGTGGCCATACATGTGTCCACGTGGCTGAAATGTCACACCTACACATGGTATGCATTCTACCTCATTTTGTCACCTCATTGTACCACCTCACCATGCCACATCATCAATGATGACATGACATGCCACCTGTTACATGCATTGACACATCATTAAGGAGAAAGAGTTGCCACCACAGTCCAGATACTACATCAATAGTCCATGTTATCATGAAGTATAGAGTTGTGCCAAGCTCTTTGGATTGTGATAGGGAGTCCAGACTAGTCCCCAAAGGGAAGTAAGTTTAAAGCTTTGCGAAAAGCTTTAAACTTCTCTTGTAGGAGAGCCTTCGTGAACAAATCTGCCAAGTTGTCCTATGTTGGCACATAAGCCAAGATGATTTTCCATGTAGAGCATCTCTCCTTGACATAATGATAGCACGCCTCAATGTGCTTTGTGCGAGCATGAAAAATTGGATTCCTTGCAACTATCATAGCGCTTTGACTGTCAGTGAAGATGGTAGTGGTTTATGACTCGCTAATACCTAAATCAACAATAAGACGCCTGAGCCAAACACACTCAACTATAGTTGTAAACGTTGTCATGTACTCAGCTTTACAGCTAGAAGTGGCCACAATGCGTTACTTCTTGTTGAGCCATGATACACATGAATCACCAAGGCAAAAGCAAAAACTACTCATGGACACTCGTGTGTCATAACATCCAGACCAAGTTTGAGTCTGTAAATGCATGCAGCTGTGATTTACCCCCCTTGGGGATAAAATAACCCACAGTGCTTAGTGCCCTTTAGGTAATGGAACACCCGTTTGACAGAATGCCAATGCTTGGTGCTTGGGCTATACATAAATATGTTCATATTGAGACCACATATACTGAATGTTAAGCCTTGTGTTACACGAAAGGATAAGGCATCCAATAGCTTCTTGATACAAGCTAGCATCTAAAGAGTCACCTAGACTTAGTTGTAAAACTAGCTCCATAAGTGTAGCCACATGTTTACAGTCTTCAAGATTGAACCTCTTCAACAATGCATCTATGTATTTCCTTTGCAGCATAACAATGCCATTACAAAACTTAATGCCCAAATAATAGTACAACGGTCCAAGATCTGACATCTCAAAAGACTTCTCTAAATCAACTATAAAAGCTGAAATATCATCATTAGGGCTTGTGAGTAGCATGTCATCGACGTATCACATGATGAACAATAAAACATCCTTAGTCCCCTTGATATAGAGGGTACTATTAGTTGGGCTATTACAGAAACCCTGTGCAACTAAGTATGCATGTATCTTTTTATACCATGCTCTGGGAGCTTGCTTAAGACTATATAAAGATTTCTTCAATTTGCATACTTTTGATTCCTAACTTTTCTGAATAAAACCAGGAGGCTGAGATACATAGACCTCATCATGCAAATGTCCATTCAAGAAAGCAGTTTTGTTATCTAATTGACGTACATTCCAACCTTTATGTGTTGCAAATGCAATGATAGTCCGCATGGTGGTCATACAACATGTGGGTACAAAGGTTTCACCATAGTTAATGCCTTTCTCTTGTGCATAACCCTTTGTATCTCTCAACATTGCCATCTGCTTTACGTTTGAGCTTGTAAACCCATTTCGTACCAGTGGCCTTCTTGCCAAGAGGCAAGTCTACCGAATCCCATGTATCATTTTTTAGTATTGAATCATACTCAGATTGCATAGCACTCATCCAATTTTTAGATTCCTTTGCTTCATCAAAGGAGATAGGTTCCTCTTCATCACATAAATTGGCAATAAGAGTATAACCTGCATCAACAAGAGATGCATGAAGAGAGTCTGCACGTGTTCTGCTAGGTAAATGAGTGGCCAATTTGCTGTCATGTAGTGTTTGCACCAGCTATTTTGGCATATTTTCAAACTCCTTAATTTTTCTTCTTTCCTCATTAACTACTAAGGCTAAATATGGGTACCAAATTTCATTTTGAATTAATTAATAAATGGAGAGAATGGATGACCTTAGGTGATAAAATTTTTAG